>NW_027176816.1:15622013-16124513 GCF_023349555.1 Cebidichthys violaceus
ATATATATATATATATATATATATATATATATATATATATATATATATATATATATATATATATATATATATATATATATATATATATATATATATATATATATATACACACACACATATATACACACATATATACATATATATATATATATACACATATATATATATATATACACACATATATACATATATATATATATATATATATTATATATATTATATATATATATATATAATATATTCATATTCAGTCCCCGTCCGTGCTCACCTTGTCCGTGGGCTTCCCAGCAGGAGGGAGGGCCGCGATGGTGAAGCTGTCCGGGTCCTCTCGGTCTCGGATCTTGGACTCCTTCATCAGGTTGTCCAGCTTTTTCTTGGCCATGTTCTCCACCTGCTTCCTGTTGGCTGACGTCTGGAGGAGGAGGGAACAGTTACACAGAGGATTATGATAAAAGATGATTACATGACAATCCCTGTCTGCTGGGAGTGATTGCACATTTTGATATTTTATAGGTTGGACATGTGACAGACTGACAGACAATTATTTTCTCTCCTGTGTTCATGACTTAGTAACAGGTGAACAAAAGGTTTTTGCCAAGTTAATCTAACTTAGTTCCTTAAAAACATATGAAACCGGTGGAAGGAAAAATTGTGGCGGTTGAAAAAAAGTGATGCCCAGATCATTTATCTAAACTATTTATTGAATCTGTGACAGGTGAAACAGAAAAAAAGATTTTGGCAGGTGAATATCAGCATCATTTTTTTCTGTGTATACTTATTTTGGCCACAAGAGGCTGAAGTGCACCACGACAACATGCTCTAAATAGGACTAAACACATTCATGTTTTCTTCAGGTGAGTTTATTGTTTCACAATATGCATATACATATATTGTGTGTTAGCCAGTTATGAAAAATTACTATTATTTCTATCTTTTGGCAAGAAATGTCCCTTAAAACACCCTTAACCGGTGTTAATCTGCCGTTAGGGAAAACATTAACACTTTAAGTCCGATATTTTTCACCCGCCAAAACAGTTTTCACACATGAAAAAAAAAAAAAAAGTAACTTAAAAGACGATCACCTGATTGAACCTTTTTTTCTCCACCTGTTTCATAGAAGAAAGATCATCCTACTTAAACTTTCTCTTCACCTGTTCCTAAGTCATAAACACAGGAGAGAAAACTATTTAGTTCACCTGCTTTGATTTCTCACTAAATTTGTGTGCTCCACAACTGAAGAAGTTTATTTTATTTTTATTTAGTATGCAACTACATTTGATAAAACTGTCTTATAATACTAACATAAGGCCATAGGTTTGGGCAATTCAAAATCATTAATGTGAAACATTATGTGAGCAAAGACTACGGAGGATCTTATACTTTTATTCTTACTGTATGTTAGGTACTTGGCACCAATTTTTACAATCTATCAATCATTTATTTCAATAAATAATGCCAAACATTCCCTGTGCTCTCGTTTATTCAAAATGTGAGAATGTACTACTTTTCTCTTTTTTGAACTGTTGTTTGAACAAAAACAAGATACAAAGATTTAAGATGTCTTTCTGGAGGTTGTGATAGACATGTTTTATTATTTTCTGATGGTTAATAGTCGTAACAATAACTGGAAAATAAAATAATGAAAAGATGAATTGATTAAAAAAGAAATTATTGAAGTTGGACAAACTATTTCAGTGTATTTACAGTGAAGAATACAGCAAGTGAGCCAAACCTTCAGTCACACTGGAAATTATGGATTTGAAAAGCTGGACAAATAAAAACAGAACTATTTGCATTGTGCACATCACCAAAGATAGGGTAGAAAAGATGTGTTTGTATAATCTAGGTGAGGCAATGAGTCGCCTGGCTTTATCTGAGGTACTACACTGTAGAAGATAAGTATGGAAGATGATCTCTCACTCTGATCCGACCAGAAGAAGAAAAACAAATCATGCAGGATCCAACCAGAACTCACATTTCACAAGGAAGCAAAGATGAAGCAATGCATTGTGTGACATAATGCAGAACCTCCCTGGCTGGTTGATGAATGGACCTTCTAGTAATGTAAGAATTTCCACATGTGAGGGCATGACAGAGACTGATGACGATGGTATACACATTATAAAGATGAAGTATGTGCTTATCGAGAGATCACCGCTCAATGCCTCGCTGACAATAATATGCACATGCTCAGTTCAGCCACATGGTGGCAGAGTGTCGCTATAAACCACTTCAGTCAGTGATCAGCCCACAGGCAACATGCTCCATGAAGACTTATTTTAAGTACTTGGTGCAGATGTGTCAAAATGGAACAATATGGAGATTTTCTTACTGAAGAACGAGTTCCAGTCGTCGCTGTCCATCTGATAAGATGGATATGATGCAGGGGGATTACATATTTCTTATAGAACTGATAAACATTACATTTAATCTGAGCAGAGTGTTTTGTTCGGATCAGATTCCACACAATATAGTGTGTATTATAGTTCTTACTTTGAGCTTTCAGGTAAGAAATCTGGTTGTTTCAGAGACAGAAATACAATTTGGGAAGAAATTGAATATTTGGTTTTGAAAACAATCTGGACGACACCTGAAGCCTCAGTACTTAAAAGAGTTCTGTGAGTGCATCTGTCCTGTAAAGTGAACAAAAAGCCCACACATGCTGCCATACAGATGTCTCATCAAAGCATCATTAGTTGCAATAGGATAAAAAACTAAGAATTACAACAACATTGATGTGTTAACCACTGACCACATTGGTCCGTGTTAAAATGTTCTCTCACATAATCAGCACTGATAACCAGAGCCAAACTTAAAGGGATAGTTGTGAGGTTTTGTAGTGGGGTTGTTTGAGGTTGTTCTCCATAGTCAGTGTATTACTACAGTAGATGGAGCTTGAGACAGGAGAACCAGCACGGGAGCAAAGCAATGTACTGCTGTGGATGTACTTTAGACACCTAAAATATCTATAGCAGTTCAAGCGTACGCTATATTTAGAATATTTTCACAGCTTTACCTTGTAGTCAGACAGACCTTTCAGACGGGGACTGAAGCTGTTACCTGTGCTCTCTTTCGAGCCACAGACTCCTTTGACAAAAACAGTAATTTTACCTCACAGAACACAGGAGTTGCTGGTCTATTGCTACCTCTTTCGGTTAGTTTGTTATTGTGTGATGTTGGTTGGTATTGGGTTAGTTCAGATTCACCAAAATCACAAAAACAAACAAACTTACTGATAGAGGCAGCGGTAGATCACAAGTCCCATGTTCTGTCAGGTAAAATTACTACTTTTGTCAAAGGACTCTTGTGGCTTTGAAGAGAGCACAGACAACAGCTTCAGTCCCCGACAGAAAGGCCTGTTTGACTGCAAGGTAAAGCTGTGAAAATATTCTAAATATAGCGTACACTTAAACTGATATAGACATTTCTAGGTGTCTGAAATACATTCACAGCAGTACTTTGCTTTGCTTCTGTGCTGATTCTCCTATTGTAGTAATACACTGAGTATTTATACGAGTATGGAGATTTAGCTCATACAGCCACACTACAAAACATCAGAACTATCCCTTCAAACTGCAACATCTACCAGCTGCTCATCTTCCATGGCTGTTTTTCAGTCAATTACATGACATTAGATAGAAAAGAAGTTCTTCATCTTCATCATTCATCGGTTAATTTCATGTATTTTAGTCTATGTGACTATCCCACTTGAAACATTGGCCATGATGTAGCTAGTTTTCAAAAATGCTGGGACCAACAGTGCTGAATATTGTTATTTTACTGCTCATAACTGACCTACAAGACCACTAACGATGTGCATGTTTGGTTCCAGATAAAGAATCTTTATTCACCACAAGTTGTGGAGCATCTTCAATATGCAATAAAGCAAAGGGCCTACAGTATTACTTTAAACATTCACTCGTAGGATGGGAGAGTATGGCAGATGACTGGGTGAGGTTTTTGAGTTGGTGGAGGATGAGCTTTGTATACAGTACCTTCCACTTTGACAGAAGCGAGCAACAATTGAAGAGAAGAAAAAGAAGAAGAAGGGACAAACAGGAAGAGAGAAGAGCAGGAAATGAGAACAAATAGCCACACAGAAAGAAAGAGGCCGAAGCAAACAGCAGGGATAGCAATATAGGAGATACACTATAAGACAGTAGAGGAAGAGCACTCACCAGAGCTCAGTTTAAACATGAACAGTCAAGAACAGGAAATACACGCACAATTCACATTTCATCTGCTGGACAATAGAACAAAGCCTGCCAGTAACTCTGGTAGATAGGAGACATACATGTGGCAGAGTAGAGGAACAGACCAAACAAGGTACATACATCTCCGTTCATCAGCTTGCAGTCATCCTCCATCTCATCAGCACTATCCTCGTCCGAAACGTCTCCCTCCTCTGCATTCTCATCAATGTTGGGAGGTAGTTTCTTCCCCTGGTGGAGAAAAGAATGAGTCAGCAAAGCTTCGCATTATAATAAACAGTGGCTGTAACATGAAAAATGAGGTTAGAGGAGGCAAATCCTGAATATAGAAACGCGTTTGAAAATTGGAGTGTGCAGAGTAGTGCATGGAGTAGTGCACGGAGTAGTGTGCAGAGTAGTGTGCAGGGTAGTGCACAGAGTAGTGGATGGAGTAGTGCACGGAGTAGTGTGCGGGGTAGTGCACAGAGTAGTGCATGGAGTAGTGTACGGGGTAGTGTACGCGGTAGTGTACAGGGTGGTGTATGGGATAGTGCACAGAGTAGTGCACAGAGTAGTGTAGGGAGTAGTGCACAGAGTAGTGCACAGAGTAGTGCACGGGGTAGTGCATGGGGTAGTGCACAGGGTAGTGCACAGAGTAGTGCATGGAGTAGTGCACGGAGTAGTGTGTGGGGTAGTGCACAGAGTAGTGCATGGAGTAGTGTACGGGGTAGTGTACGTGGTAGTGTACAGGGTAGTGTATGGGATAGTGCACAGAGTAGTGTACAGAGTAGTGCAGGGAGTAGTGTAGGGAGTAGTGTAGGGAGTAGTGCACAGAGTAGTGTAGGGAGTAGTGCACGGGGTAGCGTATGGGGTAGTGCACAGAGTAGTGTACAGAGTAGTGCAGGGAGTAGTGTAGGGAGTAGTGTAGGGAGTAGTGCACAGAGTAGTGTAGGGAGTAGTGCACGGGGTAGCGTATGGGGTAGTGCACAGAATAGTGCACAGGGTAGTGTACGGGGTAGTGTATGGGGTAGTGCACAGAGTAGTGCACGGGGTAGTGTATGGGGTAGTGCACAGAGTAGTGCACGGAGTAGTGCACGGAGTAGTGCACGGGGTAGTGCACGAAGTAGTGCACAGGGTAGTGTATGGGGTAGTGCACAGAGTAGTGCACGGGGTAGTGTAGGGAGTAGTGTACGGGGTAGTGCACAGGGTAGTGCACAAAGTAGTGCGCAGAATAGTGCACAGGGTAGTGCACGGAGTAGTGCATGGGGTAGTGTACAGGGTAGTGCACAGAGTAGTGCATGGGGTAGTGTACAGGGTAGTGCACAGAGTAGTGCACGGAGTAGTGTAGGGAGTAGTGTACGGATGGCGCTGTTTTCAGTGCTCTGTCTCATATATCTGATTTTGGGTATTAAAACAATAGCATGTGGTGCATTTCGCTGCCAACCCTGCTCTGCTTGTTGTGTGGGCTGTGTGTTTTCAATGCCATATTATTGGTTAGACAATGGTATACATAAGTATATCAAAGTGTCTATTTATCCATCAAGGAAATATTTTTAATGCGATCAGTGTTAATACTGTAATCCCCTTCTTTTTATGGTTGTCTTGGCGTCATCTATCCTCTTAAAGTCCAGAGGATTTAGTGGCTGATACGGTCCGATACTGTCCTCACAGTGCGTCCACATTGGTGCCATCGCTAACACTCTGCTGAGTATACTCACAGGTAGCAGCGCCTAACAGCTGGCAGAGCAGTCCTTACGGTGCGAGGTACTGGCGAGATGCCTTCTCTTTAGCGAAGGCAGCTGGCATCAATAAAGCCTGATTAACCTCAATACTGTTGCCTCCCCTGCTAACAGAGGGCTGCTGCCGTCGCTCATCCACATGCCTCTGTTGGTTTATGCCGTGTGTGAAACCAACTTTGCTTTAATGGTTTAAACAGTGCCAAGCTGGACAGATGGTTTACATCAGCTATGAGCTTTCACAATGAACACATAACACTTCTGGGGTCATTTTAAGGTACATTTGGTGGCAAACTGTGTACACTGAGAACAACTGTTTTCCGTTACGTAATTGGAAGGATCCAAATAAGTTGGGGGTTCTTCTATATATTTACATAGCTATAAAAAGCTTTAAAGGAGCAGGGTTTAGTGGCATCTAGTGATGAGGTCTCAGAATGCAACCAATTGAATAACCCAAGCATGAAGAAGAATCTACGGTGGCCTTGAGGTGCATTCACGCCATCAAATTCAAACTGCCACTTAAACGTAAAAACGTTTGGTTTGCCCGTTCTTGCCCGGGAATCTTTTTGGATTCCCCAAATCCTACACAATCAAAATATAAGATTTTTTTGTCATCAATTTTTGTCCCAGGAACTTAGTAGTAGAGTAGTGGGACGAGCTCCTGGAACCAAAAGTGGGAACTTTTCAGCAGGCGGTACTAAATGCAAGGTGCAGGTACTTTACAGGGTTTCCAGCAGTGCTGTTGATCGTGACATCAGATGTGACATTACATTGCAACAAGGATGTTTACTACAACACATCAACATGTTTCCACTGCGTTTGTAGGAACGAGACAACCAATACTTTAACAAAAAAGACTGCAACCTGACTCAGAGCAACCCGCATCAATTGAAGGCAAAATAAATGAGCGTAGCAACATTTGTATGAAGTGAAGCTGACTATCAAGAACTGCTCCTAAGCAGCCTTTAACATTATCTGTGGTCAGCTGGACTCAGATATTGCTTTTGTGACAACACAGATCAGCATGCACAGATATATCGAGCCAGTCTGCAGTTAAACACTTTTTATTCCGTCCAACACGCTACGTTTTGTTTTTCATTCTCTTCTCCCAAACATGTCATATTCAAACACTTTCTAATCACATCGCTTCAGTCAGCCTGCTATCTCCTGCCTTTGAAGTCTGCTCTGTGAGGTTCAACCTTCAGATGATAAAACGGCAAGCTGAAATATTCGCCCGAGGACTGGCACCTGAGAGTAAGTCACTTTTCAAACATCCAAATTGTGTTTCTGAGGCTTTACGCTTCAACTCTGACTCTACCTTGACGAGGATCTTGCCCTTGAGTGTCGCCGGCGACGGCAGCCGTCCAGACTCGTCGGCTTTGATGTTGGACAGGTCCAGTTTGTCTCCCAGGATCTCTGTCAGGTACTGGGCCATCTTTTTTTGCTGGGGGACACTGCAGTGGTTCTCGATGGAGAGGATGACAGGGTAGCTGAGAGATAATCACACAATATACGGGGCCGTAAGATCAGGAAGGACAAGAGGACATGGTTTTATCTGCAGCAGTTTAGCATTCATCAAAGTCACCATTAAAGTTATGTTTATTGTCTCAACCATGAGTACAGACAACATGCACTGTGCAGTACAATTACGACATAACAATTCCACAGGGCTGAAATACAATACAACATAAATTACTTGAACAAAGGTAAAATATTCCTTAAGAAGGAACCCAATTGACATTGACTGGCTTAAAAAAAATGTACTTAAACACCGATGGACATTTTAAAATGTACTTTTGCAAGTGTATTTTTGTATTTACATTCAAACACAACATGATGCTCACCCTCCACATGGAAGTTAATGACACATGCATGGTTCTCAGAAGATGAATCCTCCTGACTTCAGCTGTACTTTGTGTTTAGTAGTAAGCATGTTAGCTCAAGTGTAGCCTCAGAGAGCCGCTGTAGACTAGTCTTGTTGGTAGTTGTTCTAACTCAGTTACGAGCTCCTTTTTCGCCTTTTGATGTTTTATGAATATCCTCACTGACATGTAAAATCTTTCAATATGGAAGACTGCAATTTCAGTCACACATTGCGGCCTCGATCAGCTAGAAACCTGTGACCAGTAAAAACATTGTTTTCCTATAAAACGGTGCTCCTGGCATGCGCTACCCTCTTGTTTCGAGTTTCTTAGACGACCATAAAAGTTAAAATACTCTCTAAGCGTTTCCGCACAGCCGACAGAATCATACCTCTTGTCGACGTCACACAGGGCCCAATCAAATCAAACAAGAGGCGGGCATTACAACTTTACCACTTCCTGTCTCAAAACCCAAACCTCTGCTTTTTTAACAGCTTTTTCCACCCCTTCTCATCCAATAGCATAGCTATGGTAAGAACCCAACAACTGCTTGTTTCCATTTTTAATCCCATTTGCTCCACAGGTGCACCACACTTACCCGATCGCTATTCCAAGGCGTTTGTTAAAGTGGCCACGCCTGTAGAAACTCGCTTCTGTCGGATCGGGCCTAATGCTTGCTTGTCTACCAGATCTACAGATAATCAATATTTACATTTACAGTATGTAAATGTAAATGATGTTATTGTAATGAATCTAATTTTCCATTTATGTTCCATAATCTTATATACATTTTTTTTCTTTTTAAGAGAAATGTATTTCTCTAGCAATGACACTAAAACTTTCACTGCTAAAATGATGGCATGACAGTCTTTAAAGCTTTTATTCTAGTTGATCCAAATGTTCCTATAGCTAAACATCTCGGGACCAAGTCTTTGGTGTAGAGGCAAATACAAATCCACTTCTTCTTGTTGAGGACACCTCAAAGGTCCTCTGCAAGAGAACACTTCCGTGCTCCAACAATGACGCTTCAGTGCTGGTATCACTTTGCACTATGCACTTTTATCTGTAGATGAAAATATAATATTGAGTCACAGTGACCTTTGACCAACAAGTGAACGTGTGTTCAAAATTTGAAGAAAATTCCCTCCAAACGATGAGGCATGAGATTTCCTATTTGAGAGAATGGACCGGATGGACAGACAGACAACATAAAGCCTCTGGCTGCGGCTGTCACAGACTCTTCATTCACATGTCACCATGGCCTATCTCGGTCAGACGGGAGCTTCTTGTCCCAGTTTTGTCCCCGTCAGCCCGCTTTTTATACGCCGCCCCGGAAAATCTGATCATTTCTTTGATGTTGAATGCAGTCTTTCACCACATTTCCTTTAAGCCAATTATCTGTGGAATATAGTGTCCACAAGTATGTTTTCATAAAAATACACAGGGAGGATGAACAGGCAAAGAAAGAGAGCGTTGCTCCTTCATTTTACTTGAGACGGAATCTAAAAATAGAGATTTTTCTCTGCATCCTCCAGACTCTGCATGTGGATGAGATTAACACCTTCTGATGCAGATTCTGTGAGGAGGGGGAGGGTAGGGTGGTGTGTGTGTGTGTGTGTGTGTGTGTGTGTGTGTGTGTGTGTGCGCTCTTTCACTTCTCACAGGTGTGAGTAGGATTTTTACGTTGGCTTACAGGAGTGTAGATCTGTCTGTGTATGAAGTCATATGCTATGGACTTCACAGACAGCAGACCCCAACCCAGTTTATCACGTAAGAGGTCTTTGAGTGACACGTTTCGAGTCGTTGACACATACAGGCTCAACAACGCGCTGTGAATGGGACAAAGCTGCAATAGAAGATTAATGTGTCACTGAACTAGGGCTTCACGATATTAGGAAAATATGTGATAATGTTGTTGAACATCAACTATATTGTGATATTAAAGTGTACTCAGTTACGCCTTTCTGCTGCTTTCACTTTTTTCCTTTTATTGAACTGAACACAAAGGGCACCAATAAAAAATAATTAAAAAAAACAAAAACATGTTGCTGTCTTTCACAATGTGTTTATTGTGCATGTTGACATCACGGTGACATGAATGTCGTGAATGCATTCATCCACACACCTCCCACACATGTCTGCAAGAAACAATACAGCATGATGTTCATTTAGTAAATTATGGTCCATTTAGAGTCAAACAGACCATAAAGCAGAGTATGCTTTAGGGCGGGCTTACTGTGATTGACAGGTAGCTGTCGCTACCAGAGATGTATACGGTGTCTCTTCATCACTCCTCCGCATTCCAAATATAATAACTGCCGTTCTTTGGTTGTGGAAAAAACTATTCCAAGATGGCGACGGCGAAATCACCGAACTCAAGGTTTAAAAACTGCAGCAAACCAACGGTTGACGTCACGATGACTACGTCCACTTCTTATATAGTCTATGGTCACAACCGATCAAGGTGCAGTCAGAAAACTTAACAGGAGTGTGGCTGAGATCAAAATGAAGACTGAGTTTGCATGTATGTGTCGGCCACATCTTCAAATACAGCGATGGTGAAGAGAGATACGGAGCTAGGGAGCTGCAGGGAACCGTTCACCTCCACCCACACCTCCCTTACCTGCATTATAAGACCCGCAGGAGGAGGATGATGATTAAATGAACTATATTCTTTGTTCTCCCCTCCTGACTCCTACTATGACAATGCTCCTTAGATCTTGAAAAAAAGAAGCTTGAGACCTCTCAGAAAGGTTGAGTCTTAAACTATTCTCCCTGCTCATTTTATCAAGTAGTTTAGACTGGAGGAGAGAGTGTATTGTATTAAATGCACATGTATTATAATGTGTACTGTTCACATGATTGTCAATGATGTGGTGCCCAAATATATATGTAATTATTTTTCTTGGGGTAGTGACGCCCACAGTAGTCAGATTCAAAAGGTGTATGTGAAAGAACATGTTTTTCTATCCAGCAGCAGTTATGTGGAATGGGTCCTCCCTAAAGAGCTGGAAGAGTAGCAGCTGGTTCTAAATATAGCTGTTGAGTTGCTCGAGTAGCAGTAGACCCTAAATACCCATCTTGTTTGTTTTAGTAGTTCATGCAATGTTAGGGAAAATGTGTCTGAGAACAAGTGGTTTTAAGAGCCATTGATATGGACTAATTTAGGTTGAGATGTACGTTACATATTAAATTGATTCATGTTTTAATTATTGAATAGGTTACACACCCTGTACTGAATATGTATTATACTGCTGCATTATCTCTGCTATCTCTCTAGCTCTTTAAGACTCATGCAATATAAGGCAACATCAAAGGTTAGTATGTTTCGTGTCTGTCTCTATCAAATAAAAGGTACAATATATATATATATATATATATATATATATATAAATAACCCTATATAAATAAATAAACTAGCTGCACACTAGAGACAACAAACTCTACTAAAAAACATCTACAGTAGCTCTCACTGTGTACCACCTTTAAAACCAGACCTGGTGCACCCTAATACTGTATGTTTCAGATGTAAAGAAGCTTTGAGACGTATTAAACCCATCCAACCCAGCAATTCTATTCCAAGCCTCATTTAACGCATTTTACAATCCAACAGCCTGTGTGATGCAACGCTGCCATGTGTACTGACAGCGTACACGTCTATATACTGCTGGGGAGGCCACAGACACACGCACACACACACACTGACTGACTGAAAGTGAATAAAATAAATAAATGGAAGACAATATTAACTGTGTGCGCGTGTGTGTGTGTGTGTGTGTGTGTGTGTGTGTGTGTGTGTGTGTGTGTGTAAACGTACTCGTTCTTGACGAAGGCGTACTTGTTGATGGTCTCGATGACGTCTTTGAAGAGGATCTTGGAGGTGAGGGTGTAGCCGTGGTGGACGATGGGCTCACCATCCTGACCGTCCCAACAGTCCACTGTGGACAGACAAAGAAGAGACGGTCATCAGAGAGCCAACGACCTAAACGATGAACTGGCAATGAATGCATGTACTAACAAGTATGTGTGTATCATAAAAATATCATAGGAGTGGATCTGACATTCCCATTCAACTCAACGTAGCTGCAATCGTTTTAGCGGGCTAACTTTTGTTTAACTAAGGCGACTTATGCAAGTTGCAGACTTACTGAGGTCTCTCTCACTCACTCACACACACACACACACACACACACACACACACACACACACAATATATTAGGGCGGGGCAAGTTAACATGTTATTATCGCATTATTATTGCGTTATCGTGTTATTATCGCATTATTATCGCGTATATTAATTAGTATATTAATATCGCACGTTAACGCAGTTTTTTCTTTCTTATCAAGCAAACATTTTTAACACAAGAACCGGGCAGCGAGCATTGAGCAGCTGTGTTTGTGTGGCGTCTCTCCCTTCTCCATATACATACATACATACATACATACACACATATATACACAAATACATATATATATACACATATATACATACATATATATTGATTTATGTAAGTCACAGACTCACTGAGGTGAGGTTTTTATACATATACACACACACACAGACATATAAATACACATATATACATAAACATATATACATATATACATACACGTATGGTATGGTGGTGGTATGGTTTTGTTAATTTATGAGATTTGTTGACTATAAGAAAAATAGGGAATGCAATCCTCATCCTCCAAAACTTTTCGTGTAGCCACAAGATGACAATTTAGCGCCTGTCCGCGACATTCGTGTGCTGTCAAAATATCACTGTGTGAACAGCGAGTGCCAACAAGCGTGTTAACTGTGTGACGAGGACGGTGTGTCAGAGGTTGTGTAGGGTTTGCTCATCCACTGTAAGGGACGTGAATGGAAACACATCCCACATGCTAACACACATTCGACTGCCTCACCCAGATGTACAGATCAAGGGGACAATACATGTTTGGGGGCTTTGATTGTTGAGAGAGAGAGAGCGAGAGAGAGAGAGAGCGAGAGAGAGAGAGAGCGAGAGAGAGAGCGAGAGAGCGAGAGAGCGAGAGAGCGAGAGAGCGAGAGAGAGAGAGAGAGAGAGAGAGAATAGATGGCTTTTCGTTTTATAGCCCACTGTGATCTGTTGCGTTTTTGGGAAAGTGTAATGCAGAAGTTTTTAAAATGTTCCCTATTTTAATAACGAAAAAAAGTTTACCAAAGTTGCAAAATGCTGCCTCAGCCGCCAACAGGAGGACTCTGTCTATCTTTGACACTTGCACTACGGTCAGTCCAAAAGAAATGAACACATTTTACACTGTAGCGAACTTACACCAAACCCTGACTCCTAAACCGGGATATGAACCAAACTGTGACATCTGTGTACCGTTGCATCCCTAATCTTTGTTATGTTTTTACATCTAAAAATAATTCTCATGTTAAATACCGTCAGCTGGGTGAAATAAAATATCTTTGAACTGAATGCACTAAATTAGCTCCAAGTCTGCACTTTTAACCAAACTTTTAGTCCATTCATGACAAAGGGGGGGACCTCCCTGCTTTAATATTCATCCAGCATCCATTAAATAAGAAATCCCTAAATCTGTGATTTGTTGAGCTGTGTGATCAAGGAGAATTAATCGTATTTTCAAGTTTTTTTTTTTTTCCTTGTGCAGCTTTCTCCCTTTGGCTCAGCCGAACCTCGATGGTTTTGAAATAGTTTGTTTTTGTTTTTTAACCATGTTAAAAACATTGGGTAAGAGATTTGACAGAATATCAACAAGAGGATTTAGATCAATTTAGATTTAGAACCGATTCAATAAAATGCTCCTGAACCCCATCCCTAATGCAGCAAACGCTGACAATTGCAGCTTTGAGCCCCTGTTTTAAACTGTGCTTGTGTTTTAAACGTCTCCATTAGTATGTTCCACGTGTCCATGCTGACCTTCTACACAGCGACAGCCGGCCTGCAGCACCCAGGCGTACATGTCCACCCTGGACTGTGACATCAGCTGGTCACCCATCAGGTAGGTGTTGTGTGAGGAGGCGATGAAGTAGTTGCACAGCGACTGATTCATGTCCTGGTTCACGTTGTAGTGTTCTGGGTTGAAGATGTCTCCTGCCGGGCTGCGCATGTAATTCGTAATACCTTGGAGAAAGTTTAACAGATACCATTTAACAACAATTTGAATTATTATTTTTCTATTCAATCCATTCTGAAGTGTAGCCTGACAAGTGGAATTTTAGAAAACATGTCCGGTATCAAGTAGGAATATAACACATTTTTACACTGATTCTATTTTCACTCTTTCGTCAAAGAATCAAATCCTATTATACAACAGCCACATTTATTTATTTACCGAGATGTAAACTGTTAAGTGATTAAATTCAGCAGTTTTAGGATGAGGACATTTTTTTCCCTTTAAGGTAACAAGTGGGCATTTTTTTTTTTTATCTGACACTGCACAATAAATACAAACGTATCAATTGCTAATTTTTGACGTATCCCACACTGTGAAATTGAAGTGGACTTACCATCAATTCCCAGAACTCCTTCCTTCTGGTTCTCAGAGCACGGCTCAAACTTGTTGATAATCTCCAGGCAATGCTCCTTGGTCACCTTGGTCATCTACGAATTACAAAAACGCATGTCAAACAACAATACTACGCATGTGCTGAAAATAAAATAATAATATGGGTAATTCCTATGAGGATAATTTGGTTATGAGATCTGCTACATGTCCTCCTGTCCATCCTGGCAGCATCAACCAACTGTTTGTCTGGTTGCTGCTCTTTAAAGCCGCCTGATTGATCAATCAGATCTCTGTTAATCATTTAAAGGGGGCGGAGCAGAACCAGGTCTCTCCCCTCAGCCAGGACTCTCTCATAGTGTGTCAGTGTGTTTGTGACAGTTTGAACCAGGCTTTAGCTCATAGGGTCATATCCATTCTACAAAAGATTTATACCATCCCTCTTCTAAAACACTAAGCACTACCCCTCTCATCATATTCTGGATGAGAGAATGCCGTGAGGCGAGTAAATCCGACAGCCAAATCCATTGTTACTGTGGAAAGACACCAAAAGGCTTGGTGAGCAGCAGAGAGCTCACAGGCTGCTGCCGTCTCAACACCAACACGCGAACACACACAAACTCTAAGAGCTGTTCTGAAACAACTACGAGGGAACGCATACACATCGGAGCCAGCCAAAGAAAATCTTGGCTGACTGAATTATGACCAACCCCGCAAGCGATTGGTCAATGGGGAAAAACAATCTGCATGTTATCTCTAGACGACCTAAATCAGCCACTACCTGGTAGCCTAAATTAATTATAAATACACAAAAAAATATTTGCAGCATATTAAATAATTTTTAACCCAATTAGTTAACACTTAAACTACACTTAATGACAGACTCAAAGCTGACCAGCGTCCACATTCACATGACTGAAAACAGAACGAGTTGCAGAAGTCGTCTTCGTGACTGCAGCTATATTATAAACAAAACCATAAGTCTGTTTATTACAAACATTATGAAACATGCCAATTCTGAAAAGTTTACACTCAAAGCTTACCAAGCAGTGATGCGTGGGTCAGTGTTTTTTTTATAGCCACGCCCACCAGACCCGTTATCAACACCACACAGCACACAAAAATGTGTTAATCAATAAACACACAACTATAGCAGCTCCATTGTCAGGGCTGAGGTTTGAGACTAGGACAGAGACCCCTCCTCTGGCAGCGTTTATTGTACAGCTCCTTTCTGCTTTGCATACACTGATGGCACACCAGGAGCAATGTGGGACCAGGGACACTTCCACATGCAGTTGGAGGATCGGGGAAGCTGGGGATCGAACCGCCGACATTCTGATTGAAAGACGACCCGCTCCACCTCTGAGCGCCTGCTGCATGCTGAGAGCAGCTACAGCTGTACACAGGGCTCTTTCTCCACCCCACCAATGGTTTGTCATGTTTGGGGTCTTAAATAGGCTTTTCAGTCAATTGTTTGTGTATTTATATACCAGCTATTATTTCAGAGGTTATGCATCAATAGGTCTACACAAGTCCAACAGTTGGTCTGAAATGACATGTTCTGTAGGGTTTCTTTATTAATAATACATTATCAGGATTTCTCATGTATATATTAGATGTTAAGATGCTGAAGTATGATGACTAACCTAATCATGTGTTAGTTACAAGGTTGGTCCAACTACATTCATTGTGTTCTCTTCACTTCTGAAACCAAACATTCAGCCTTAGTTTAGAACACAGATTAGTTTGGCAACAGATACTGGCTATTGTTCTCCAAGAACACATTTCTGTCTGTTATCAGTTCCAGAGAAATACAGCAGCACTCTAATGGACACTTGAATACACAACTTGGAGTGTCTTATTTCTTATTGGAGGCACAAAGAAACAGATAGTCTGTAGTTAATTATACCGGCAGAGACGACTGTACTGCATCGTGGCATCATTTCCAACTGAACTACTTCCACCGTTCTCTAATAACAGAAGAATAGTCATCTCATTCACGGTGCCAGAACTAAATGCTGAGTATAATTGGAGAAAAATACAGCCCACCTGAGCGGCGCCGATGGCGTCTGGCTATCCTAACAGAGCCTTCTACTTCTAAAGTGACTGCTTCTACACATTAAAACCGACTGCCAGAGTGCAAATTAGCTGTAGGAGCGCACACACTGTTTGTTTCAATGAAAACAAGCTGTTATGCTTATTTTCTTTTTTTTCTTTTTCTGGCGATGGTATGAGAAGATGTACTTCATCCTAAATCCCTTAACAACTGAATCTCAAGAACAGTGATGGTACAGTACTATTGCTAATATCCTTGTTGGGCTCACACCGACTACATTTCCCTACAATAAGCACCACTTCTGGGGCCAAATGGACACTTGTTTAAGCTTTTGACCTCCCACCCCACAGAAGGTAATAACAAGGAGCCTCATAGGTATTTGGTCAACAAAACTGTGGGAGAGCTGACATAACAAAAAACTGATGCCTTGATCACGAGACGTGCCGCTAGAAATGCTTCTAGCAAGAAGTGCATTTAGCAAGAAGTGCGTCTAGCTAGAAACGTTTGTAGCTACAAAAACATGCCGCTAGAAAAGCTTCTAACTACAAATGCGGAGCTAGAAGCGCGGTGCGAGGCAACAGCTGAACCATTATTTTCCCCACGGTACGGCGCACCTTCTGAGGGCTCCTTTCTTGCTCTGTATGCACAATTTTTCTTGTGGTTTTTATATGCACAAAAAGTTTAAATGTTCTCAACTTTCAGCACAAGCGCCCCGTTCGACAATGTCAGTTGGCCCAGGCAGCCAATCAAATCAAGCAAGAGGCGGGCTTTGCTACTTTACCACTTCCTTCCTGTTGTCAAGTGGTAGATGTTGTAGAACAGTGGTGCAACAGCAAATCCAGACATGAGGTTGACATCAGCAGAATTTAATTATGATGAACTACATAATTCAACAGCAAAGCAACGGTAAGAGCTCGATGTGCTTGAATCCATTTTTTTCCCCCTTTAACCACTTTAGATCGCTGGGTTGGAAACGCAGCCGCACCACGCTGCTTTGCCAAGGCCGATTAGAAAGCATGTAGTTACTCGTCTCTGTGTGATCATGGCCTAAGATTCTGAAGCAGCCCATGAGTGGCTGTTGAATTTGATTAGTTCAGTTTTCAGAAAGCACCTTGAGCACCAACTGGCCATTGATTGTGTACTGCTATAGAGTACTCTATAGAGTTGTATTTAAACATTCACAAAAGGGGGGGGGGGGGGGGGGGTCATTAATCTCATAGTTGTATTGAAGTTCCTCCCAGGGAACAGCAGGAGTCTACATGTGGTTAGCCTAGATTAGCATTAAGACTTGAAGCAAATGGAAACAGCTAGCCCAGCTTGAGTGTGTAGTTAGAAACAAGTGAGCTTACCAGAACTCTGTAGCCCATTCCTCAACTCCACTGCAGGCTATAGACTACATTAGCAACTACTATCGTGACACACACCAAAAACTCAGACCAAACCGTGGGCAGTCAAGTTGCATTGTGGGCAATGTAGGCCCCAAGTTTTTGACAAGGAAGAAGAATGAAAAAGGCAATATCCAGTCCAACCCGAATACAACAATGTTGTAGGAGAGCAATGACAAAACAGTGGAGTAACTTTTAAATGTCAACCTCAGTAGAAACTGAGAAGCTAAAATGCAGACCCAGTGTGTACCTTTTGCTCAGTCTCCAGGAAGCGGGCCAGGTCATCCGTGTCGAGGTGGTCTTTGTGGTTGCTGTAGGTGAGCATGAGGAGGTACAGATCCCTGCGGGTCGACATCATCTTGTAGAAGGAGCAGAACTCCTCAAAGCCCAACGTCCCCTGGTTGTCATCTGTGTCTGCCTCCTACACACCAGGAACAAGAAACACTTTTAGTTGTCTTGGTTTTACCCACCATTGGCAAAATGTAATATCGCAGTCTCTGTTTGTTTCACTTGCCACTTAGACCCCTACCATTGAACGTCATGAATGCAGTAATAAAGTTTGAAATTACTGCAGGTCCTTTTTAATGAGCCTTTCATAAAATGTCATTACTTTCCAATAAGTCATCAAATTAACTGATATCAAAAATAATATCACTTTTTCTGTACTATTTTCTGTATGTCTGTGATGTTTAATGAGAATGTATAATTGGATTTTGTTTGATGTATTGTTCATTTTGTCAGCAATTTCGAATCCATGAGTTTTAGTCACAGTCAACCTTTTTTGTCAGTTTTAAGGGGACTAAAACTCTGGATACGTTCTCGTCAAAGAATATTCATTTCATAAACTGAATCTTTCTAAACCAGTTTCAGAGTTGCACACCCCAATAATTTCAAGATCCAAAATAAATCTTAATGAACCTAAAGTCATTTATTTTTCTTTCCTTTTTGGCTGGTGTTATAATTAACTGTTATTTCATCAACGATGTATAAAAATGTAATGAAAACAATTGATTCATTCAACAGAATCTTTCAATTGAAGATATTCTACAAGATTACTGCTACTAAAAAACAATGTTACCAAATGTTTAACATTTAACAATCATTATGTTGATTCTGTAATGAGGGAGAGGACGACCAGTTGCATTGTTTTATCTATTGCCCATACGTTTTAAGTTTGTGGACCAATATTAAAAATTCGCAAAAGACACTTAACATTTATTTTTAATTTACATCTCGAAACATTATTTTGGGGGAAATTGTCACCAGATAATTAGTACAATGACTCTGTTGGGTATAATATTTATGTCCATGATTACATTTCAACTCATTATCTTTGTGTAATACTTTCCTCACTGTTTTCAGCTCATTTCACAATGATAGATTTGGATCGCTAGTTGTAACGAGCTGGAAAAAACTGAGTCAGCCAACAAACGGCTTGGACAAGCCTAACGAGAGCACTGTGGGGGGGGTCACACCATGACCCGTGTAATCCTTGCCCCTTCTTTTTACTGGAGCAGACTGTGACCGGCTCCATATGTCAAGCAGCACTGGAGGCAGCCACTCACTGGAGGGCGATGACGTCTGTGCTAGTCGGGCTTGGCCTCTGAGCAGCTCAGTGTTCTGCACACACTGGGCTCACAACAGTATACGAGAGAGCGATACATCAGATCTTCCACAGAGGGTGAATTTTGTGCGAGTGATTTTCTTTTGTTGTCGTCAAAATAATTTTAGTTTTTGTTGTTATAAGAATTTCGTCCACAAGAATCTTAAGCGCACCAATACCCGATGATTGAAAAAAAAAAGTGAAAATGCTGCATTAGGTGAAGAAATGGATAAATAAACTAAACTGAATGTAGATTGGTCACATCAGTACATCTCCAAGAAAGGAGACACTTCTTACAAGTGGACCCTCTGGTCTGCTTGCTATAGATTTGTCCACAGTGACAACTTCCGTGTCAGAGTGCAGTGGCAACTCCTATGAGGACGAGATTGCAGCAGGATACACACACACCAATAGTAATGGCAGAAAGAAAGAGCGCATACAGAAAACACTGTCATTAGTCCCCTCCACTAACAGGGCAAGAGCGTCAGTCTTCTGAATCCTAAATCAAAACTCGCTCAGATGACACATTTAGCCTCCCAACTGTCAGCATCGTGCTCTCCGCTTGACTCAGCCGATACACAGGAAGCCAAATGACTCAGAGACACAAGACAAACACCTCACGTCACCACACCCGCCTGTTGATTTTGCATACATGTCACTTAGTTGTCACCAAGTTCTGACTGAGCGACGTTCACAGATGCATGCAGACAGCATTACTCACATGGCACAAGTTATTAGACGGTACCATCAAACACTGTGTGATACAGATTCATTTTGCTGTTAAGTGAAGCGAAGGAACTCTTTTCTTCTTCTTCTTATTCAGGACACGTCTTAGCCTCGGGAGGATAGCAAAGTAGCGGAAGCACAGCTGCATAACGGAGTCTTTTTATTGGACAGAAAACATCAATCTGGCCTTATTCACGCCCATTCATTATGCATGAACCCAGCCACTTAAGTTGTTAGCAGGCTTGTGTCCTGTGTTTTTTAGCTCCACAGCTAATGTGGATTAAATCGTTAGTTAGAATTGCAGCTTCCTCTTCCTATAAAGCTTCCCCTCCAGTCTCCGCTGTGATTAATCATTGAACGAATCCTCTGCTAGAGAAGCAAACTTCTTTGCTGTCATTTACAACTCCAGCTGTCACATCCAACCTGCTCCAACAACAAACCACTGCGACAACACGAGACAACAAAGGTCTGGGGATTAATACTTTTCTGTAATTCCCCACGAGTTATGGGGCTGAGTATTGTTTAAAAAATGACGATGCCAGTACCAATACCCTTAAATTGGTACTGGTACCAATAGAATCATTCCATACCCATCATATGAATGGAAGCCGTTTTGTCACAGTTCAGTCATCCAGCCATCAGTCATTTTCCATTGATCCTGCCTCTGCCCCACTCAACCTGTCAGCCACGCCCAACTCGTCAGTTCACTCCACTCACCTGTGCACACAGCTGCCTCTCATCACATGCAATCAGCCCAGCATATAGTCACCAGCTCCACACTCACTCCTTTGCCAGATTGTTCTTTGCCATGCGAGTCTTTCCAGCGTTCTCCTGCCTGTCTTCCCGGTACCGACCTCGCCTGTCCCTGATTCCCTGATTCATCTGCCTCCTGGTTATTCGACCTAGCCTTCCATCCCTGACCAAGAACTTTGCCTCTCCTCTCCTGATTCCTGTTTGCCGGTTTCTAAACCGTTTGCCTGTCTGCCGAAGTCTAAGTAAAACGTTGAACTTTTTACCTCTGTCTTCTGAGTCCTTTGTACTGCAATTGGGTCCATACACCACCCGTTACACGTTTGTGTGTCCCAATGTTTAGCTAATCCTCGGCACACTGTAATCAAATGCAGATATCGTTTGACTGGAGAAGTTTCGATACTACTTGTTACGGGGTTATTTCAGTCAATACCTTTAAAAAGTATTGAGTACCGATACCCGGCCCTAATGTGCAATGACACTGACATCGTAGTTAAAACAATCAACAGACAAATGAACAAGAATGTTCACATTATTTTGGAAGAGAACTGAACTTATACCCAATCACCAAGGCTCTGTTGCTGAGCCACTAAAGGCAGGTGGCTTTGCTTCACTATTGAACTCAGTCGTAGTCTTCCTCACAGTAAATCACATCAGATCAGCATGTTGAGATTAGTGTGTGTTAACTTGGCTTTCCATCATAGCAAAGTATTTTAGGTATATTTCATTACAATAACACTGTATGAAAGCGACACACTATTTAAAATGTCAGTCAGTAACAGCTGAGCGGTTCAGTCCTTCTACCCTGCTTCTGTTTCCAAGTTTCCCCTGTGTTATTGTGAGTTCATATCTTAAAAGGAACAATTGAGAGGTAAGGCCTCCTGGTGCACATGTAGGAACATCATAAAATCCCATAAATGTGCTTGACATCTCAAGGATAAGTAGCTAATTTGGACTAATTTACTCACAAGACAATATCATTCATTATTTCACAGTTTTACAAAGCAAAAGGTGAAGTGGTTATGCTTGATTGTGGAACATTCATTTCGTATCAAACTGTAAATTATCAAAGCAAAATAAGACAGTCATTGAGGATAACTGCCACAATAACAGCATTTAAAGTCAGTGCAGGTTATCCCCTCTGGTTGCTCCCTGCAGGTTGAACTATTTTCATCCTGAGCGCAAACAGCTGACAGCAACTTTGAATTTTGGTGAACAGTGATTTCTCTCATTGTTTGAACTGATAAAGTGATTTGGGTTTCATAGACTGAGCTATGGATTGGATAGTTGAGTTGTGTTCATTTACGGTTTAATCCAGGGTCATCTGTTGTTAATCTATGGGTATCTGGGTAGATGTACAGTATATATTCTATTCCAATTAAAGCTATACTGGAATCCTTCACCCTACTGTGCAACATATATCAACAGAACTTGACTTGCACTAAATATACTGGACATTACTGGGAACTTCCATGTATGTGCAATGCATATAAGGGTTAAAACGTTATGGTCCTACTTTGAATTTCTTTTTGTTTGTTGGTGTATTTCATATCATTTTCTTTCTTCCTTCCTCATTTCTCTGTGATGTATGTGATACCCTCTGGGATCAATAAAGTACTCTGTCTTTCTGTCTGTCTGTTTTGTTAAGATGCTCATCTTTTTGCCAAGTTTTTCTAATTATTTTTTTTTACTCCTATGTGAAAGAAGCTAGTTACTGACTGAGTGATTAAATTCTACTATAATTGGTTTGATTCATCTCCTACAGTATGTCCACCCCCTCAAATACTGGAACAGTAAAACCATTTTTCAATTCACATGCTTCACAGACTGAGTTGTTCATGAGCTTGAATATGTAATTTCATTATTACAAAAAAAAATGTCTACGTTGTAAACAAAGGGTGGTTTGATTAAAGGTAATTTAAAGTACAGATTCTGCACATAGTAAAACAAAGACAGCACAATTTCACAGGACTAAGAAGTTATTTAACCCCATTAATATGCAAACGTATTCAACGATGTGCTGTAAAATGTGACCAGAATATGTATGGTACGTGTACCGACTTTAAACTGGAAAAGACGTCCGGTCCACAGGTTCCCCCCCTCTCCACTTTAATTAAGTTAAGGCTAAAGAACTGGTCGAGAGATTGCCAACACACAAAATCGTCCTGTATGTCCGCAGACACATGAGGGGCCAGATTGGTCCCTGGTGTGTTTACCCAGCATTACACAGGAGACCATCTGTGTCCCAGCAGCACCATATGGAGGACAGTCAACATGCCGCTGAACTTAGCGACGGCTAGCTGCTCTGTTGGAGGAGGGTTAGAACAACATGATGAGCGCGGTGGCATGCTAATCCCTCTGCTGAGGAGGAGAGTTGCTGGCTGAGCTGTGCGTTTGCCAACATCTGCAGCGGTGGCAATCAGTCAGAGTGTCCTCACTGCTAACACGCAATCTGCCAGGAAGTAAGGACACACTGCAGTCTCAAGGGACCTGCTGTGTGCTGTTCATTAGCTGTACATCTTTATGAAACTTTAACATCATTTCTTATGAATGAAAGTTTTAGACAACATTCACACCTGTGAAGTCAAATGCAAAGCAAATTTTTATATACAACAACTTGTTCTTGTGTTGTTCTAGAAATCCAAACATCCTGACACACTCTACAATACTCCATAATGCCACATTTGCTCTGCATGGTTTGACTCGACTAGTACTTTTCTCAATTTTGTTTTTCCACTGCAGATAGTTGGGTCATTGAGTCATAGAGTGTATGTAAGAAATGGGCGTAGTCATGGTGACGTCACCCATTGGTTGACTACAGTGTTGAAGCCTTGAGTTCAGGCATTTTGGCAGTCGCCATCTT
Source organism: Cebidichthys violaceus (assembly GCF_023349555.1). Classification (NCBI taxonomy): domain Eukaryota; kingdom Metazoa; phylum Chordata; class Actinopteri; order Perciformes; family Stichaeidae; genus Cebidichthys; species Cebidichthys violaceus. Next base: position 15,645,683 of record NW_027176816.1, read on the forward strand.
GGTTTTATGGAACCAGAAGTGCAAAACACACTGTTGAAGGGTTAAAGTTGTAAGACGAAAAGACGTACACCTCTCTGTGATAGTTCCGCTACAGAATTATTTCATCACCTAAAACTGAGACCAGAACCAGACCCGTATTGTTACTTTAAGACCCAACCTGATTGTACTTAACAGGTACTGCCAAATTACAGACACAAACTAGATTGGTTACCTGCACTACATTTCTGCTTTATTTCCTCCATTACTGACCATTAGCATGCAATGGAAATGCAACGCGTCAGCTCAGCTTGTCTTTCCGTCTTCTTACTCAGCAGTATGTTATCTACTGACAACAAATGAAAGCCATGGATGCAGAGGACTGGCAAAGTCAGAGAGAGAGACAACAACTCGAGTCTATATTTGACATTTTAAAGTCACTAAACAAGCTGCGTCTTTGTTAGTATACGTTGGATTTTGGGAAGCAGAACTCAAGTGTGGGTTCAAAACTCTGAACTGCAGACTGAAGGTCTCTGATTTAACCTATTTTGTTGCTGACAAATGTCACTAGCTGCCATTCAACCCAGCATGACCTTTGTAGCAGTGTTTCCCTAGACTCTACCTCCAGACTTTAATCAATAAGACTTAACAGCGTTTTGTACTCTGAGCGTATAGATGATATACTGCAATCAGCAGCTTAAAAAGTAACAGCTTCTGTGGATTCTAAGGTATTTAACTGTTATTTTACAGAAGGTACTGGAAATGTCACAGATACACCAATATGCTGGTGTAGTTGTGACATTTGGTCAGTATGATTGTGAGACAACCTTTAGATTTGCTTCAAAGTGGATTTTTTCTCTCCCTGGACTACAGGATAAAGACGAAAGATAACATGAAAATGCTTGAGTGGAGCAAGTCGCCGATTAGCTTAATAATAGTCAGGATTTTTACTTGCAGCTTTTACACCCCTGGCCCCCCACTCTGGAGCCCCCCCGATGTAGCTGAGCCCTTGTTAATTCCGTACCTTGAACATCTGTTTGACCTTCTGTCGGGGCAGGTTGACGTTGAGCTTGTGCAGGAGCTGCAGCACCTCGCCGATGCTCAAGCTGCCGTCGCCGTTCTTATCAGCCTCGGTGAAGGTCTGCTTCAGCCATGTGATAACACGCTGGGTTAAGGAAAGACATTTAGTCTGGTTGTTAATGCGGCTGCTACTTTTGCTGAAGAGTCTAAATCCAGGAACAGATAAACTCTGCCTCTCACGCTTTAAAATTAAACTCTCCACAGATTTCAGCCCCGTATAATGTTGATCACGAAACTCTACATACGACAGACATTCTTTACAGGAAGTTGTAACCTTAATTCACCAGCCAGATTATCAAACCAGCTCTAGAACTCAAGGATATTGGTCTCTGGTGCGCTGCCTCTTGGCCAGGCTGTCCTCGTCGCTGATGCCTGCCATCAGATACTTGAGGCCCGTGATCCAGGTCCGCGCCTCCTCTCCGGTTCCGGACACCAGGTCCAGGGACTCCATGTGCTCTCCGTAGTACAGGCTGAAGCAGCAGTTGGGGTCGAAGCTGCCCTCTGAGTAGCGCTGGAAGATCTCAGACTGCTTCCCCTCACGCACCTCGCGGACGGAGTCCACGGAGACTGTCGGAGAAAAACAGGACGTCAGCTAGTCAGAGGTAGAATGCGACAAAGTACTACCACTTCGGAACTTTTCAATTTGGTGGTACTTTTACTTTGCACAAATATTTCAATGTACTATCTGCACTACATTTCAGAGGGAAATATTGTACTTTTTACTGCACTACATTAAGCTTCCAGTTAGTAGTTACTCCTCAGACACCAAACATTTGGTGAAAACAAGTTTACGTTATTGGATTGTAACAGTACATTAACAGGAGCCATTCGGACACCTCATGACTGCTTTGGCTTTTGTGTACTTTGTCAGGGAAATCTTCAACACAGGCCTTGCAGTTGTAATGAAGTACTTTTAAGCTGTGTTGCTAGTTTTAATTGAGAAAATGTGTATCAATAGAGGAAGTAGACCTCAAGGCCTTGTGGGCCATCAGAAGCCGATAGAGAATAAAACCTATTTAAAAACACACATGCAATAGAGCAAAACCCAGTTTATTAAACCCAACATATCCTTCTGCAGTCTTTAGCATTCTATTGGTTTTGAGAATTCCCCCCTCTGGGCGAGATAGTGAATTAATTGTTGTGGGCATAGGGATAGTTTAATGGGGCTTTATGATACGCAGGATTAAAAATAGTCAACTCAACGAGCAGAGAGAGAGAGAGCGCTCTGTTTATTAAGATGCAACATTTATGAGATGGTAATGACATTTTACGGGAAGACGCGGCCTCGAGCCATTAATTAGTTTTCCCCCATGACGGCAGAGCGCACGGTAAGGCCTTCTGCTTCTTGTTCCGCCCGCGTGCTGTTTTGGAAATTCTACGGAGGTTCATTCCCCAAAAAAACCTCCCACGTCTCTCTCGTATACATGCATGAGACATTATTTACATACACGCTCTCAGCCGCACAGAGCCTCCCTCGGGCCGTACGGTATAGAACCTGCGGTGTTGTGGCAGTTGTATGTGTAAATATACGATGTCGAAGATGTCCTCTACATGATACTGGACATGCAGCTGCTGAGCAGTGCGTGCTCCCATGTGGCTGTCAGTGTTGTCCTCAAACCCTGCAGCTGGAGATAGGCCTGTGCACATGCTTCTCCTGACTGCAGAACTTTTATAAATTATGCAGGAGTGTGCAGCAGGTATCTGGTTGATAAAGATAACCACTACTACTACTACTACTACTACTACTACTGCCTTATAATTTGATTTTGCTTAACTTATAATTCCAAAAGCCTCAGATTCTGGTAGAGAAACATTGAATAAGCCATACTGGGAATTGCTGCCGAAAAATGCAGATTTTTATTGTACACGCTATGCTAAACTAGCTTAGCAGGAAAACCAACAGCAGCACACACACACATGCTACAAACTCCCCCGATTCAAACAGGGCTAAAGCATTCGTCATGGCGATTGTTAGATTTATAGCCGCGGATATGAGACCTACTCTGGAGTGGAACACTAGGCTGTACGAACATGCTTAATGCTATTGAGCCCTGTGACACTACTCATTCACGAGCCCATTTCTCCAGACCATAATTCCTGCTTTGTAAAAGAAAACACAAGCCCAAACAGAGGATCAAATGTCCGAAGCTCCCACTGTTGCTCTGACAACAGACGGCTGGATGTCACGGACTACACAAAGCTAGCTGACTGTACGACACAAATAGGTCGATGTCATTATTCTAGCGTCTCAGAAAGCAATGGCAGTGCAGCGGATCTCTGGCCTCCTCCGAAGATCAGAGAGCTTATGACCTTCCACAGAAGCACAACAGCAGCCCACGTGTTGAAGACAGAACAGGAGTTGCTGCAGCTTCCCGTACACAAATGAATCCATCATTGTTCAAAGTAAAAAAAAGAACATACTTTATGATGGCATTTTTGCTTTTTTGAACCGTGCCGTACCGAACCGTGGCACCACTGTATTGTATTGAACCAAACCGAGAATGTTGTGAACCGCTAATTAACACCAGCATTGATCTTAATGTAAATGTTCACTGCTGAATGTCAGGGCGAGCGAGTGGTGAGGAACAGCTGTCGGGGCACAAAGTGAACCGGACAAAAAGTTAAAAACTGCAATCAACTTAACAATCACATCCTGACAGGTTATGATGAGCATTAGTTGACCTGCATCTACCTTAATTATTTACCGATTTAATGCACCAGCTAGCAAGCATGCTAAGTGACCAAAATAAAACACACCCACGATGTTGCGTGACCAACAGGTGCATGCTGGGTCTGGCTAAATGCTAACATGCTCGTGGTGGATCCTGTAGCTGTGTGTTCACTGAGCAACCTTTACCCTCAGTGTCATGTTATTTAATTCATGTGGCTTCATGTGAAGGGTCTGATCAGACAGAGTGGAAAACACAAAACTAACTTTTTGTTTTGTTTGTGACCAGTCAAACAAAGTGCTTTTTGCCATTTGCGGGGTCTTTCTTATTATTTTCGCTAGGCAACCACCAAAGGACTGCTCACGTTAACTTAACACAAACCGTGAACCGTCCGCTAATACATTTGGTAATAAATGTCAACATTAACGCCAGCATTGATGAGTTTCAACGCAGTACAGTCATATCAATGAGTTTACTGCTAAAGTTTCCATGAAAAGGACTAAGAGAGGGATCGCTGATTCTGCATGTTTACGCGTTTCCTGTCACAACAGTAAACTATGGAGGGACATGCGTTCCATGTCTCAAAGTTTTACTCAAATTCTCTGACATTTTTTTCAAACCAAAGCTGGTGAGGTGGATTCTGACTTGAAACACTAAATCTAAGTTCATGTTAAAATGGCTTCTGACTAAATTTAAAAACAGCTGACCAAACGAACACAAACTAACACTAACTGTGTTTGTAAGGGATTCTTAGCTGGCTGGTTTTCATGCTCAAACTGTACATTTGGGTGTGTTGGTTATTTTTGGGGCCAGAAAGGCCAAATGTCGTTGCCAGATACACAGGACAGCCGTCAGTGTGAGAGCAGACCTGAAGCCTGCGGCGCTTCCTGTCTGTCTGTCAGTCTGTCAGTCTGTCCCAGTGGGCGCTCAGTGAGAAGCCTCACAGAGAGCTGCCAGACAACAGTCTTCTTGTTCAGTGACGGAGACCTGTCAAGGTGTCACATGAGGGGATGCAGGACACACACACACACAGACACAGACACACACAGACACACACAGACACACACAGACACAGACACACACACACACACACACACACACACACACACACACACACAGTGTCCGTCTGGGTGGGACTAAACGCTGGGAACATGCATTTGTCTACTCAACAGAAGGCTCGACTCTGTCACCATCTATCTACAGGTGCAGAGCAAAGAGAAGAAGGCGCATCACTCCTTCTTGAATGTCAGATTATCCGATGTGTGTGGAAGCTGGATTAAGATAAATGCTCTGTGAGGAGTGCCCCCGTTCCGCTGTGATAAAGCAGCTTAAACAGGAGTGCCTTCACACAAAAAAAAACAATGGCGTTTCCCAGACGCAATCAGCTGAAGAAAGTCTAGATTGCACCATTTGTGTTCACGTTTTACTCATCCAACCGTAAAAGGTTTAAGATTTAGGATCAATTCTGTGACTTGGTTTTCAGCATCTTTGCAGAAAGCCCCCCCCACCCCTGTCATTTTCATTTAAGCGGCAAGTGTGTGTAAGACACTGTTTGGGCAGATTGAAGCTGATGAATAATTAAGTCGATTTAAGAAGCTTATTAAATCCTGGGCTACAGAGGAGGGAGAGCAACAGGAAACTGAGCCCTTAAGTCCCCATGAGACCCCCAGAGCTGCCTCCCTTTATTCTAAAACACTGCGGGAAACTGTTTGGTTCTGCTCATCGCACATACAGCGTGCAGAGGGAAATAAATGTCCAGGTCTAAAGAACAAAAAGGGGAATGTTTAGGAAAAATAACTAAAAGAGCCAGCTGAATACCAGCCTCATAAGACTTATCCTGGGTCACCAATACGTAGACTCAGTGAAGATGTTTTTCCTTTGGTGAATAAATTATGGAAATATTTACCTGGGACATGCTCAAACTATAATACAAGTAGACTCAAAGGCAGCAAATGGACTCAGTGGCATCAGTTCAAAAGCATTAGAATGTATCCACTGTTTGCAGACACTACTGGCCACATCAGACAGAGAGGAAGCAAACAACCTGAGCGAGGGCCTGTTCTCTTCCATTAATGAGTCACCATTTCCTTTGAATAGAAGGCAGATTGTTGTGCACTAAAAGGCTCACAGATAAGTGTCACGTGTCGCTGATCACAGTTTGATCGGCATTAAATGATGAGTTCAATAACAGAATTCAATAGTAAAAATACCGTCTTTATAAAAAAAAATACCGGGGGGGGGGGGGGGGTCCAAAGTCCAGTTGGTAAACATTATGAAAAACTTGTTGGCAGGGTCATTAAATGTAAGACAACAGAGGCTGGTGCAATCACTCAGTATGTATTTAAGACTAATTTAATTGTTGAAGGCCGGATAGGTAGAGCATCATAGAAAGACGACACATGAAGATTCAGAGGATGCTCATGGGACGCCCGGCAACACTGAATGAGCCCTTTGCCCGTCACATGGGAGATGACACAAACGGCTTTCCATAGGTTTGAACCATGAATAAAGAGACATTTGATATGCTGTTCCCTGGTGACTGGAAGAACAAAGAAGAAGACACTCACTCTTGGCCTTTTCGTTCTTGCGTGAGGGCCTCCAGCGGATGCACGACTTGTGTTCGTCCAGGAAGAAGAACCGCACCAGTCCCTTGGAGCCGCCGCGGAGCTTCACCATCTGGGTCCCCATCTGCATGGAGCTCATACATTTCTCCACTGGAGGCGAGAAGACAAGCCAGACAGAAGGAGAAGAAAAAGAAAAGAAGGGTTGAAAAGTTGTCAAAAGGGAAAACCGCTGGAATGTGCAGTGTAACTGAAAAAATAAAAAATAAAAAAATAAGAGCGTGACTGACAAAATGTGCATACACGACATGTTCATTCAAGGGATTGAGCGTCTATGCAATTTTCCACCAAATTCCATCTGGGCTCTCGTTCTGACCACGGTTATTTACTCATACACTCACATGAACACACAGCAATGCAAAGCAAATGCTTTGGATATGCCTGTCACCGCTGACAGGGGTTCTGCTTGTCCCGTGGGAGGAAGAGAAAGGGAGAGAAGATGGATGACAGCGAGAGGCAATTTCTCCACCAAAAGCCCTTTAACAAGCTCTCTACTTCACACTGTAGACTATGACATAACAATATGGCAAAAATCAATAAAACCAGGCGCTCTTTTTAGATGTGAGGATCTCTATAGTGGCCTACATTTTATTGAAATATTTCTATACCTTCTAGTAACAAACCAACACCTAGGAAATAAGGTTGGCTTTAATGAGACGAACGGTGGCACTGAAAATACAGCCTGTGTCCTTGCCTTTATTGTGGGGGCAGAATTTGAGAGTTCCTGCACAGGAAGCTGGTGGTGAGGACAGACACATGCCCCTGGGCAGCGGTTACACCCCATGTGGCCCTAATATCAATCATCAAGTGTGTCACATCCTATCAAACTATTTCCACGCAACATGCAGGAAATCAGGCCAACTCAGCACACACATGACTGTCAACACGTCCACAGTTTCTCAGCAGCTCAATAGTTCAACTCTAGAGAAAGGATTGTTAAGTTTCAATTAAAGCTGGAACTTAACAACAAAGCAAGGACTTTTTGTCTCTGTGTGTGTGTGTGTGTGTGTGTGTGTGTGTGTCCTTTGAATTTCGCAACAACCTCACATCCGATCTAGCTAACATTTGGTGGGTGTATTGCTGGGAACCAAAGGACGTGCAGTGTCAAAGTTAGTGCAATTTGACTCGACGCTTTGTTTAAAAAACTTGAAATAAACTAGCGAACAGCGCTTTAGCGGCGGGGCTTCAGGGCTCTGCGGACTTGAGCATGCCGCCCTCAGTGCGTCCTTTACAGACGACTGCTCATTGACAGCAGTTCACTTTTGCTGGATGCTGGATACACTAAGGGGCCGATCGCTGAGACGCGTCCCAACAGGAGCAGACGCTTCACAAACGCCACTTGTAAAGCGAGTTGGGCAAAACAGCTGATGACCCGGTGGAGCAGGGTTGCGCGTTGCGCAACCAGGCGATGAAACGTAAATAATAGGTGAAGTAGTCTCTTGCTTGATTTGATTGGCTGCCTCGGTCAAGTGTGATATTGAAGGACGTTGCGACTCTGCGCCTGGCGGTGAAAGGTTTTAACTTTTATGCGTGTCTAAAAAGCAGCATGCGGTGCAAGACAGAAGGCCAGGCGCACCGTCCCATAGGAAAACAAAAGTTTTGCAGGTGACGCGTCTCGGTAGGAACGACCCCTAACCAAACTCTTCTCAACTTCCCTGGTCATGAGCGACAACGTACCGACAAATAATGCTTTGAATTATGCATTACGATACATGATCTTAGCCCTGCTTTTCCACACGCTGACAGCTTTAGACAGCCCCAGATAAGAGGCTAACTTGTTGCTCACTCCATTGAGCAGATGACAGATTTATATCGTCTTGTGATATAAATCTATACTCGAAAAAAATAATTGTGATAAGTGAAGGACTTGAAATATTCTTAGCTGCAGATAAGATTACATAATTAACTCCTGAAAACGCTCAAATTGAACCTGCAAAAGCCCTAGCAGACATTGTGTTGGTGTATGACAGGACTGTTGTTGTACTGAAGGACTGAGTGCAGAGGAAATGTACGCTATGCTGAATTTATCCAGACAACAGGGAGAGATGGAGCATGTTTTGAGCCTGCACTGTAGGGAGCAGGTGAGGTTCTTAGCCTTCATACCCTACATTAAGAGTCAAACGTACCAACACCACATCAATGCACATTTAACCCTCTGAACACCAAAACCCGCTGGCGGGATTGAAAAGCATGTTTTCTTTAAACAACTACTACACTGTTTATCACAGCCAGGAGCTGTAAAACCCGTCATTATCATCAGATTTTCATCTTTGATGGTCCTTGAACACATCATGTGCGACGAGCGCTTCTATCTGAAAAGCAACCAAGGCGAAGCTTAAAATGTTGACATTTCATCAAAAACATTTAGTTCTACATGTCTCATTAAAAATCTCGCCCCGAATAAACCATTTGCTTTAACCAGATCTTGTAAAAAAACATTAAATTCTGCGCTTCTCAGCGTAACTAGGAAGCCATGATTGATTCACCTGTGACCAACAGTCACATGACCAAAAACAGAGCAGAGAGGAAAGGACAGAAGAGGCTGTAAACATGTTCAAGAAATATATAACATAGCGCCTCCAATTATTTTTTTAACATTGCTAACATTTGTGGGCAGCTGGTGAAATGGTGGATGTATAGATTACAGTGTTTTCCAATTTTTGTAAAAGAAATGATCAAAAAGAAATTCAACAAGTTCAAAGAAAACACTGAGAATGGGACCTTGACAGTTATAACTTGGATCACATTTTGACTCATTTGCCCTGAATGCAACATGCAAAACTATCTGCTGTGTGGGTGAGTAAACCAGCAGTGATGGATTGCCTTTACTGAGCATTGATTCTGGCCGGCTGTGGAGAGCCCGCCCCTCAGGGTATTGTTAATGTAGTTCAGTTTTGTTCCGCTAACCTCTGCTATTGAACTCCTGCTCAGAAGCAAAACTCCACAAACCCACGGCCAGAGCAATGTTAGGACAACAATACGAGCCAACACAAGACTGGCCTAAGACAGTGTGCTCTGTGGCGGTCTACAGATTAAAGCAGTCCTTTTGGGCAGAGCAGGCTAATTAGAGCATCTTTGAAATCTAAATTCTAAATATGTAAAGATGCGTTTTGATCCTAAACCACTGAGATATTTGAGGAAAAGCAGCAGTACTTAAACTGTACATTATGAAACACTGGAGGAAAGTGCAGATTGTGCGTGTCAACATTTAGCTCTTAGACCTCTGACCAGGTTTTCCATTTTCCAAATCTGCAAAACAGCATTCACACCCACCTCATGCCGTGATGAGTCGGCTGTTTGGAGGTGAGAAAGGAGCAAGTTTCTACTTCTCTACTTCTCTCTAGCTCCCTTTTCTTTCAATCTTGATCATTTCATATTCTCAAGTAATTTAGAAACCACAGCAACGTAGATCACTTGGCTATAAGAGGAACATATATTGTGAGAAGTACGGCAATCTGACGTCTTTTTGGTAATTGTGGTCACATTTAGGTAGGATCGGATTATAGCACGGTTATGAGCCACTGATTGGATCAGCGGGGAAAACCTGATCATGTTTCTCTGCTGAGCTGCATCGGCCGATACAGACCGCAGTTGCTTTGTTATAGCAGCTGGAGTCCAAGGCTGCAGACAATTTTTATTTATTATCAGCGTCCCAAAAAAAACATTTCAACCGTCCAAAAGTCAAAAATACTAAAAGTTATCCTTTAATTTGTTGTTATTGTTATCTATAGTGGTTATCTGCAACAACAAAAACACACAATTCAAATTAGGAAATGAAAGATTGTATTCTTATTGATAAAATCTTGTCATTAGTACTTTCACTGTATTCTAATCTGCTTAGAGCTAGTGTTAGAAAGTTAAACAGGTCATAATTCACTCTCTAATATCCATTTCATATTGCTGTGAAAACTCCATTTATTGGAGTTCCACAATGAAGCGTAATGAGGGACTAGAAAGCATTAATGTTGATCACCCATTCACATATTCATCACGGATCATCTACTCTATTACACCACTTCATTTAAGAGGGGAAGAAGGTTGCCATTCAGTCTGAATGTTGGAAAGACATCCCTTACAGGGTGATTATACAACATTGATTGTGCAGGTAGAACCATGGCCATGCTGGGCCTCTATACTTTAACTCCCTGAACACTCTATGGTTACATGTTAACTAATGCAGTGACAATGCAAAGCGGCTGAACCAGCGTACAGTACTGTCTGGTAGAGCAGGACTGACTGGACATGTGACTCTCCTGTTAAGGACAGCCTTTAGGACAGTAATCAGTACTGCAGCCCTGCGTGCCCAAAGACTGACTCTAGGTCACAGGTTGTCTTTTGATCCCTCGTCTAGGCTGGATCCCTCACTCTCACACATCCTCAGCTGGTCCACACACTTTAGTCCTGTAGGCAATTTTCTGCAAGACTGCAAGAACTTACCCCAGGGACTAGAACCCTTTGAGGAACTCATTGGACTAAGAACCCTTTGAGGAACTCATTGGACTAGAAACCTTTTGAGGAACTGCATCCATCATGCAGCAGTAAATGTAGCAGTGAAACACAACCTGAGTTTATTTGTTGTCCGATAAAACGGGCAGACACAGGAAGCTGCAGGCTGCGTTTACCTCTGCGACCAATTAGCAGCCCTCGTCAGTCTCCAGGTTTTTAGATCACTATGGAAATGCAGACGACAATGAGGTGAAGGAACCTTTTTAGTTCCTTGAAAAGTAGTCCCAGGACTAAAATGACCAGGCACTCCTGGGTGGAAAAGCAGCTTAAGTGCTAAAAGCAGTGTTTTACTATTTCTTACTGGGAAACAGGCCGCATGTGGATAAATACATATTTATTAGTTTGTCCTTTTGGAAAATCATCAGCAAACATCAGATAAATAAACAAAAAACTATAATACCACTGCCAACAACAACAGAACACTCAATATTACTATGGACCGGCTCACCACATCATCAAAGTGCTCTACATATCATATTATATCATAAGACCACAAGTATTTAAAGGATCTAACCACTAATATTAGCGGAGACTCCATTCAGTTACATTGTGGTGCCTTTAAGCTCTACTCAGTAAAAATGAGTATTGGTTGAAGGTAAATTATAACAATATCATGGTGTGTTCAAATGTCATCTTGTAAAATGTAGTTTTGGGTGAAAAACTGTTTTATAAAATAGATATTAGAGAGGGAATTATGGTCTGTTTAACACTAGCTCTATACCGCTAATAATATATAATTAAGACTTTTAAAGCAAAGATTTTATCAATAAAAATACAACTATTTATTTCCTAATCATTTGAATTGTGTTGTTGTGCAAATAACCACTATAGATGATGATAAAGTAAAAGCATAACATTTCGAATATTTGACGGTTTACCCCAACTTTGTGGCATTCAAAACATTTTTTGGGATGGTGGTGAAATAGATGTAACAAAACAAAACGATTCATATCGGCCGATACTGCTCATCGACGATCGGCGAATCAGCAGGAAGAAACGTGACCGGGCAAAGCAAGGTACCACAAATGACTAGTATTGTAACATTTATAATGTATTGTAGCATCCAAGACATCGTAACTGCAAATGAAATATATGTTGTAAAATCATTCAACGGAATTGTCCATGAGCCATTACACAAAACACCTGAACAAACAAATTACCAATGCTATCTGAGATTACTTATGTTTGTGGGTGAATGCACATATTATTCATAACCAACTGCCCCTTAATGATTTAACAGCTTGGATTCTGAAGCAACATTCATGCAACACGGCTGTGTGGACCAGCTTTTTATCGATTTTAAGGGAAGAGTTATTTCTGTAGCTGCCGGCTGATGGAGGCGTTTGATGTCGAGGAGTAGGAGAGCGGGCAGCGACCCGTGAAATGAGCTGCTGTCAAAAGTTTGGGTTGGAACGTGAGCATCCAGACTCTGCAGAGCGGTCCTCCCCGTCAAACAGCAGCTCCGCACTCTAACAACCACCACAGTCTCCCAGCAAACAGAGAGCTCAGCTGGCACCGCGTTAGCTTCACCGACATTAAGAGGGAGCTGTCGGGACGTCCCATTGTTCTCGGCTAAGTGGAGATAAGATGAGAACGTAACAGCACAACACACTTGGGTTTTGTGGTCCTCTTGGAACAAGACTTACTCACAGAGGAGGAGGTTCTGCTCAAACTCCCCTGCCAGTGGACTAGAAGGAGAACGTGTCTGCTCTAGTGAGTGGGAAAGCCCTTGGGAAGTAAACCAAACTAAATCTCCTCCTACTGCACTTCACAAACGAGTGCTCACACAGAAGGAGGACGGTTTTGTGGGTTTAATCCACGCAGCAGGTGAAGCCTATAGGCTCTCAGTGGACAGATGGGACTTAACTGTGTCCCACTTTTACAGTGCGGGGCGATCACAACTGGGTGAAGCAACTCAAAATATTTAGAATATTGATTTAAATAAATTACTACTGTTACATGATACTTTAAAATAGAAATGCCAATGCAGTTGACACCAGGACAGGTGTCAATCAGATGCAACTAAAACACAAACACCACAGAGCAGTCTCTCCACACTCAAGCCAACAAGAGTCTGTCTGTGCCCAGTATCAGTACTGTAAAATGTGACCAGACGTAGTAGGACATCCTGGTATTTTTGGCATAATACTGCATTTGACATATTATGTAGTGAGACATACTAAATATTTTTCTGCCATACTGAATAGTATGGGATCTCGGGTATTGGAACACACTCATGGTGTTTTTATATTTCACAGCTTGCTAGGTTTCCTCTTTAGTCGGCTTCAAATCCAAAATGTTGCCTTATTGGCACAGTTTGATTTTTCTTCGGGACCCTAAAAGCCACATGAACTTTCTAGTACTCATACGTGCACCGTGTGCCTCTTGCCCCCCCACCTCTACTGGAATGTGATCTCCTTCATGAGGCCTCGAATCACTCATGTCAGACACTAGCGGTTTGGTTAGTCCCTTTATAAATAAACATAGTAGTATTCTGTCATATTGCTCATTACAAACTCACTATCTCACCGCCATTTCACCTTTAATTTGGAAAAAGAATCTGTTACTGCACTGTTACTACTCTGCACACACATTCCTATCATTTAGAAGAAGGTCTGAAGGTGTTTTGTGGTGAAAAATGAGCCAAATGTATATGTTTCTTCTGTAATAGTCACACTGTTCAACACTAACACACCAATATCACATATCGGCCGATACGGACTCAAATAACTGGATCGGGTATCAGTGACAATGATGCTGCATTTAAAGGTTTACACTTGACTCGGGATTCTTCTTAATTTTAAGACTTTTTTCCAAAGTTGCTGGTGCCCGATGTATTACTATAATAATAATTCAGTCAATTTATATATATATATATATATATATATATATATATATATATATATAGTTGTGGTCAAAAGTTTACATACACTTGTAAAGAACATAATGTCATGGCTCTCTTGAGTTTCCAGTTATTTCTACAACTCTGATTTTTCTCTGATAGAGTGATTGGAACAAATACTTCTTTGTCACAAAAAACATTCATGAAGTTTGGTTCTTTCATGACTTTATTATGGGTTAACAGAAAAAGTGACAAAATCTGCTGGGTCAAAAATATACATACAGCAACATGAATTGGCAATTTTGGTGACTTAGAAAGTTGTGTCAATGAAATGAGCTTCATAGCATGGCCTCTTAACTTCTTGTGAGTGATTATGAGTGACTACAACTGGTGACTTCTCTGAGGCCATTTAAATAGGGCTCATTGGATACAAACGCCCACAAACGCTACAATGGGAAAGTCAAAGGAGCTCAGCATGGATCTGAAAAAGCGAATCATTGACTTGAACAAGTCAGGAAAGTCACTTGGAGCCATTTCAAAGCAGCTGCAGGTCCCAAGAGCAACAGTGCAAACAATTGTTTGTAAGTATAAAGTGCATGGCACTGTTTTGTCACTGCCACGATCAGGAAGAAAACGCAAGCTATCACCTGCTGCTGAGAGAAAAATGGTCAGGAGGGTGAAGAGTCAACCGAGAACCACCAAAAAGCAGATCTGCCAAGAATTAGAAGCTGCTGGAACACAGGTGTCAGTGTCCACAGTCAAGCGTGTTTTGCATCTCCATGGACTGAGAGGCTGCCGTGCAAGAAGGAAGCCCTTGCTCCAAAAGCGGCACCTTAAGGCTCGACTGAAGTTTGCTGCTGATCACATGGACAAAGATAAGACCTTCTGGAGGAAAGTTCTGTGGTCAGACGAAACAAAAATCGAGCTGTTTGGCCACAATGCCCAGCAATATGTTTGGAGGAGAAAAGGTGAGGCCTTTAACCCCAAGAACACCATGCCTACCGTCAAGCACGGTGGTGGTAGTATTATGCTGTGGGGCTGTTTTGCTGCCAATGGAACTGGTGCTTTACAGAGAGTAAATGGGATAATGAAGAAGGAGGATTACCTTCAAATTCTTCAAGATAACCTAAAATCATCAGCCCGAAGGTTGGGTCTTGGGCGCAGTTGGGTGTTCCAACAGGACAATGACCCCAAACACATCAAAAGTGGTAATGGAATGGCTAAATCAGGCTAGAATTAGGGTTTTAGAATGGCCTTCCCAAAGTCCTGACTTAAAATCCCATTGAGAACATGTGGACAATGCTGAAGAAACAAGTCCATGTCAGAAAGCCATCAAATTTAACTGAACTGCACCAATTCTGTCAAGAGGAGTGGTCAAAGATTCAACGAGAAGCTTGCCAGAAGCTTGTGGATGGCTACCAAAAGCGCCTAATTGAAGTGAAAATGGCCAAGGGACATGTAACCAAATATTAGCACTGCTGTATGTATATTTTTGACCCAGCAGATTTGATCACTTTTTCTGTTAACCCATAATAAAGTCATGAAAGAACCAAACTTCATGAATGTTTTTTGTGACAAAGAAGTATCTGTTCCAATCACTCTATCAGAGAAAAATCAGAGTTGTAGAAATAACTGGAAACTCAAGAGAGCCATGACATTATGTTCTTTACAAGTGTATGTAAACTTTTGACCACAACTGTGTATATATATATATATATATATATATATATATATATATATATATATATATATATATATATATATATATATATATATATTCATTTGTTACATTTTGTTTTACAAAGTTAGGAAAGAAATGTTGAAGTCAAGGCTGACGTTGCTTTACACATAAAAGAATGATCCAAGTCAGCTTATTCATCTAACACTGGTATCAGATTGCTACTCTGTATCAGCCAACACCCAAAGTCAAATCAGTGCATCCTTGTGTGTAGGGAGAGACACACACACACACACACACACACACACACACACACACACAGAGACAGAGAGAGAGAGAGAGGAGCATGAGGCACAGAGAGGCAGTACTCTCTAGTACTGTGGGAGTCTGGGCTCGTTGCCATGGTTACAACATCAGATTTAAAGCGCGAGTGGACGTGGAGGAACGCTGAACGTTAACTGGGTGTTCAGCTCCATTAATGAGAGCACAGGAGAAGCCTCATCGAGAGAGATAACAACCAATCAACAAATCTCAAACGGAGATCACACTCAGAGTGGTGCATGTGCAATATTGTGCCCATTTAAATCACAAATCGTTTGACAGACAATATTTTCATGTGAACAATGCGGAGGAGCGTCTGAGCCATCCTTCCTCACAGGATGTTATAAAAGTACGAGACTTTCACCCAGGATACCGGAGTCCGTGTCCCAAATGAAAGCAGACGTCTAGGCGGATCTATTTTCAGTTAGGTTGTAACAGGTGTAGTTCTTTTAGATATTCTACTCAAGAGGTAAATAACATTAGGGAGATTGTATTTTTAATCATAAAATGATTTCCCATTGCAGAAATGGTTAGCCAGTTCAGATTATGGCTACTTAGATGATCTGAATAATATTATTCTGTGTCTGTCGTGAAACTGAAATTTGTGTACTCTGCAGCGTAAGGATTTCGGGCACAACGTTCAAGGTTTAGGGTAAGGTAAAGGTCAGACCCTGATGAAGGGTGGTCCCACCATGAAAATGTTACACCACTTGAAACATTTAGACTTAATACTTAAGTGTTTAGAACCACTCGGTTTGGAAATGCTGCCTTCACATCTCAAACTCTGAATATGTTTTGTGAGGAATGTAAATGTTTTCAACCACACCCGTTATAGTCAACAGTAAAGTTCAGGCCCGTCCATGTCCCGACCTGAACTTCCTGGCAGGACGCGGTTGCCATGTAAGGGGCTGACCTACATTATCGCTGCAGTACTTAACAGCATTAGCAGTCTTCATCGTCTGTACAGTGACGACGGTTAAGAGGCATTTAGATCAAATCTTGAGCATGTGATTGGACCTCGAGAAAGTGGGCGGGCTTACGCAATACGGAGCTACAAAGGGACTGTGAGTCAAACATTTGAAACCGTTTCTTTTTACATATATTTGGCATATAAGGAGAGCTGGCTGAGGCTGAGGTGACACCTGAGGTGACACCCGCTCAGGCTAACCTGCTGCTACAGCCACAATGTGGGCCGAGCAGGAGCAGCCAGCTACTGTCAGGGCACCAAATTAAGCTAGAGGGATTGTCTGGAGGCCATATGTCGCAACCCCCCCCCCCCCCCCCCACCACACACACACACACCCACCTACCCACACCCACACCCACACACAGGTCATTCCATGGTGCAGATGGCCGTTTAGCTGACGTTAAAGTGGCGACCTAATGAACACTGACGGTGGTGTAAAGGTTAAACACGCAGAGACACTTTGACAGTTGGGGGAATGAATGGAACCCTCCTTGTCCTCATCGAGTACTACCTTTCACAATAAAAGCCCTAGACATATACACCACGTACCGGTTCATTTACTCACAGCATTTAACTCAATGAAGTATCTTATAGTATCTTAGGCGATACAACAGTTTACTGTCACACGGTCCTCTGCTTGCGTCCATCTGTTGGGACCCTTTCATTGAAAAAGTGCTGCTACTGTAGAAAATTCACATCACTGCCGGTTTAAAGAGTTTTGTTGCAAAATATTCACAGCCGAGTACTGAAAGCGAGCAGGTAGTTCAACACTTGCA
Organism: Cebidichthys violaceus; assembly: GCF_023349555.1. Taxonomy (NCBI): domain Eukaryota; kingdom Metazoa; phylum Chordata; class Actinopteri; order Perciformes; family Stichaeidae; genus Cebidichthys; species Cebidichthys violaceus. The sequence continues at coordinate 15,663,119 of NW_027176816.1, forward strand.
CTAACAATGAAGACAGAACTTTGTCTGATGAAAAATAGAAAAGTTGTGTTATTTTGTCATACACTGACTATATGATGTTTGCTGGCTTGTATCTCACTGTTCTTGTTGTCCTCTTGTTGTTATGTCTATGTATTGTCTCTTGTCTTGCAATAAATAAATTAAAAAAGAAAAGAAACTCTACTCAGACTATCTGACAGAGCTTACCCACGTAGCCAAGCCTCCACTTGGCGAAAGCCACAATGCTGCTGCCTATCCAGAAGAGCTCCTCCACTACGTGGGACGGAGGGGCCTGCTGCTGGCTCTTACACTCGGCCACCTCCTTAGGTTTGCCCCCGTCCCCCTCCGGGGAGAAAGCCCCTCTGGGCGGAGGTCCGGGCTTATCTCCGGTGGCGGTGGAACACATCAGGGCTGAAGACACCGAGCCGATGGGGAAAAAACTGTTCCTCTTGGTTGTGTCCATTAAGAATGGCTGAGATTACAAGTTTCAGCCTGAAATAACTAATTGCATTTCAGGAAAAACAATGTTGCTAGAGTTAATTACGGATGTGAAAAAAAAATACACATCCACCTTAAGTACTTTGGAGTAAATGAAAAAAGCCAGGGGAAGAATTCCTCCCAGCCTCTGAATGGTATCAACAGTTGGTCAATAATCTTGTGATGCCGTTGCCCCGGCAAACCTGCTTACTGCGCCGCCATCTCCTTCCATCTCACGGACCAAAAAGATGCAGGTTTTCAGAGCGACAATTTCTCTTCATGCCGTGCCATCACTTCCTTATTTCTTAGTCAGCGGTGCTGGAAACGGATTGGCTTCTCATGAAAGACCGGTGGAAGAGCAGAAAACACATGGAAGCACAACACACACGGTAACTGTGCAACATGTGTTGGGCGGAAATCCCAAATCCCTACGAAGCAGTAATCCGGGCCGAGGAGATTTGCTACGTGTGTGGAGTGAAACACGATGACCCAGAGAGAGAAAAAAGAGGGACGGGGAGGCTGGTAGGACACGATAGAGCCCTAATAAAGACCTGGCTTCTTTCATGCTCCAGGACCAATTAAAGAGTCCGTTTGATGTCCGAAGGCGTTTCCTCGGAGGGCTCCGGGCCAACGGAGCTCTGATATTCCCACACCTGTCTGCAGCCCAGCTCCACATGAAACAATCCTCTCCTCATTTACCCTGCACCCTCTCTTTATACCTGGCTCTGTGTTATCAGTAGCGATTGGAAACTGTAATTCACAATTTCAGTGTGTTTCTAAATCATTTAACTGCACAAGCAGTTCCCATTATGATCCCCTGTGCTCAAATGTTGATGCCAACATACTATGTCCCTTTTTATGACTCACAAACCTTCAATGCATTTGTCAAATCTGCCCCGGCTGCTGAAAAACTCCCATCACAACACCACCTCCGAAACAACGCAGAGCTGTGGACTGAAATAGGTCGAGTTTCAGGCCGACTCTCTAGTCGGAGCACGTGGAGCGGTGTCAAACGGTGTCAGGCCTCAGGACCTGGATCTCAGCTTGACAAAACAAGGTGCCAGGCACTGAATATAGAACGGTTTCTCCAACAGAGCCGATGCAGTCTGACAACGAGCCAACACAAATCTGTCCACCGCAGAGCACCAGAGGCAAAGGACAACTTCTTGGGGGGGGGTTTAAGAAAATCGCATTGAACATCACATTATGGACGTGTGCCAATAATCAATGGAAGTGACTAAAAACATAGACTGTATAAGAAGTGGACATAGTCAGTGACGACACCCATTGGTTTGTGAAGTTTTCCGCATGTCGGCCGTAGCCATGCTGTTTAGTATTTTTTGGAACCAGAAGTGAGACGAGGGTGGAGCAAAGAAAAGACTCAAATATTACAATGAACTCTAATGAAGTGAAAACACATTGTGAAAGGGTGAAAGTTCCAAGAAAAACACAGACAACTCCCAGACCAGACAATGCCGTGGTATCACCCTGTCAATCACAAGGTAGCCCCGCCCTAAAGCATACTCTGCTTTATGGTCTGTTTGACTCTAAATGGACCATAAATTACTAAATGAACATCATGCTGTATTGAAGAATACTTGAAACTATAGATTGAGACCATAAACTCATGTTTACAATGTTTACTGAGGGAATAAATCAAGAGAGAAGTAGTCATTTTCTCATAGACTTCTATACAATCCGATGAACATTAGAAAGAAAGCAGGTTTAAAACACTTAAGCATTGGCTTCACTTTTCAGACCCCAAAGTTGCTGCCTGATTGGTATAAAGTCTGTTACTTACAGTAAGCACGAGTCCACCACTGTGTAATCATTGTACCTCAGCAAAGTTAAAAAGATAAATAATTCTGTCTGCTTTTTGTAGTTTTATTAGTAGAAATTAGTCGTAAAAAAGTATTACTATTACTTGAAATTCCTTAAAATAACAGTACATGTACTTGACTTGGGTTTTAGGATGTCAAATACAGAAAAATCGGTCACTGATAAGCCCAAAGTTAAATGCAAGGCGGCGGCAGCAGACACCAAGGTACGGTTCACATGCACAAACACAATCAGAGGAAGTTCTGCTCTACAGAAACCCTAACCCTCTGTGCCCACCAGCACACCAACAGGTGGAGTGAAACACTGAGTCTGCAGCACTAGCGCTGGACTGCCATGAGCTTTTGAAGGCTGCTGAAACACTAACTTAGTTGGACAGAGATGGCTGATGGCTGCAAACGGTATTTCACGGCTCCCTAACATATAGAAGAGGAGGGGCAAAACCGAAAGAGGTGGAGGGAGAGAGACACGACATGAAACAATGGTTCCTGGCCAGTTATATTGTATATTGTGCAAAATAAAACAATTTAAAGAAAACAACAAGACCACTTCACATCCACTTATCATTGTCACTGTGGTAGTGTTATGTTTACACAAAACCTAATTATTTGTAAATGGAGCTTTCATTTTGGCATTGGAAGCTTATAATTTTGTCATGCATCATTCACACACAAAGGGAAATTTAAATGTCAATTTGATTGAAATGTGTCATGTTAATATTTTCAGCCACTGACTTCCATACAACCACAGTTTATCTTACATTGCATGTACAGCAATGCCAACACGTAATACATCCAACGGGTCACCAAATCAGTCAGCTATATCATATTAAATGAAATAATATGTAAATCTGTTTTTCCTTCCCCCTGCCACTTTAATAATCCTGAACGTTGCCTCTAATTTGGAACGTCAGCCCATTGCTGAAGCTAAAACAACTTCCAATGTAGGATGCTTGTCGCTAAACCCTTAAGTCTGGCTTTACCTTCCCATTGTGTTATCTATAATGAAGTGCCTGACCTAAAACTATGTGGAGGGATCCAAACCAGACCCCCGTGCATCCATGACACCACTTGCTTTGCTTGTCACCCGCTGCTGTGTACCCATTAACTGAAAGACATAATTGAATCGTCGGGGTGCACTCTTCAATTCGGAATATCTCTTTAACATGCATCCAATACAAGAGCTCGTTAACAAAGTCTTCTACAATGACACCTTACAAGGAGAGAGAGAGAGAGAGAGAGAGAGAGAGAGAGAGAGAGAGAGAGAGAGAGAGAGAGAGAGAGACTACGGTAAGGATTGTAAACCATAAAACTAACATTTCAAAGTAATAAATGCTACCTGATGGATCACTTCAGTGCCGATTTAATGGGAAGATCATTTTACAACAAAATATAGGTTGAATAACGTCACATTATCTCAGACGCATACGCAAACAAGAAGGGAGTCACTAAACTGACGGAATTCTTAAAGGAGTTTCTAAATCAGTGGCAGAGGACAGGAAACGTATGTGTGGACATGAAAGCAAAGGGAAGGGGTACAAATACAAACTTACCATGGCCCCGGGATTCGTATTTTTTCACACGTTTGCGAGGCAGACATGTTAAACCGCAGTCCTCAAACAGTAAGTTGGGTTTACTGTATCGTTTTAGCACCCGGGTCCAAGTGGCGTAAATGTGAATTTTTGACGACTTGTCATTGATATACCAAAGATGAACGGAGTCGTGGAAACTCGCGATCTGTGGCATAACAACTCAATTCTCTGGACTCTCATTAAAAACAGTGAGAAACGAAAGCGGCAAAGCGCTTCAGGGAAACATTCATGTAACAATAATGAAGGTATTAACAATAGAAATGTTACAGTGGAGTCTTAAATTGTGTTCATAAATAGCGACACGTCGGAAATACGTGAAATCACAAGGGGACATTTTGCCGGGTCTCATTACCCAGGTAGCTCACGCACCTGCACACATCCGTGTCGCATTCAGGTACGCGTTGGAATATGGGAAATGTGACAACTACGATAAAAAACAGTGGCCTATTCCCTCTTTTTGCTTGAAATAATTCCTTTAAACACTAAAAGCATAGTCCCTCCTTTGTTCCAATAGCTTTTATTGTTCACTGTAATTTATCAAGATATTTTCAACATTTTGGGGGGAAAAATGCTGAAAATATTTTGATAATAAAATCGTTTTATCAAAGACCAATTGTCAACTACATCTCCTGGTAGACCGTGACAGCGCTTCTGCTACTAAGAGTATTTATTTATTTTTTTTATTTTTATTTTTTCCAGAATGTAATTTTGCCCAGCAAAATCCCATTGTCCTCAATGGAACTATTAAACTTACTGTGAGGAACTTTAAACTGCTTATGAAGCAGACCCTGCTGCAGTAAACTGAGAGGTTTTCTGGTGCTCAAAAACACGACATCTTTTGTCCACAGTGACCACCAAAATCAACACAAAATGAAAGTTCCTGGTCGCTTTAAGTACAACATCTGAGAACTTGCCAATAATTATTTCCCCCGCGGTTTTACAAGTTGTGAAATTGTACAACAAGAAATTTCAAGAACAAATGTACAGATTTTGGATGTGGACGTTCCAACAAGTGAAAATCTGGAATATGGCCAAGCTATAGACAGTAGATGTCTGTTTTTATAATCTTCAACTATGCAAAATTACAACATTGCAGTATATTAATATAACAAAAGTTGAACTACTGGATCTCACCAGTGACCTCAAGAGCACTTTGGACCTCGAGACAATACATCAAGTCATAATCCCACACAGCAGAGTAGACTGTATAATGCCCATTAGGTATAAGTAGGCTATTGGAAAGTAGGCCAAAGCCCAGGTGGCTAATTTTACTGGGGGACATGTCTCCTTACATTGTGTTGTTGGTCTGTGATAGTGATAACTGCTTCTGGAGTCACGCAGTCAGTGAGGGGGCATCGGCACTTTGACCATTAAAGTGGAGACACTCGTGTGACCTTCAGGTCTTATTACTGTTGACAAGCGGTGGGAACACTCCCCGAGGGACTGTGGGATCTCAGCAGTTTGTCATGCACTTACTATTTACAGAGAGCAACCTGTTTACTGTGGCCTAGCTTCTGCTTCAGGCTCAGTGGAGGTGTGCTGGCCGTGGTGCTGAAATGCTGAGGCTCCTTTAGCCACAATAGTCATTATTGAAGTTGGCCATAAAGTGATCTATATAAACAGTATATTTATCTATAGTGGTGTGTTTAATTCTAGTCTGGTGTGTCCACAACACTATTACAATTGAACTGAATAATCTAAGTCTAGAGGAAGTCACTTGACCCTCATCAATGAGGTTGTACACATTTATTGATTTAGTCAAGAAATGATTGAATGCTTTCTGTCAGGGTCTGTATGCTAATCCATCACCCAGCTGTCAATATATCTGTAGTTTTGTTTCATATTTTTAAATATTCCCTGCTACTATTTTGTGCTATTTTAATGTTATCACAACATCAAAAATGATTTGATCCAGTGTTGATTTGGTGTGAAACACAAAATTAACTTAACTTAATCTGTAATGGTCGTCTCGATCGTTTGGTAGAGCACATTTTGAGTTGTGATGTCTTCAGTGCTGTCAGTTACAAAATGTGTATCTGTTGTATCTGCAAAAAATGAATACGTTCCATTGCTTTTCAAAGAGCGAGACCATCAAACACGGCTAAAGCTACAGAGCAGCATACCCCACAAAGAAAAAGAACCAGTATGTTTACTGCCGTTATCTAACAATCTGTTTTTAAAATGCCTGAGCAGAGGTTTAAATTCACACTAATGAGTGACAGAAGAATAAATGTCGTACTAGGAGGACAATATAGTTTATTCACTGCAAATGAATGGACTGCAACGTTTATGAAGTAGCCTTAGGCACTACAGCATGTGAGAATACAGGTAGATCCACTTAATGATACTTCACTTTATGACCTGCTATATCATTTGGTCTCATTTGGGAATCCTGCAGGCTAAGTAACGAATGCAATCCCTCCCGGTACACTGGAAAAGTCAGAACCAGCAGGTAGGAGAAATAATGAAACGTAATAATGGAAGAGCATTTGCATGGGGGTCATAGAACCCAGTCTTTGATTCCAAAAGCGATACAGCGCGGACAGAAATCCACATCTTGGGCAGTTGCTGTAAGGGATTAGCGTGAGGGTGGACCCACGCAACAACCTCACTTCATACTGAGATTCCAATTCAAGGTGAAAGCCAGCCCAGAGAAAGATGCACCAATAGTCAGATGAGATTTAGCTCTAAAAAAACCAAACTCTCAGTCTCAAAAGTTCCCAGAGCAAAAGGAGAAAGATGGAAAGAGAAGCAGTTTTTTGTGTGTGTGTGTGTGTGTGTGTGTGTGTGTGTGTGTGTGTGTGTGTGTGTGTGTGTGTGTGTGTGAGAGACAGAGAGAGAGAGAGAGAGAGAGAGAGAAAGAAAAAACGAGAAAGAGTAATCAACTCCCTCTTGGTAGCTATAAATAACAGGAGCGGGATATTACATCAACCTTTGCGTGGCCACAGAACATATTAAGGCCAGACTGTGGAGTTCATAATGCCCTAGTGCACTTAGCATTATTACTGCTTATTGTGTTTATAGGTGTCAGCAGTCAGAATGTGGATCCGTTACAGAGTTCATGCACAGTGTGCACCATTTTATGACTCAATGACGACTAAATCCGACATGTCACAAAGTTGTCGTATGAGGTTTGCAGGTTTGGTCTTTTTCCATTTTCAAATCAGTGGTAGTTTAAATCATTTAAAAAGAAAAATATCTCCGTCTGAACACACTTCAGTCTGCAGCTGCTGCTACTTTAGTGACTCTCCGAGGCACAGCAGTGAGCTGATGCGCTGAGCACAGCTAAAGGCTGATGGGAATGTCATTAGTTTTTCAAGTGTTTGGTGATAAACCAAAGTGTTGGACTAATGAAAATGTTGACCAGATGATGATGTTGAATAAAAAAAGTCAGGAAATATCCAAAGTTAGTAGGATTCATCCTTTGGGGGACATGAATGTCTATTAAAAAAAAAAAAAAAGTATGGCTAGCCACCCAATAGTAGAAGAGTCTGGACAAAAGTGGTTGAACGGTCGACCTGCTATTGCCATGCTAGCTTGGCTGAAAACCCGACTACACGTGTAGAGAAAACAAATGCAGACTCTTCCATAAAAGGTCTCAGTGGCTCACCGAACGGTCTGATGATGACCACGATGTGAAGCATGTGCCGTGACCTTATGACACCTCTGTTAGATTCTGGAGCCACATGTTGGAAAGCGCTCCCCACCACCACCATCATCAAAACACCAAATGAGGGAATAGGTTTTGTAAAAATGTTGTTCATCTGTCCTGTTGAGTTTCATTTACTTGGCAAATTGATATCCAGGAGCCCCTGAAGCTGTTGTGGGGGGTCGTGGTTCGACCTACACGTTATTGACACAATGCATGGCAACCATAGACTGTAAGAAGTGGACGTAGTCATTGTGACGTCACCCATTGGTTTGAAGCAGGGGTCGGTAATTGGCGGACCGCGGCCCGGATCCGGACCCAGACGCTGTCCTATCCGGACCCGGACATATAATTGAGAATCATACATTTTGGCGGGCGCTAATGTTTTAACCTGCGCATCTTTTTTGGCCTTTACGGCACTCATTCAGCAGTTCAGGAAACACACTGACCAATTGCATGCATTAATTTAATCTCACGTGACGCTACTCAGCCAATCGAATGTTTATTCCAAAATGCATCGTGAGTCGAATGAAATTACGCAGACAGGCGAGAGACGGACACCATTGAGAGAGGCGGAGAGCATTGAGAGAGATGGAGAGACGGAGAGCAGTGAGAGAGACGGAGAACAGTGAGAGAGACGGAGAGACGGAGAGCAGTGAGAGAGACGGAGAACAGTGAGAGAGACGGAGAGACGGAGAGCAGTGGGAGAGACGGAGAACAGTGAGAGAGACGGAGAGACGGAGAGCAGTGAGAGAGACGGAGAACAGTGAGAGAGACGGAGAGACGGAGAGCAGTGAGAGAGACGGAGAACAGTGAGAGAGACGGAGAACAGTGAGAGAGACAGAGAGACGGAGAGCAGTGAGAGAGATGGAGAACAGTGAGAGAGACAGAGAGATGGAGAACAGTGAGAGAGACGGAGAGATGGAGAACAGTGAGTGAGATGGAGAACAGTGAGAGAGACGGAGAGATGGAGAGCAGTGAGAGAGACGGAGAACAGTGAGAGAGACGGACAACAGTGAGAGAGACGGAGAGACGGAGAACAGTGAGAGAGACGGAGGGACGGAGAGCAGTGAGAGAGACGGAGAACAGTGAGAGAGACGGAGAACAGTGAGAGAGACGGAGAGCAGTGAGAGAGAGCAGTGGGAGAAGTAAGTTGGAGAAGCAAGTTAACATGGCGTGTTCTAAAAAGAGAAAAGTGGACCTCGAAAACCGAGCTTTTAATAAAGAATGGACGGACTTGTATTTGTTCATTCTTCCTGCTGGTGCTACAAAACCACTCTGTCTCATATGTTCAGAGACCGTGGCCATTAAGCGCCAATGTGAAACGCCACTATGAGACCAAACACAAATCTTTCGACCGAGGCAGCTTTTTCCACTATGAACATTATTAAAAACAAATATCGCTCCAGGATATCCAATGAGCACCTTCATATGTGCATGAGACTAGCCCTGATACCATTCCAGCCCAGATTTAAAATCCTGGCAGGACAAGCTACAACTCACTTCAAGAAAAAGAGATGGAGTGGGATGTAAGAGGGAAAGAAAGAGAAAAGGAGGTGTTAAAGCTGTTCAATTGTTAAGAGATTGTTTATTATAAAGTTGACAGATCATTATGATGTTAACAAAACGAGAAGAAAAAAGTTAACTCCAGCCACTCTTTAATTTTCATTCATTTTTCTAAAATCAAGCACTTTTTTTTAATAAGATGTAAGTTTTTCAAAAGTTATTTTTTGTGTATTTTACTTGAAATGAGAGAAGAACATTTATTTATGTATTTCTATGTATTATTTATAATCCATCCAGTTCAATTTGAAAACAGAATAATAATTGTTAAAATATAATTGATGTGTGTGATGTCTTTATTTAAATTTGACAGTTGTTGACTACACAGAGACGTTGTTACTACTGCTAGGCTACTATATGGCACTAAATGGCGCAAGTTAGATATTATTATAATGTTCCGGACCTTTGCACGAGGAGATTTTCTCAATCTGGACCTTTTGGAATTTTAATTGAATACCCCTGGTTTGAAGCCTTGAGTTCGCCATCGCCATTTTGGATTACGGCCGTCGCCATGTTGTTGTTTTTTTTAAACCAATTAACAGAAGTTACTATATTTGGAATGCGGAGGAGTGGCGTGGAGACGTCGTATACGTCTTTGGTAGCGGCAGCGACCTGTCAATCACAGTAAGCTCGCCCTAAAGCATACTCTGCTTTATGGTCTATTTGACTCTAAATGGACCATAATTTACTAAATGAACATCATGCTGTATTGAAGAAGACTTGAAACTAGAGATTGAGACCATAAACTCATGTTTACAATGTTTACTGAGGTAATAAATCAAGAGAGAAGTAGAATCATTTTCTCATAGACTTCTATACAACCAGAGGAGTCACCCCCTGATGGACATTAGAGAGAATGCAACTTTAAGACACCGCCGCCTGATGGCAACGCACACTAATAAAATAAAGTGCTGCAGAAATGAGTCCTAAAACCTGGAAATGAGTTGTCTGCTTCTCTCGTGTCTCACTCAATGTGCTTCTAGTTAGATGTCTGAAATAAGGTCTGCAGTTAAAGGAAGATTAAGAGACGTTAACATCTTGTTATAGAAGATTGAATAGGTCAGTAAACACTCCTCTCCTGAATGTTGAAGTCTTCAAAAAGTGTCGACGACTAAATGTCTTCACTAGAACACTAGTCCTCCTTTAGCTCAGTGGTGGTGACGTGAAGTCATGTGACCGTGGTGGAGTTCCTTTATAGCCTAATGTTAGCTTTTTACTTTAAGCTACAAAAATCATAAAAGTGGTGTGTTTTTGTGAAATGATGTTGCTGAACAAAATGTGTAGATATCATAAACGTTTGTTTAAGAGTTTCTTTTATGCAATAATCTGAAATACAATGGAAAAATCCTGTTGGATTTCTGGTTGGCCTACAAATATGTATCATCCCTGCAGGCCTCTATACTCTAGCTTGAGCTGTGGCCTTACTCTCAAACTATAGCGCACTAGGAACCCCTCTAGAGTCAGTTTAGGACGTGTCAGGGACGGCGTGTCAATACAATATATGCTCGTTTCATGTTTTATGGATGCACCGTTCCATTAAATAGACATATTCTTGTGCATCATTTATACACATTTCCTCAACTTCCTAGCTCAAAGCGACATAAAACATGCACATTCACACTCCAGAATGTTCCAATCATCACACTCGTTTTTACAATTCATCAGCCGTTTCATTGGTTCAGCTTTCAGTTCAGGATCACAGAATTTAACACAGTTTCAGAGTAGAAAAGAACCCTTATATGGCCAGTTTCACAAATTCACGCGTTTGTGTGTGTATGTGTGCGTGCGTGTGTGTATGTGTGTGTGTTTGTACACACAAAAGCATCTGCAAGATTGAGATCAGGCTTTCAAAGAGAAACCGCTCCATGCGGGTAAGCGTGTGCGGGATGGGTTATTGTGTGTTTGCGTGCACATTAGAAGGTTTCCAGGGATTCTGCTGCAGCTAATCTTCTGTATCGGCGCCACACAAACACACTCAGGCACCCGCCGCGGTGGTTGTCGTGCCCCTGCAGAGCTGAGCAGCAGGCCTTGGCTTCCTCTGTGCCATGGTGCCATCTGGCAGCTTCAGATGGTTTGGTAACTCCACACCAGGGTCCTGCTCTTTCATCCAGCGGGACTGAGTCGACTGAGGCAACGGAAACAAATGGCTCCACTGAAAACACACGAGTCCCACGGTCCGCATGCAGCCATGGAGGAACTATTTCTACTGAAATAGCATTTATTTATTGATTCTTCTGAGATATGGCCATGTACTGTAGGTATAAATCAAAAAACGTACTATATATGTTGATATATGTAATACATTTATAAACATATTGTCTTATGTTTACAAATCTTTTATATCCCCACATACAGTTGTGGTCAAAAGTTTACATACACTTGTAAAGAACATAATGTCATGGCTCTCTTGAGTTTCCAGTTATTTCTACAACTCTGATTTTTCTCTGATAGAGTGATTGGAACAGATACTTCTTTGTCACAAAAAACATTCATGAAGTTTGGTTCTGTCATTACTTTATTATGGGTTAACAGAAAAAGTGATCAAATCTGCTGGGTCAAAAATATACATACAGCAGTGCTAATATTTGGTTACATGTCCCTTGGCCATTTTCACTTCAATTAGGAGCTTTTGGTAGCCATCCACAAGCTTCTGGCAAGCTTCTCGTTGAATCTATGACCACTCCTCTTGACAGAATTGGTGCAGTTCAGTTAAATTTGTTGGCTTTCTGACATGGACTTGTTTCTTCAGCATTGTCCACATGTTCTCAATGGGAGTCAGGACTTTGGGAAGGCCATTCTAAAACCCTAATTCTAGCCTGATTTAGCCATTCCATTACCACTTTTGATGTGCGTTTGGGGTCATTGTCCTGTTGGAACACCCAACTGCACCCAAGACCCAACCTTCGGGCTGATGATTTTAGGTTATCCTGAAGAATTTGAAGGTAATCCTCCTTCTTCATTATCCCATTTACTCTCTGTAAAGCACCAGTTCCATTGGCAGCAAAACAGCCCCACAGCATAATACTACCACCACCGTGCTTGACGGTAGGCATGGTGTTCTTGGGGTTAAAGGCCTCACCTTTTCTCCTCCAAACATATTGCTGGGCATTGTGGCCAAACGGCTCGATTTTTGTTTCGTCTGACCACAGAACTTTCCTCCAGAAGGTCTTATCTTTGTCCATGTGATCAGCAGCAAACTTCAGTCGAGCCTTAAGGTGCCGCTTTTGGAGCAAGGGCTTCCTTTTTGCACGGCAGCCTCTCAGTCCATGGAGATGCAAAACACGCTTGACTGTGGACACTGACACCTGTGTTCCAGCAGCTTCTAATTCTTGGCAGATCTGCTTTTTGGTGGTTCTCGGTTGACTCTTCACCCTCCTGACCAATTTTCTCTCAGCAGCAGGTGATAGCTTGCGTTTTCTTCCTGATCGTGGCAGTGACAAAACAGTGCCATGCACTTTATACTTACAAACAATTGTTTGCACTGTTGCTCTTGGGACCTGCAGCTGCTTTGAAATGGCTCCAAGTGACTTTCCTGACTTGTTCAAGTCAATGATTCGCTTTTTCAGATCCATGCTGAGCTCCTTTGACTTTCCCATTGTAGCGTTTGTGGGCGTTTGTATCCAATGAGCCCTATTTAAATGGCCTCAGAGAAGTCACCAGTTGTAGTCACTCATAATCACTCACAAGAAGTTAAGAGGCCATGCTATGAAGCTCATTTCATTGACACAACTTTCTAAGTCACTAAAATTGCTAATTCATGTTGCTGTATGTATATTTTTGACCCAGCAGATTTTGTCACTTTTTCTGTTAACCCATAATAAAGTCATGAAAGAACCAAACTTCATGAATGTTTTTTGTGACAAAGAAGTATCTGTTCCAATCACTCTATCAGAGAAAAATCAGAGTTGTAGAAATAACTGGAAACTCAAGAGAGCCATGACATTATGTTCTTTACAAGTGTATGTAAACTTTTGACCACAACTGTATGAAAGTGCATATCACATAATTAACTATATATGTTTCCATATCTGATACATTATTAAATATGAAAATATGTATATTGAATACTTGAATATATGTTTGGAAATATTGGCCAAATATGAACATACAAAACATAGTATATACTATGTTTTAACATATATGGACGACTATTTTGATCACATATCTGTCAATCAAATATATGAAACAAAACTTTATCCATATATATCGCAGAAATATTTGTGTTGTACATGTATGATATTATTCATGTAGGTATACATGTTTTTCCAATATGTGAAGTTTCATTATACAATGAGATTAAAAGACAAAAGTTCCAATTATAAAGATGTATTTGACATAAATTTATTAGGTTCATGTTCAAGTATGATGAAATTGTAGAAAATAACAAATGCACATACTAATGGTATGTGGATTTTGAACTACAGCCATGCATATTTATATGTTTTTATCCAAATATGGATATACATTTAATAAATAAGTAAATTGAGGCCATATATGACATTTTCTGTATGGGCAAATAAGACTCTGCTCTTTCTATTTTTAGAACATGCTTCTGTTTTGTTGCTATTTTAATCGTTCATAAATGGTGCAAAAGACAGCAAAGTGAAAAACAAAAAGAAGAGCCTCTTTGCCTTGTGGTGTTTGTTTTGGCCAGCCTCACTCACTCTTTCTCCTTCTATAAATGGACGGTAAATATGTTGTTTCTTCATTTGACTCTGGCAGAGAGGATAAGAAAGGAAGGAGGAGGCAGGATGGAATTTCTTTCTCTCTTTTCTTGTTAAAGTGTGGGCAGCAGAAGAAGTGTCCCCTCTTGTTTCTGTATAATGCGTTCTTGGCTGGAAAAAGTCCTAATCCACACTGAGGGAATATGGGTGGAGTGCGTACACACACACACACACACACACACACACACACACACACACACACACACACACACACACACAGGCACAATCAAACTTTATCTATTGAGACTGACCTCATTCATATGGCTTCTATATTGTTGTTCATACCATCTAGACAGCAAGACAGTTCAGGTCATGTTAATGCACTGAGTAGTTTGTTATGTTTGAGGAAATAGCAAAACCGGTAAATTGTTTTTAAAACATTAGTCAAATATAATAAATAGTTCAGTCAGGAAACTCATGTTGAGGTTTTAACCATAGACCTAACCCAACAGCAGTGGATGGATCTTTAGCCAATTTTCTGGAAATTCGGCTACAATTTGCATCACATTTGGATGGAAACTTGACTAGTGTTGATGTGCTCTCTATACAGACCAATATGATCTAGTTCTGTTTGAGTCAATCACATATTTAATTGGGTCGTACTGTCGTCAGGTTGCTTTTGGACCTAGTTTCTTGTTTAAGAAAAAGTATGCCATTAAATACCTTTGGTAAAAAGATATTTGTTAATAAGTATTTAATCATTTGTAATTTTGTCAGTCTATAGATGCATACAAGGTGTCACATGGCTAACGTTGTGACACAATTAGTTAGATTTAAGGGAGAAAACTACTTACTTAATATGAAAAAAACATTTAAAAAAAGATACAACACTGGAACGTACAAGGTGATGTAATGCAACAACGCATTGTAACAGCATGACAACATAAAACAATGTAACAACGGGACAATGTAACAACATAACAATGTCACAATGTAATGATGTCACAATGTAACAATGTCACAATGTAACAATGTCACAATGTAACAATGTCACAACGTAACAATGTCACAACATAACAATGTCACAACATAACAATATAACGATGTCACAATATAACGATGTCACAATGTAATGATGTGACAATGTAACAGCGTAACAATGTAACAATGTGACAGTGTAACAAAGTAACAATGTAACAATGTAACAATGTCACAATGTAACAAAGTAACAAAGTAACAATGTAACAATGTCACAACGTAACATTGTAACAATGTCACAACGTAACGATGTCACAACGTAACAATGTCACAACGTAATGTAACAACCGTAACAGTTAACTAGCATAAATAAAAAACAAACGTAAACGTATCTGTGGTTTGCAGAAACAAACAAAGCCAACATTTTGGCGACTGGGCTGCAAGTTGACACAGTGTGTAGCAAACACTGAGCATCCTACTCAATTTGTATTGCATAGAAAAGATGAGTGAATGGTCCAAGTTCCATGAATCATCTACAGACTAAACCATGGCTCCTGGTCAATGTTGAAATGTTGGGTAATCAATCAATCAATGTCAAACCTTCCCTGGTTCCAGCTTCCTCTTTTTACCTGTTTTGTATCATTGTATATTGAATATGGTTTGGGATTCTTGGACTGACAAAACAAGATATTTAAAGATTCAAGCTTAGTTTCTAATATGTATATAGATACAAATAAACACATTATTCAGTTATAACAATAAACACCAGCAGCATGGAGTCACTTTCTGGATCCATCAGGTGCTTCTCAACTGAAAAGGAGCTTTGAAAATGCATCAAAATGTAATTTGTGTGGAATAATGAGCATTGTGTCTGTAGAGGTGAAAGGTGAAGGGAAAGCGAGGGAGAATGAAACATAGAGAGCGGCATTCAGCAGGGGATAAACCTCGGAGCAGCAGGGTTATCAAAGAGGAGAGGATTTAAAAGATCTATCGGATTCCTCAGGGAAGGGATTGTGTGAAGCCAGAGATCACTTTCACAGAAAGAGGAGCTCATGGACGGAGCTGTTGGAAGAGGCAGGACAGGACTGAGAGATGGGAGAGATGTTGCCATGAACAAATCTGAAAATCAACAGATTTCCCCTTGAAGTTTATCTGATTCAATCGACTTTCCGTTTTAACTCCCTCTTACTTTTATTTTTAGAGCTTTCCCTCCCGTCTCACGCCTCCAAGAGCTGTCATCAATTCAATTGAACTGTTCTCTGAGAGATGAGACGCTGAAACAGTCAACCGCACTCATCTCACTAGCCAATTATATATGTAGTCCAAACACACTGAATAAATCATTGAGTTGTTCTCAGAAAGAGAGGGAGAGCATTCTCTGTCGTGTTTTCAGGGTCCATTCAGCTTTTCATTTCAAACAAACACATGACTAATGCCCAGAGGCAGTTCAGTTCTACAGTTGACTGTCTCATTACAATGACACACCAAAGAGAAATGAACTAAATAACAGTTCCATTCATATTTTAAGCTTCTTAAATTATATCTTGGCTGCAAATTTCACACAACCCACTGTGACTCAATTGAACCCAGGGAGGTGGCCTTGTGGTGCACTGCCATAAACCTCCATGAGAACATGATGATACAAATTTAATTTGTGTCGTATTTATTAAACGCTGATGTTTTTTTATCAGGCAGCAACCTCCTGAACCTTCTGAAAAGTGAAGGCAATGCAGAAGTGCCTTGCATTATTTCTGTGTTCCATCAGGGGGCGACTCCTCTGGTTGCAAAAAGAAGTCCAAGTGTATAGACATCATCTTGAGGACTATAGGGGTCTACAGGCCTAAAGAAACAGTGTTAAGGTCTAATGATGTGTCTGATCCAACGATGTCATCTAAGGACCCAAAGACATCATCAAAAGACTTAAAATACATCAAATACATAAAGATATATGTTTAAGTTCCAATGAGTTCATCTAAGAACCCAAGACGTCATCCAAAAACGTAAAGATTATTTAGGTTTACAGCCCTCTAAAGGCCTCAAGATGTCCTCTTTAGATAACTAAAGATGTCTTTTAGCTAACTCCCACCAACGCGTTTTTACTCCCAAGGCATTAAATACTGCAGCTTGGTCAGTGCCAAACAAACACAAGACTTATTGTCCAGGAAACTGCTGTCCATTTCCGGTTAACGCTAACCACGCTCTTTTCCTGAACCTAAGTGTTGTTGTTGCTTAAATCTAACTTTTTGTGGTGACAAACGTTAATTTTGAAAAGACAGTAAGCATGTAACAAGCTTATATTGACATGCTCTTCCTGACATGTCCAAAACTAACACTAGAGGGGAATCTAGAGTGAAGTAAAGCTTAGGAGCAGTGAAGTTTTTTGACGCATTGGTTAGCGATTGTGTTGGATCGACTTGCGATCGGATTGGCCCGAACGCATTTGGAGAGTTTGGCTCGCATTGTGAACAGATCACACTCAGGTGAGAATGAAATCGACATAGTCTGACTGCATTCTGACAATTGGCAAGTAGAAAGGTCAGCTCTTCCTGCTAGCTCAACCAGTAGCTGTCAAGTCTGTCCACCATCCTCACCTTATTCTTTCTTCTACTGAGATCCAATCACAACGCACACAGAATCGAGACAATGAGAATAATGTATCCATCCACAGATCACATGTAAATACAAAACGAGAACGGGGCCTAGATCCTTGTAGGTCTACCGATGGCTCAACACCTTGAGCTATCATCTAGAATTAAGATTAATGTCAACAGATTCTTGCATACGTAAAGATGCCACATTTAGTCATAAAGTCATCTGCACTTCATCTGGCTGTGGATGTTCAATCCATGTTAAAGCTAAACTCTGTAACAGCTATTTCAGGATTTTTGGTCTATCATTGCAAGCCAGACAGAAAAAGCAGTGCAGTGGCCCAGCACCCCTCCGTCTCTCAGTGCTGTGAGATGAGCTAAACCACTGGAACTAATACTGGGTCCATTAGCACCTGACTCACTAAAAGCTGTGGATTGGTGTCACATAATCGCTGCCAGAGGAGGAGGCCAAATGGCTGTCTGAGTTTGGATGTTATCACTGTTTTCTGTGATGCAAGGTGAATCACAAGCATGCATTTATACTTTATACTTTTTTCCTGTGGAGAGAGCAAAGCAAAAAAGGCTAATTCTTTCTGTTGACGCAACATTTATCGCTGTCACACAGCAACACAGCTACAGTTTTCCTAAGGCCAAAAGGCATCATCTAAGGACATAAATGCATCAGTTAAAAACCCAAAGACCTAAAGACGTCTAACGACCTAAAGCCGTAATCTGGAGACATAAAGACCTTTGACTGCAGTCCATCCCACCCCAAAAAACTACGGTTTTGAAGCCTCCAGTATGTCATTTTGGCCATCTGCATCTTGTTTTTTTCCACCAGTGAACGAAAGTGACCATATTTGGACTGTGGAGTTGTGACGTAGATGTATACATTCTGCAAACACCACTTCCGTTGTTAAGAAGGCGGCTACACTTCGTGAGAGTCCTCAGGAGATAAACCTGTACCACTCCTCCATTGACAGTGTGCTGGCGTACTGCATCTCAGTGCGGTACGCTGGCTGATCGGCAGCAGACAGAAGAACTCTTCAGAGGGTCATCAACACCGCACAGACAATCTGCTCTCTGCCGTCATTGGAAGACACCTGCCAATGCCTCTTCAGAGCCAAAAAACATCCTTAAGGACTCCTCTCATTCTGATGATGAACAGTTTGACCGGTTACCCACTACAGGATCATCAAAGCACGGACCGCCACACTTGAGAACGGTGTCTTACCCCAAGCCATAAGCACACTCAGCTCTAACAAGCCTTGAATGACCCTTCTCGTGTAATATGAATGTCTTTTAGAGGGCGAAACTACTGGATCTGCTGCAATGATTGCTCTTAGTGCAAAATTACATCGTATTTAATTTTTTCACTTACTATTTTTTTTTTTGCTGTATGTTTGTTTGCTGAAGTTATTTCTGGTATTTGTCTTGTCTTTTAACTGCACTGATCTGGAGTCATGCACCACATTTTGGTGTATTTTGTACGCATGACCATACAGGCTATCTATTTGATTCTACACTGGAGAAAAAGGCCAGTCTAATAAGTTAAAAAAAAATCTGAAATGGAACAAATGACAATTTGTTTGGTAAGATTTCTTGAAATGGGATGTAATATTTAGATTTCTATATTTAGACTTTGAACTATATATCATTGACATTAGGAAGTGCTGTGTGTCATAATAAGCCTGCATTGCTCAAAATTTTAATTTTTCCACTTAACAAGGTATTTAAGATACATTGTCCAAAAAGTCCCTACATCTCACTGAAATGGTACTTGTTTGGTGATTGTGTCTTGAATAAAGTGTTATTAACTACTATGACTATGTAATTAAACAAATATACTTGTTTCCTTTTTGCAGTGTATTCTAAATTCATAGCTAACCCAGATGTCATGGGATGATGGAAATACCTCATCTAAAGATCCTCAGGTCACATTAGGGTATAAAGGTCTCTAGGTCTACAGATGTCCACAGATATCTAGAGATCCAACGGAGCGGCTCGGCTGGTAAGAGTTGGACTGGTCAGACCGGTGAAGGAACTACAGAAGACTGGTGTTGAAATGCACCAACGTTTGATATTTCTATCTCATCAAGTCTCATTTAGAGACTACAAACTGTAAATATCCTTATCTGTCAAAAAACTTGTTCCTAAAAAAAGTGCTGCTCAGGGTAAATTCACAGCTCCGAAATAACTGTGAAAGTGAATAAGAGGCTGTAGCTGCAGAGTTGAGTCTGTGTCCCTGTGCTCCGATAGCTTCTGTGCGCTCACAGAACTGATGACGGACCTTGGTGATTTCAATTCACCGATGCATCCGTCAATTTGCAATTCTTTACCAGCTAGAGTTGCGCTGCGTTGCTGCTGCCTCTAGGCATTGGAGGCAGTTCCAAGCAAAAATAAATGTTTTGACATTGGCTTTCATAAGGGCCTCGTGATGTTTGGAAGTGGAGGCTGGGAATTGTTTTGTTTTTTGTTTTTTTTCCCGAAGATATCAAACAGAGCACACCCACTATTTGACACTTCTGTGTTGCTGCACAACTGCATCTATAAAAAGACACTGAAACAGCACCTTTTTTTCTCATTCACAGTGATGTTCTGCACACACACACACACACACACACACACACACACACACACACACACACACACACACACACACACACACTCAAGTGAGTGCACGCTCTATGCTCTCGCTCTTCAAATCCTTTCAGACACCCTCAAAACACAAGACTGAGTTTCCCACAGACCATGAAGACGCTCTCGCGCTAAAGCGACGCTCCAGATTAAGAGAGCGTGGGCGGCACTTATGAAGCCTCCTCATCGGATAGATAAGGTGCTCTCACAGGGTCTCACCCACACAGCAACAGCGCAACACCTATTAAATCTATTAGCGTAACATCTAATAGCCAGTGGTTATGACTCGCCTGTGCAAATACCAAGACTAGAGCCTCAGCACATGAGCACGCTTACGGCTGCTACGCAGCAGTTCATCATTTTGACACTGTCAAATGTGCATTTGTAGTGTTTGCCGACAGCAGTGTTGCAATAATGCGTAGGGCTGAATGAAACATGTTCCTTTCCAAGAAGCATTATCCATATGCTGCCTTTTCAAGAGGAACTCTAATCATTCCATTAGATGCCCGCTGGGTGGCCGATCAGCATTTTACAGACCTCCTGCAGCGACGCGGCTTCACAGTTGAGCAAAGCCTCTTCGCAAAGGCTGAGTAAATATTACACGAGGCTGTGATGTTGAAAACTTTAATTTTAAAGAATTCCTCTGGGATTTTTTTGAGGGGAATTTCTCATCCGCGAAAGAGATTTAATCTCAACAGAAGCAATTGATTCCGCCGGTTTACGAGTGGTTGTGCGCAATTTTTATTGTTTCGAGATAAAACATGTAATTGGGTTTTAAAAAAATGGCTTGGTTCAGGTCAGCAAAGGATTTTGTTTGTTTAAGGGACACCAAGATCAAAACTATGCAATGAAGGAGAGAAAGCATATTATGATCACAAAATCGTCAGACAAATACAATAGAAAAGAATGACAGCAGCTCTGAGAGGTTTCTGCAAACGTATATCCATGCTTGTAAAATGTAAACTATATTGGTACCATGTTATAAAAGTGGCTGCTGAAGAACAGACGCACGGTGGGCATTGAGGCCGAGACGTGTGACGCTGTGTACATTCAACCTTTGCTCCAGACAGAACGGAGTCAGAATATGTATCATAATCCATATTTTTCAAGGCCTTTGACCAATCCACAGATTTTTCTTTCAGTCTCCAAATGAATCCTGTTCACAAACACTCAAATAAACACATAACTCGTACCTGAAGGAGGGCTGTTTGCCATCTTGTAATCCTTCCGATATTGACACTGTTCCCACACCTTAACAGCCGCTCCTCTCTAATCCTGAGCTTCCCCTGCTCCTTCGGTGTAACTCTTTCTGGGTCAACATCCGTGATAGAACGTTCATCCCGACCTGCCACAAGTTCCCCCGCTGAAAGGCTGAGTTGTTATAACAGCTCTGTGCTGTTGCTTCGTCATCATCCCCTTCAGCAGGAGGTCGCGCCCGAGGCCGTGAAAGACGCCTCCTATTCTGCAGGGGCATTCTTCTCATATAGCTGCTAATGAAACCACAGTGTGTAGAGGCCTAAAAACTATTACACCCAGAAAACAACGACTGCTCAGAGAAAGTGAGTTCACCCTGGATTCACTTTCTCTTTCTCTACCTGAAGAAATCTCTTGAGTGTAACGATTCAGGCCCTGTTTTTGTAATGGATCAGGGATTTAGATGATGCTGTCTGAAATAGAGGTAGGTGCACTGTGCGCTCATGTCCTTGTGTTTTTGGCTGTATTAGTGCGAGTGAACTTTAGCTAATGACAGATTATCAGGAGACAGCAAGTAGGAGGTGACAAGAAGCCGTAGCCGATGTCCCCGGAAGCTCGGATGACAAAGAACGCACATTGTTCAGTGAATGTCTGGGCACATTCCGCTTCAACCTCGCTGCTTTCCTACTGTGACAGTGAGGAAGGAAAGAAAGGCCAAAGTAACTGCAAATGACTGGGCCGTCAAAAGTAATGCTGCTTGACTCTTTTTGGTTTTAGTGGCCCATCAAAGACTCAGAGCATTTTACAGACCTGGACAGACAAGAAGGGTACGCATCCTTATGAAATACGTAGTCGTGCAAGTTAACTGCTAGCCCAATGGGAAGTAGCTAGTACCAGTCAATCACTATAGCTATCCATGCTGGCTGGTTGGCTGGCTTGACAATAACTTAATGCAGTAATTCAAGAGACGTATTTGTAGCATTGCATCTAAAGATACGTACCCCCTCTGTCTTCAGTTTTGCCAGTGTCAGTTTCCACTCATTTTATGGATACACCGTTTTTTTCTAAATTGATGGATAGATAGTAACTTTATTGATCGTGCAAGGGGAAATTATTTTGCTGCAAGCAGCAATAGGTTACAGGTAAGAACAGGTAAAAATAACAGGGTAAAAATCTTAATATAATATAAAAAATGCACATGTCAATACACAATATATACAATTATAATAACAGAGTAAAGATATTAGATAAAGAATGTACACTATATACACTGAAATACAATAATAGAATAATTTTAAATGAACTAAATAACTAGTTCAAAGATTTAACCAACAGTGAATGATTTGGCCCGAGGTGATTTATTATACAGTCTGATTGCAGTAGGCAGGAATATTCTCCTGTATCTGTCCTTATGACAGCGGAGCTGGATCAGTCTGTTGGAGAAAGTGGTCCGCTGTCCCTGCAGTAGGTGGTGGAGAGGGTGGTCCAGGTTATCCAATATGGATAATAGTTTCTTCAGTGTCCTCCTCTCCACCACCTGTTCCAGGTAGTGTTGTATACAGCCGATGATGGAGCCGGCCTTCTTAACCAGTTTGTGAAGTATGTTGGTGTCTCCGGCTCCAATGCTGCTCCCCCAGCAGACTACAACGAAGTACAGTGCACTGGCCACAACAGACTGGTAGAACATCTCCAACATCTGGCTGCACACGTTGAAGGATTGAAGTTTCCTCAAGTAAAAGAGTCGACTCATCCCCTTCTTGTACACAGCGTTGATGTTGGCCTTCCAGTTCAGTCTGCTGTCGATGGAGACACCCAGGTACTTGTACTCCTCCACCATGTCCACATGCTCTCCCAGAACTCTCAGCGGTTGTGGAACCGTCGTCTTCCTCCTGAAGTCGACCACCATCTCTCTGGTCTTGACAACGTTCAGAAGCAGGTGGTTTCTACCGGTCCACTCCACAAAGTCATCCACTGCTGCCCTGTACTCCTCCTCCCGTCCGTCCCCTATACACCCGACCACTGCAGAGTCATCAGAGAACTTCTGCAGATAGCATGACCCCGAGTTGTACTGGAAGTCAGTGGTGTATAAGGTGAACAGGAAGGGAGACAGAACAGTTCCCTGTGGGACTCCAGTATCACTGACCACCGTATCAGACAGCACACGGCCCAGTCGGACAAACTGTGGTCTGCCTGTGAGGTAAGTCAGTGATCCAGGAGACGGTGGACCCCACCACCCACAGCTTCTTACCCAGTAGCACTGGTTGGAAGGTGTTGAATGCACTGGAGAAATCAAAGAAAGTGATTCTCACAGAGCCACCGGTTCCATCCAGGTACGACTGAGCTCATTGCAGCAGGTAGATGATGGCTTCGTCCACTCCCAAATGAGGCTGGTATGCAAATTGCAGAGGGTCCAGTGATGATTTCACCTACGGTCGGAGGTGGGCCAAGACCAGCCTCTCCAGCACCTTCATCACATGGGATGTGAGGGCAACTGGTCGGTAGTCATTGAGGCCAGATGGTGTCGGCTTTTTTGGTACAGAAACCAGGCACGACGTCTTCCACAGCACCGGGACTTCCTCCTGCTTCAGGCTCAGGTTGTATAGGTGTTGTAGGACATCAGACAGCTGGATGGCATCAGGTCCCGCAGCCTTTCCTTGGTGTAGTCTCTCCAGCTGTCTTCTAACCTGGCCGTCAGTCATCACAGAGAAGGGGGGGAGGGTGGTCATGGTGTCGGTGGTGGAAGAGCCCTTTGAAGTGAAGGGCTCATTGTCCGTGCCGCTCACCAGGGGGGACAGAGTGGGGAGGGGAGGAGGCAGCCAAGGTGTTTGTGAGGTGAGGTGTGTGGAGGAGACATGTGAGGGCTGTGAGCTAAATCTATTGAAGAAAGAGTTTAGCTCGTTGGCCCTCTCCAGGGAGCCCCCTGGTTGTCTCCCTCCAACCTTGAAGCCAGTAATCAGCTTCATCCCCATCCACACCTCCCTCACATTGTTCTGCTGGAGTTTGGCCTCCAGCTTCCTTCTGCAGGTGTCCTTGCACTCCCTGATCTTCACCTTCAGGTCGCGCTGGACTCTCCTTAACTCGTCCCTGTCCCCAGACCTGAAAGCTGCTTTCTTCTTATTAAGAAGAGCTTTCAGGTCACTGGTGATCCATGGCTTGCTGTTAGGGAAGCAGTGTACAGTCCAGGATGGAATGGTAGTGTGTTCACAGAATTTTATGTACTCTGTGATACAGTCCGTCATGTTGTTTATGTCCTCCCCATGTGGTCCACAGACCACATCCCAATCCATTTAAAAACGCTAAAAATGTAATTTCAATGTCATAACTTCTTACATATGTTTCAACTTGAACTCTTACTAAACACTAAGATCTGCTAGCCACCTTTCTGTTTGACAAATGTCACACTGGCCCACTGACCAATCATGGCGCACCTTAATGCTGACGTACTTAGCAGGCTACCTGGGTAGCTCTGGCACATCAAAGAATACGCCCAACATGTCAAACTAAAGATCTGATTGGTTGAAGACGATGACAATCAACAATATCATCCCCATATACTTTAATCTGCAAAGTCTACCTAGAGGACCTCAGGCCTCTCTCCTTACATAGAGACATAGAGGCTGAATCTGATTGGATAAGAGCTCTACTTAAAACAAGCTGCACTGGAAGCAACGCTGCAGGCTGGAAGCAGAGCAACTGAGGAAGGCAAAATCCCAAAACCAGGGAACAAGGCAAAGTTCAAAAACCACTGATAAATTACACTGGTGAATTGCTGGGAAGCGATGAGCACACTGGGTAGAACAAAGAGAATCTGGCAGGGGGAACAGGGCAAAACAAGGGAGTATACAAACAGCAAAGACTAATAATTAATCATGGGAAAGTGAGTAATTGAGGGCCGCTGTGGTTAATCAAAGAGGCGGGAAACACACAAAGGCAGGAAGCAAAATGAGACATTGCACATGAAGAAAGTACATTTCTAAATAAAAAAGGAAACATACTCAACAAAAACTCAAGATCATGGTTTGGAATCAAATAATTATGTTTGTTACGTAGTTAAGTCCCCCTAATAAGCGACGTATGTACATTACGTAACATGTTATGTACACAGAGTAAGGTAAGTATGTAACGTGACATAACCTGATTTACGTGCGCAACTTTTGATGTTGCCATTTAAATAAATGATGATTTTGTAGAGAGATTTCACTTCAAAGATCCCTCTGAGAAACAGCTGAAAAATACACCAGCTATTGGTAAAAGAAACTGGACGCTTAGCATCAAAATGTGTGCTGGAACAGTTTCCTGTTTCAGTGTCAAATGTTTCACAATAATGCAGCCTATTCAAATCTGGAATTAACAGGCAACGTGTTGCTTTAGCAAAGCTGTTCTTCAAACTTAACAACCATAACTGATGGCCCAAACCACAAAAACTAGACCTTTGCAATTGAAAGAAAAACCCTTTAATGACTAGGGATGGGTATCGTTTGGTTTTTTTCCGATACCGGTGCTAAAACGATACTTTTAGAACAATACCAGTGCCTAAACGGTGCCTGAACCGATACTTAAAAAAAACAAACACACAAAAGGACGATTGACTACATGAAAGAAAGGATTTTTTTTATTGCCAAGGCAATTTGTTTTCTTCAAATTTAACAATATATTAACTGTTTGAAGTATACTATAAATATAAATAAATACAAAACACTTGGCTTCAAACTACAGCTTCAAACTTTTTAACTTCAAACTATGAACAATATATTAACTGTTAACAACAGTTTACAGTATACTTAAATAAATATAAATAAACTTCAGCAATTCTTTTGCAGAAATATGAGCATATTTGCCTTGGCACCGAAAGGCACCGAAAGGAAGCACCGAATGTATTTCAGTCGGCTCAGGCACCGATATTGGCACCGGTTTTCGGTACCCAACCCTATTAATGACCCACTGACCTTTTCCTTTAGCGCCCCCCTAAGGCTAAGTCTAATGTGTTTAAGGTTCTAAGAATAGAGGTATAGTTTGGCTTGCCTGTTTGATATCTTCATAATGTGAGGTATAAAGAATATTGCAGCAGATAATAGATATACACATTTAGGAATTTAGGATTTGGGCCATGGAATAAGAATGAAATGAAAATTGATTTAGTATTTACAAAAATGTTCAATATCGTCAATCCCAGAATATCAGTATAGGTCCTGAAAACCCCCATGTCAGTAGAGCTGTAGTGTGTACGTAGATTGTGTTAGCATCTCTGCCTTTCCAAATGTGAGAGAAACAAGGCATCGCACTGAGAAAGCAATAAAACGCTACGCTGCTTCTCGTCGGGAGCTGCCTACTGGCAATTCTGCTTTCTGACCCAAGAACTAATGTGACATTTTCACAATGGCAATATGCACAACACACACACACAAACATGTCACATTTTGAATGTCATTGTCAGTCATTTTGAACGGAAGCTGCTCATGGCCGATACTTCATTCATTGTCTTTATCATTTAATGTGATAAAATTCCTAAAAACAAATGGTAACAACATAAGATCATCGTAATTGAAAACTGATCAACATCTCCAATTAGAACAAGCCCAAGTTAAAGCTTTCCAATAGGATACCAGTGTAATACTAAGAAAATCTCCAGTAAATATGTCACATGACAAAATGATGGTATTGATCATATCCAAGGTGAACCACAGTGACTGTACCACTTTCTTTTCCTAATGATGGGTCAATATAAATAAAGTGATCCAGTGGTTCAAACAAGAAAAGTTAACTGCGCCAAGCAACCTCCACCACAGCTTCAGAGATACAGATAAGTCGAATGCTGTTGATTTAAATTTGATTTGATTTTCTCCAGTTACACTGTAAACTGATTAATTAAAAACAAAGCCTCTGTATACAGCTGTAAGCAAAACCTTATTTCCATCCTACTCTAAATGCGTGTATTCTTACTGCCCAGTTCATATTTCATGAGCATGCATTTGGACGGATGCACAAAGTGTTTCTTTCAATAATTTGGGCCTTTCGTCAGGATGTTAGTGACCCAAACTAAAAGCCTACTCTCATCTGCTGAGAGAGGGAGAGAGGAGGGATGAGACAGAGCAACACGCAACTTTCCTTTTTTCTCTATATAAAAACAGGAAATGATGGAGATGATTGGGTCCATTTTTACTCTCTCACGTTCATGGAGTACACAGAGATCTTTTTTTCAACATCCTGTAGAGGTACCCCCATTTGAGAAACGCCAGATTACAGAATGGCTAGACTGTCACTTCACTAGACTTTGGTGATGACATTTTGCATTTTTAACATTACCTTTGAACAACACTGTGTTCAATGATAATTTGCCCCAAAACTGCTGGATTTCAAAGACATTTGCTGTGTAAAATCGTAGTCGCCAGAGGAAAAATAATAATTGTTCTGATGACCCTCTGACCTTTTCCAATATGTCGCTCCACCTTCAGGTCGAAATCTCCACTTGAACAAAAGAATCAATGAGATTTACTGTGCACGAGATGAACCTGTTTCATTATGGAGAGTCAGTTGTTCCTTTTGTCCAACTCCAATTTGGTGGAAAACCTTTTAATGAACGTGCAATGTGAATTGCTGTCTCACAGAGGATCTTGTGAATTTTTTTCATGCTGGCAGCAATATTTATTGCATATCAATCATCAAAGGTAAACATCTACTGAGGCCAGGTATCGCCCTTGAGAAACCAACATCCAGCAACCTCGAACTCCGAATATTGAAACATGACTCAACATGATATTATGCAGCCTGTTCCCATTGATATCAAGTATATTTGCTTTCTTACTGGCTGCCTCTACTGTAGCTTTAATATCAAACAGCAGCAGATATCCCTGACAGTGGTAAGTGATTTAAGTCACTAGGCCTTTTGGATAAATCGTTCAGATGTATCAAAAGTTATTATCATTCCTGTCAAAAAAGCCTAAAATTGAAACCTGAGCGTTATTATAGAGACTGTAGGATTACATTCATGCCAGCGGGAACGGCGCATACAACACTTAATATCTTCTTTATGGTCTGCAACACCGTTTGCGGATTGTGTCATTACTCAGCTAAGAGGCTTTAGCAATAAATGTAATGGGAGTGAATGGTTTGTTGAGAGCATCGGGGGGGGGGGGGGGGGTGGCCTCATAGCTGATCAATACTCCTGCAGGGGAGCTGGTCAATGGCCTGTGGAGGGGTTCCTCATGAAGTCAGGCAGGAGGGGTTAAGTTCACCGCCACTCTAACTGCGCCTTACTGTAATGGTACTGGTTCATTTACTCCACTACTAACGCATTAACAGCAATACTGCATTCACCACTTACTATCGTTTAAAGTATGGTAGTGTTCTATATTCGTCTTGTTGTCGATAAATCTAATGAAATATCCAAACCAACAATAAATCCTAACGAGTATTGTGTGTTTATCAGAGCCTGATGTGTCTTATTCCTCTGTGCCATAGAGCTCCATTGTTGCCCTAAAACATCAGTGAGCCACACTACCTGTGCTTCCATTCACTGGTCCAGAGACTTCTAAGAGTATTTTTGAAATGTCACCAAAGAATTGGTGGTTTGGAGCGGATTTTGTCAGAAGTTGGCAAAATACAGGACCATGTTCACTTTCTGTTCAAAATGAATGGGGCAGCAAACATGGCTCTTTCAAAAATACAACAGCAGAACAATTTAAGTATGTGTTGACGGTGCCGCCAAACAAAGGGCTGGACAGATGATAACGTCCTTCTTAAGTAAGTGTTCAGGCCCCCTCTAACCAAATCCATGAGGCTGCTGATAGCGCCAATCCAATCAGCTGATCACATTGGAGGTGAAAGGATCAGCTGTTGCACCCTGCATGAAATGCACATGTGCACCAACTTTTGTTGGTGTTGTTGTTGTTGAGTGACTCCAACAGCAACAATACAACCAACAACAAAGAGTGGCACTGAAAAAAATGACAGTATTATAACTTTAAAGACTTAAAAGTAACCATGAAAACTCCCATTAGGCTTCATGGTAAGGGTTTCCCCACCGAGAAAAAGTATTAAATATTAAAACAATGCTATCATTTGTGATCAATTAAGCTACATCACATCAGTCTTATCGGTAGTGGTCCAGGCCAGTTGGGTGAAAAATTGCAGTGGTTTCCCTCTAAGGGGTATGCAATGTGTTAAAGTAAGCTCAGGGACTGGCCAACAGCTCTGCAAGCCTGCGCTCATGCAGCGGATGTGCTGGCATTAGAGCTCTGTTGCATGGCTTTGTGAAGGTCTGATTACGGCGCTCGGCGCTGCCTCTCCGGCTGCTCTGCTCCCACGAGCTGATGCGATCCAACACTAATGACTCGCTCTATGGTTACTGGGGCTTGGGGGATTGTTGGCGAGAATGGGAAGGTGGGATGAGAGGGGGTGGAGGAGTTGGTAAGCCCTGATGGGGAGTTGTCAAAGATAGATGACTTCATTTTGCCGTCTTTACCTTCTGTTCTCCTCCTCTCTCTGATGCCGTCTCAGTTGCTGAGGCTGACAAAGATAAAAAAAGAGACTTTGGCGGGAGCTTGTTAGCGCTCTGCCTTCAAGGTGATCCCCTTTAAAAACGGGTGGTGTCTTTGAAAGTGATCGATAATTAACAGCTTGAGCCCAACAAAGGGAAAACAAAAGGGACATTAAATTTCAAAGAGCCCCATCCGGTCCAAGCTTCAGTCAACACATGAGCCACCTGCAAATCTTCAGCATGAGCCTCTTTTGAAAGATTTACCCGTTGGCACCATGAGAGCATGTGTAGCTAGTGACAAAGCCAAGAAGGCGGCGGTGCAGGTCTGATAAAAACAGAAGCTAAAGACAGAGTCAAGACATGAGGAAGACGAGTTGGGAGACTGAAGCGAGTAGAAAACTACTCCAGCGTCACGCCTCCTCTTTCACTCCTCGCGAGCACGAGGAGCTCCTCACCCTGAGCTGGCCTACTTCTCCAAAGCTGCGTGCGAGTTAAGTGTGAATTCTGCGCCGCTTGCCAGTCTTACCTTTCTCCGGGCTCAGGCTGCGAACGTTGCCAGAATCGTCCATTGGTGTATTCCCGAAAGAGACAGGGCTCCATGTGCTGCTAAAACGGGGACGGAGGGGCTGGCGTCACCCAAACCACCATCTGGGGGGCTGCTACTGTCACAAACACGCCTCGCCTCGTGGTTGTCATCATCCGAGGTGTGACAGAAAGGGCTTTTGGTGGGGAACTTACCTGTCCTCTTTCTACTCCAAACTCTCTTATACAGTCTTCCTCTCTACTCGCTGTCTGTCTTCATGAAAGCTCATCCTCTCTATCTCTATGTGCCAGTGTGACGGATAGCAGCAAAGACAGCGTGGTCTTGCACACTTCTTCTTCTTCTTCTGCCTCTACTGTACAGACTAGTGGGAAGGGAGGATGTTGCCACAGAGAGCTTTGGGAGCACGCTCAGTGCAGTCAACCACTCACTGTTCTTGTGTGTGTGGGGGGGGGGGGCGTTCGGTTCAAAGCCGATCACCTGGGAGAACGCGCGCTCTATTAGATGGAGGAGGGAGGGAGGGAGAAGTGGGAGAAGAAGAGAGAAGGAAAATAGGGGGGAGGGAAAACAGAGATGGAGGAGGAGGAGCGGGAGGAGAGAGAATGGACCAAAATGCATCTGCTGAGATAAAAGGGGAGGAGGGTGAAGAGGAAGGGAGGGATGCGAGAGGCGCGGAGGAAGCAAGGTGGCTGTGATTTGCAAGTAGCAAAGAGCAGCGGCATGCGGTGCGCATGTTTTATTCAACGTGGAGAGGACAAGCCAGGCGTAGATGGGTTTGTCTCAGCAGCCGGCCGATAAAATGGAGAGACAGATGGGGAGGGGGGCAGAAACTGGAGGAAGAGGATGAACTTCTCTTTACTTCTATGATTTGGACTGAGACCAGCAGGAGAGCAAGGAGCCTCCAACTGACGATAGAGAGAGTGTGTGTAGACTTGTTACAACTCTTACGAGAGGCTGCCTTTAGAGGCTGATGTCACTAAAAACTGAGTTTCCCAAAGGAGCTCTTATCAATTTGAACTGAACAATAAAGGTAGGAAACGTTTTGGAAAATACATTCAATATCATGTCTTTGTGTTAAGTACAGAGTTACGGTCAGCCTAGCTTATCAAAAAGTCTGGAAGCAGGGGGAAACAGCCAGCCTGGCTCTGTCTTCCTAGTTCCAAACATACACCGATGTCTCTAAAGCTCGCAAGATTTCATTTGAAACCATACACAAACTAAAAACGTCTATGTGTTTAAACTTGTTCTTTAGCTCACATGTTGGTTTTGGTCAAATCTGGGGTTGAACCAACCTTTGGCTAAGCCCCGCCCACCGCTGCTACTCCGTCAGAGCTACGATGGAGCCCACACTGCCACTAACTGCACTCCCTGAAGAAATGTTATCCAATTATTGTGAAAAAGAGAGAAGCAGACAGAAGTATCAACAATATGTGTTTGACGGATATATTCAGGATGTCAAACTGATTCAGCATTGAAAAAAAAGTAAAAAAGATCAAAAATAGAGGTGAAAAGATAAATGTGTCTTAATTCAACTGTAGAGTTGAATTATAGGAAACATAAGAACCAGTGTTTTTGGCCCATACTAGGGACTGAAAGGAAACAGCCTCTGCTGTTTCTGTTTTCACCATTCTTGTCTCTTACAAGTCCTCTAACCTTATAGAAATGTAATACTTGACTTTAACTTAATAAAAACAAGATCACCACACAGCGACATGGGAAATATCATTCAGTTCTGTATCTCTTAATACAATTTTTGTTATATTTAGAGTTGTAATAGAGATTTTCCATACTTTAAATTCAATTTCAAAGGCTTTCCTGTTTAGGAAAATGTACATCTTCACTGAATTGTCAATAACTTCTGTCAGCAGCTTCAGTTTAAATATATTGGTATTGGTCATCATTGACCCATCATGTCTGAACCATATTATAAAGATGTGGTAACAGTCTAAACATACATGTGACAGTGTCATGGTACATCACCTTCAAAGACACAATTTACAGTATTTTCAGCAACTTTCAGCTTTGCATGAATATTACACATTGTGAATAGTCTCAGCTCATGCGTGTTTCATGAGGCGGGAACGACCGAGCTCCACTGTTTTATACCTGGATTTTCAAAGGCTGCTCTCCAGCCTCCACAACAATCCTCATCCAGAACCCACAGGACCTGCATCCCAACCTGCACTCAAACCAAAAGTCAAGCTCTGTTTATCCATCAGCGTCTCCTTCCTACATTAGCCAGCAACACCTCCTGCTGCTCGAATGAGTCTCGGGGCATACTACAGTAGCTGTCCACTGAGTCACAGCATAGTATAGCAACAGGAGCTGTTTCACACAGACCCTTAGGCTATCCCTGACACAGCTAGACATTGCATGGGAAGAGCATGGAAGCAGTCCATAAGGACTAGTGTAATGGTCTTGTGAGTGTGTTTGCATGTGCTTGGGTTGGTAGTGGGGGTTGGGCATTACGGCCCTGAGGGATGTTAAAGGGCTCTATTTGGGGCTGTACCATGCACCTTTCTCTTTCTGAAGTGGGGCAGATAGATTATATAAAATGTGACCATGGCTGGCGAACAGGAGCTAGTGCATGTTCAGCACCAATACATTGATGAAAATTACTGCCTAAGATGTGTTCATTCAGAAATGCAATATTATATATTTCATTAAGACCCAAACCAACAACATATCAGTTTGCTTTTAATACTTTCCTACTTCCCAACCCTGTCTGTGGCAGAATCCTTAGCAATGGTAATAAGGACATTGGTAAGATGCTGATGTTTAGTGAGTAATGTTTATCATATTCATAATGGTTGCATGCTAACATTTGCTAATTAGCACTAGACACAAAGTACTGAGGCTGATGCAAATAGCATTATTGTTTTTAAGTTTCAAATTGAAGTTATGACCTGATTATGGCACTATATGAAAATTTGGGTAATATGACAATTCCTCCTTACAGTTGTTGGAACGTTTCACATCTGCAGCTTCCGTATCTAGACAGGTAGAGTACTTCACAAAGGTAGAAGTGGTCTGCAGCAGAAAAGTCATACTAATAAAGGTGATATGATAATGATACTGAAGGTACATTACTGTACAAAAGCTAAGCTGATATTTATTTATTTTTCTTTCTCTTTAGATTCTGTTTTCAGCAACAGGCCACTATTGCTATTTGAAGACTGTGGAAACATGTGCAGGAGCGAGAAAGGTTAGAACCGATCGCTGTGATGCTGTAAGCCTCAGTGCGACTCTCTTGTGTCACTTCCAGGTAACTTGTGGCCCCTTGTCCATTATCTAGTGGTGCAGCAGGTTATCTTCCGAGCTCCTGTAAAAGCACTGGATCGATTAAATCGCTGTGGAGCAACGACGGCATGAACAACAACAAGCTTATAGCCTGCTGGCCAGCCACTGGTTTCCAGCAGGAGAACAAAAAGCCACCGCTACTGACTGTCTGACGCCTGATAAGAAATTCTAAAGTCTTAGAAACCACAACCACACTTTAAGGGTCAGCAGAGAGGCCTGTTTCTATCCCTTCTGAGCCCACTTTGTTCCTCTACAAGTGAAACCAAGCAGAATATTGACTGATTGACTCACAAGGGAAGGTCACGCTTTAGTGGTGGGAACAAAACATACGCAGACATTGATGGCTAAGTTTCCATTCAGGACTAAGCGACTAAACTGTAGTGGATTCTGAAATGGCATATGAATATCAATAATAATATCAGCTCAGAGAATCATTTCCTTGTGTTTCTACGCAATGTCAAACCTCAGTCTTCATCAATATTAAAATGAATGGGCAATTCTGAGGACATCTCTGTGAAATTTTTCATTTCCATTAATTCTTTCTAATTCTGGGCCGATGTGATTTGCATAAAAACATTCTTGGATGATGACCCAGCTCTATAATCAAAAAATGTCTGTCTTTTCAGGCAAGGCTGCGGCATGTTCAGCAAACTGTTTCTTACATGTTATGAGTGGGGATGGATGAGTAGGGGGAAGTTAATAACCTCAGCTGGATGAGTGGATGGGCCAGCTGCGTCCTTCGTGGATTTCCTATCAAAAGTGTCTGTATTGTGTGTGTGTGCAGGTGGCCCGAAGCAAATGCAAAAGCATTATTTTTCCCAGGGTTATATTGACAGTCACATGGTTCAAACGCAAATGCTTTCATTATGGAAATAATGTCGGGCAATTGAATCTGTGCTGTAAGAGATATAAGCACTGACTGTGTATTATGTGGCATTAGTTTGTTGTATGTCAGTGGGAATTCTGATGCATTTACCAACGATTCCCTCAAGAAAGAATTAAAAGAATTCTGCTTTCAGTTTGGCTTTATGATGCAGTATAAGTGCCCATACTTACTGCATGGTTGATAGGAAAAGATAATTGACTGGTTAAAGTATGTGCAACCTTTGCTTGAGCTACTTCCTTAAAAGTAGCAACAGCACAATGTAAAAGCAATCAGTCATAAAAAAAGAAGATGTGTACAATTTGAATGCTGAAATGTTACTGAAGTAAAAACACAGGCAAATTGTACTTAAAGTTCACTTTTATAATCCTATTCTGTCAGAGTATGAACCACATGGTCATGTATCATGAAAAAGCATTTCATGGCATGAATACGCTTCTTGACTTTCAGTCCAATTAGCAAACCAAGGACACACAGCGGTTCGTATGATATCATTCACATGTTTTGCAAAGAATGTCCAGCAACAAGAGAGAGCGTTAAGGCAAAAAAACTACTTGGGTAAGTTTCGGAAAAGATCACGGTTTGGATACTGAATTATGGACATTTCTTGACAAATAAGTCACAGTTTTGCTTCAAGTGAGAGCCATTCACATTTTATGTTATCTAAAGGAAGGGATGCGTTCCGAACCTCGGTATTGTGTGTGTACAATGTAGCTGCATAAAAAGTAGGACACTTTTAACCTTTCGACAACAGTGGAAATACAAATACTTTACTCCTGTTTATGACTAATTAATCATATGTAGAATTTTCTCTTATGTACTGTTTTATTATCATTGGAGACCTTCTCTAAAACACCGTTGGATAAGTAACATTTATTGGTAGTGCCCCTATCCATTTGCACATCCCTCCATGAGTGCATGCGGGCGTACGCTTATGTGAGTGCCCTGGAAAATCAGTCACCAGTCTTGATAGAACAAGACCTCAGGGCCTTGGAGAACGAACCGCTCCGCCCCCGTTCGGTATTTGTGCACTGGAGTGTGTGTTTGTGCGGCTACTGAGGCCTGATAACTGGCTGATAAGCAAAACTGTCAAATGCGTTTCATGCGTGCAGCGCTACAAATTTGACAGGTGCCATTTCCTTTTTCTAATAGTGTTGGACAGCTAGCTAAACATATTGTGCCCCTCACTGTGTGCCTTTGTGTAAAGCACATGTGATCTGCTTACATCAGCTTGGGTGGTTATTTATGACTGTTTGGGCTACTGCTCTCTTTAGGTTAGTGTTTGTGGAAGTGACGGCTACAGTGACTGGCAGCTGGGCTAGCAGATGTCTTGTGATGTCTTGTTGCGTAATACATTATTATCTTCATTTTGAGTGCCACGTAAAAACTCCAACCAGGTTTTAACTGACCCCCTACTCGACCATGATTGGTCAGTCTCTGAAAAGTGCCAATGCAGCACATCACTTAGAACATGGCCCTAGAGATTCTGTTTGATGCAGTGAACGGGACAATAAAAAGGGAAAGAATGAATGTGTTGGATATTATTCAGCTGGAGATAAAGCAGTAGACTAGGCAAACATAACAACCATGGCCAGAAACCAGAACAGGGGAATGGTGCACTTCAATTTCTGCCCAATCAGACTTTATTTCCAGTCTCGGAATCGTTGTCTTTGACGGGTTTCCCAAAACCACGAAGTGGCAATTTATCAGGGGCGGAATGACCATCGGGAAGAGTTCTGGGCAGCCGATTAATTTCAGGCCGAACTGACCGGTGGTCATACAAATTGCCCGTCAGACTGGGCCGATGGTAATACCTTTAATATTGAGGTGGCTCCCTCCAAATGTGGGACGTATTTGTGCTTTGTTGTTTTAATGGTGAAAGAATCAAACGGTGACTAGTGTGACTAAAGTGTCTTGAAGGTCTTCAGCATCATCAGATTGTCTTTATGCCACAAAATCTGTATTAGTGTTAAAATTACTGCCAAAAAAGGTGTTGTCTCCGCGTTAAAGGCCTCTCCATCTCAAAGTACCAGGCAACCTTCGGTTCTGCCGAGTGTAGTGTCTTAAAAGTGTCTTAAAACCTGCATTATCTCTACTGACCAACAGGGGGCGACTCCTCCAGTTGCAGAAAGAAGTCTGATTGTATAGAAGTCTATGAGAAAATGACTCTACTTCTCTCTTGATTTATTACCTCAGTAAACATTGTAAACATGAGTTTATGGTCTCAATCTCTAGTTTCAAGTCTTCTTCAATACAGCATGATGTTCATTTAGTAAATTATGGTCTTACTGTGATTGACAAGTTGCTGCCGCTACCAGAGCCGTATACGGCGTCTCTACGTCACTCCTTCGCATTCCAAATATGGTAACTTCCGTTCAATGAAAAAAACGACATGGCAACGACTGTAATCCAAGATGACTTCAAAACTGCAGTCCACAAACGGGTGACGTCACGATGACTACGTCCACAACTGAATGTTAGTCCCAGTACGTCCCAGGCCAAACATATACATAAATATTCAGAACTGCAGCTGCATGAAGTGATTATCATTTCCTACACAGTGAGCCTGTTTCATAAAGAGAGTGTTGCATTTTGGGTTTATGTTGCCGAGCCATCCTTTGAAGAATAGCAAACCTTCAAAGTGTTTCAGAAAACCAGTTTCTTCTCGCACCGAGACATTCTGTCAAGACCTTTGCAGCTTTGCCTTATGTCATATCTTTAAAGACTTTACATTATTATGGACAAATGTGGTGTTTGTTTGTTTTCTTTGAAAACTCAAAAAAAGAAGATATACATTTTTTTATAATAAATTTAGTAATGATGTTGGGAGTGTTGTTTATTCATTAATATCAATTTAACAACAAAAAAACTTATATATTTGATTTCCTGAAGGATGTTGAGCAATGTATGAAACCACTGTATGATTATATAGATATATAGTCAATATCATTAATATCTGCATTTGTTATATATTTTTTTTAATATTTGATCTATACCCCTGGCTCTATTGTTATTGTCCTATTTGTATACTGAATCCATATTATGTTCTTTTGTTAAATAAACAAAATTATAGTAAATAAATTGTCTCTTTTGATTTTGTCAGTATAATATATTTTTAAATTTCATACACTTATTCCTCTCCTTTTCTGATTTCATTCCAGGCCATTTTTGTACATCATATTGGAACTAAGAGGGGAAAGTCCTTTCTTGAGTTTGAATATCGAGAAATGTTCTCCTACAAACTAAATAACAAAAAACTGCAAACTCATTATTAATGACCTATGATTAAAACACAGTGTGAGCTTAATTTCATAACTCTGTATGTCCTGTTTGTAAGGACAGGACTTCAGTAGATTACTTTTTTTTGCAATGCCTTTTCACTTTCTTTTTTTAATAATGTAGCTGGAATAAAAATCCCCAGTGTACGTGAGAACTAATTTGTGTCTGCATGAGTGCAGCACCATTCGCTGCAGCATCCGTCCGTCCTATTTCCAGACCTGCTACACAGTCACTGAAGCAGTTAGACACTGAAAGACACAGGACAGGTTGTCAGTCCATTATCGCTACTTGTGAAGAGAAACCAACACATTCACAGCTTAGTTTTAGAGGTAGAGATCTGAGTACATGGAGTTAAACCTTGAGTAATTGTGGGAGCCCAGAGATAAACAGGGACCATGGAACATGCCAGCGATTACACAGAGTGGGGTCAGGGTTCCTTGAAAGTTCAAATATCTACTTATAGCAGTCATTGTTTCATTTTCTAAAGATGCAGAAAAAGAATATCTGAACGGCGTAAGATGGCGTAGTGATAGTAGAACAGAGATTTGCAGCTGTATGCGTCCCGTTCAGATTACTCTGACACTTTGACAAATGTCTCCATTTGTAATTAGCCAGTCTTAAGAGGTTGCTGTAACACATCCAGAACACAACTTTGCTAATAAAGCGGGCGATGATTGGTCGTTGTGAGAGCTACCGTTATTTGCCGTTACCCTCTGCTGAGGGGGCATCTCCTTATTCCCCCCCGCAGTGGAAATCAGTCTGCATGGTCAGCAGTGTTGGCAACCGCCATGACTCACGCCCGCTAACGAGGCTGGTCATCGCTGGTGTGGCATCACTCATTAGACAGAGAGATGTGTAGCCATCCGGTCGGTTGGGTTGATCTGGCCTAATAATCGCTGTACATAATCAATATGTGGTGCACAGACAATGTGGACTATGTCAAGCGGAGTGGTTCTTTCTACATATGGGGGCAGCAGTAGCAGTGGTAGCCTGGAGACCTGCATGGTGAGTGCAGGATGTCAAATCCATGAAAACAGCTCAAATATGGTACTAATATGTAGTATTTCATTTTACCTTTTTAATAACTCAGTTCGGGGAACATCGTGGCATGTTGGCCCGTAATCAGGCACCTCACCAAACCAAAGCATTAGTTATATTTAAATATTAAATACATCCACGTGCAATTAAGAATATGCTGTAAGCATATTATTAACTGTAATAAGTCAACACTGGACAAATAAATTAAGAAATTACTCTAAATGTGATTCTTTAAAATCAATGGGTGGACATTGATGGAGAGTAAATGTGTTTTATGACAGTCTTCCCAACTAAAGAGCTTTTCTCAATATGACACGGCGCCCTCTGGTGAGTACAGATCTCCCTCCAACCAGCTCTGTCTCATTGGGCCCCCCTGTGTTTTTCTTCATTCCATTTGGCTCAATTCTGCAATGAGAATATTTTTTTTCTGTTTCCCATGCATTCACTGTAAAGTTGTCATGAATGGGATAAAGACCAAACCCATTGTTCTAGAGTCTAGATTCTAGACTGAAGAACAGTCTAGAATCTAGACTGTAAACATGGGGATTTCTGCTGTA
Source organism: Cebidichthys violaceus (assembly GCF_023349555.1). Taxonomy (NCBI): domain Eukaryota; kingdom Metazoa; phylum Chordata; class Actinopteri; order Perciformes; family Stichaeidae; genus Cebidichthys; species Cebidichthys violaceus. The sequence goes on from NW_027176816.1 coordinate 15,702,367, forward strand.
AAGTATGACGTTTTGACATAGGGATTGACTCCCTTTTAGGGCCAACCACAAGTGGCCATTTGAAGAACTGCAGATCCTGCACATCCCCCAAAAAGGCATCTGAAGTATATCTTCTGAAAAAAATATATTAGATTAAATCATTATTAAATTATGCCACGTTAATGTTGAGTTAATTCAGTTATAGTGGAGGTCTTTTCACACATGTAGTGTATTTAATGCACTCTGTCTAAGCGATTCCCTCCCTCCCTCAGAATCAAGGGTAGTTTTTAACTCCCATCATGCTCTGGGTCTAACCTTGGAGAGCAGCCGAACAGCCTTGCTTCTACAACCCAATTTCTCTGGAGGCGACCTGCTTAAACAGCCGTTCTTTAATCGGATAGCTCTCCATGCGGAAAGACTCATGTGTCTGCACAAGCACACATCAGGCAAAAATGCAGCAGCTGACACATTCTGTCATAAAGCAGCCCGTGTTTTTCTTTATACTGCTCTGATGGCGTGTCATCCATCTTCTTATGGACGGTTTGCCTTCATCGACTAACTGTGGCTCAATTGAAGTCACAAAACTGCTGTGCTGAGATGAAAAAAAAACTGCTGAAACTCTCAGGTAACCGCTTATCAGCTTAAAGCTCTCTAACATTTAGAACAATACAGAACAACCTGTCCATAGGAGTAGTATATGAAACATGGTCATGTGACCTGTAATAAGTCAAGGTTTGGATTAAAATAACTACAGAACTGGTGTTACTTATATGCAGAATTTAAGTGACAAATAAGCTAACGTTTGGGTTAAAATAATTACAGAAGTGGCGTCCCTTAATTACAAAAGTTACCTGACAAAGAAGTCAACGTTGACCTCCACACATCCTGGTTTTACGAGGACAAGTGGATTACACATTGATTTTGTGGGACATATACAAATAACTTTTATTCTTACTTTTTGTAGGTATGGCTACAAACAGTGTATAGGAACAGCCTTCCCTCAGGTGCCACGGTGCCTTTTATGGTTCTTTTAGCTCAATGTTTTGGTTTTCCAACCCACAAACTGCTCTTTTCAACCTCCAAAACCACCAAACACTGTACACTACCTGCTCAGGATTACTGTGTCACACTCTGGTCACAAAGTCAGAACAAGAATAAAATGATTTGTATTGAGACTGATGATACAACCATTTTTTGTATTTCATTCTAATATTACTTAAGTTTGGGGACAACACTAAAGGTCAAACTACAGCATGCTAGCAGCGCTGGGAGGCTGTTCATGGGCACAGTCATATGTTGTGCTAAATGCTAATGTACCTTGCGCTAAATATGCTAATGTACATGCCAAATCTAATGTTAGCATTGTCATTTAACACACAATGACAATGCTAAAATGCAGTTGCAAAGCAGGTTAAAAAAATGACCATGTTCAACATTGTAGTTTAGCTTGTTGGACAAACCTGATGGTGGTGCTAGACGAAGAGTCAAGTGTATGTGTTTTCAATTTATTTTTATTTAACTTCTGTTTATCGGGGCAAGTCTTTAAGAACAAATTTGTATTTAAAATGGTGGCCAACAATGTATGAACCAAATTTCACATGTCCAAACAATCCAGACATTTCACTCAGCATAAATTCCACGGTGGTCTGAAGTCAGACAGTTATGATTCATTACGATAAATTGTCTTATAACTGTGGCTGTCTGTAAACATTTTTGTGCAAATCTATCAAACAGAGATATTGAGATATTTCCCTGGATAACTGAAAAATTGGACCTTCTGGTGACGCAAGATGAAAGGTTAGGAGATCACCAAAGCCATCAGGCTATACATCCTCTGCGGACCATGAATGTCTGTTAAAAGAAAGGTCATCCATTCAATAGTTTCACTAAAAGTCAAAAATTGTCACTTCATTGTGGCGCTAAGGGGGTATTCAGAGGGTCACTAATGGGATTAGGACTCATCCTAAAGGGACCATGGAAGTCTGCACAACAGTTTATGGCAGTCAAACAGTTGTTGAGATGTTTCCACCTGGACCAAAGCAGAGGACAGTCTGGCCAGCAGACCAACCAACAGACAGAGCCATGTTACTAGCATGGATAGAAAATGTATTCAACATTCTTACGCAGAACAAAAAAGAAACGTAATAAAAATCTATTATTCAATGAGTAAACAAGTAGTTTGGGGCAGAAATCTGCTATCTTCCATAAAGTACAAGTGTAAAGTAGTGTTTCGCCTCACTGCCTTCATGTAGAACATTGTAATACATGAGGGAAATGTTTCAAAAATGTATGCATGGTCACACACACAAACCCGCACATATTCACAAACAGAGCTTGGCGGTGAACCTTGACCATGCATGTGATTTAATCTAAGGTTATTCCGGAGGAAATAACGAATGTGTTCTCTTCAGAGACAGACTGCATTTGACACTGCACCAGAAAGGTCTCATGTCTCACACACTGCTGTCTCCTGTTTGTCTGACAACTGAAGCTATAGGGCTGCAGACTGGAAATTCAAACAGCTCTTTATTCTCCAAATAGCTGATATCAGGTTTTTTTGTTTCCCCAAGTCACCACGGTTATATAACAGCTTTGAAAGCGTGGTTATGCTAATGTCTGTTTTTGTTTGGATGAGAAATGAGACTAATGTATTTATCCTGCTGCCAGCCGGAACCCGCAGTGACACAAATTAGAAAGAAACAAAAACTTTTCTTCTGAGAAAAATCTTTTTTTTTTCTTTATGGCATGGCAGATGGCCCTAAATACTACAATACCTATGAGTCTTAACTGCTGTTGCTATGGAGAAGACGCCAGTTAGAGGCGCAAATCAGAACTATTTTTCAAGTGTAGAGAGTTTAATCCTCAGCTTCAGTGTGCTTTTAAGGCCTTGCATCAAAAGTTGGATATTAATTCATAGAATTGACTGGAATACCGTGATGTCCGAAATACAGGGAGTCTACATGTACTTACTTTTTGATATTCACTCTAACTCTTGTTTGTGGCATCTCATCTTTTTTCTGATTCATAAATCACTGTTTCAGTATTGCTTCTGAAAAAAAATCTCAAAGGCCAACCAAGTTGACAAAATTGATTGGGAATGTGTTTATTGACATTGAGTGAGCGTTGAGGAAATAAGATCCAAACCCAAAATACTGCTTAGATTTTTTTACTGCCACCACTTGAAATGTCAAATAAACACCACAAAAAAACATTTTACAGTACTCTGCACCTGGAAAGACACTCAGTTTGTAAATCTGCTAACTGAGGGCCAGCCAGCTTTGAAATGTCATCATTGCTGTGCTTTGCAGTGGACTCATGGAAGCTTTTGAAGTCATTAATAACCTCACGCAGCCCACAGACCCGCTCCAGTCTGTTCTGCGTTCTCATTAGCCCAAAACAGCAGCAGAGCTTTGTAACGCCCAGAAATTAGCTCCCGGCTGCATACTTCAACACGGCAATAGCAATTTCACATCCAACTCCGTATGTGCAACGAAGAGAAGATATGAAACCATTCTTTTATTTTCACAAGGGTCGGCTGATGCTCGGAAAAATAAATTACGTTATTTCCTTAAACACCCTTCAGCCTTAAACCGACTTCCTCTTCTCTAACTTTTAGTTTTGTACGTTCCATGCACGTACGCTCAGACACTGTGAGCTGTGCTTTTCTAACATGACAAGCACTTGACATGGATTCCTCTGCATCTGTGTGTGTGGGTGTATGTGTGTGTGTGTGTGTGTGTGTGTGTGTGTGTGTGTGTGCAGGGAGTTTTAAACAAATCCTCCCCATTAGAGAGACAACGCCTATCGTTTGGAAGTGTGGGGGAGAGTCAATTAGCGTGTGAATGAGTATGTGTGCAGTATGGGTGCCTTGCACCTTAGTTTTCACCCTAGTTCTGTCAAGTAGGGTGAGACATGTGTCTGTCCATGTGTGCATGTGTGCGTGCGTGTGTGTGTGTGTGTGTGTGTGTGTGTGTGTGTGTGTGTGTGTGTGAAGGAGATGGTTTTGATGCTTGGTTGACCAACTGCTCCCTCTATTGCACTGAAATAAATTCTGCAGAAGTGGATGTTCTCCTCGTGCAAATCCCATCAACCCACACCGTGTCACTGGATGTGTCATCTGTGTGTGTGTGTGTGTGTGTGTGTGTGTGTGTGTGTGTGTGTGTGTGTGTGTGTGTGTGTGTGTGAGCGTGCGTGGGTGTAAACATCCATACCACAACAGGTATGAGTATGAATATTACTATGTGTTTCTTGCTGCAGTATATCTGTGCTATGTATAAGAATGATTGTCGGTGTAACATTACAATCAGCTGTTTCAGTTCTGAGCCTCCTCGCTGGTCAAATCAAAGAGTGCATGACGGTATACCAGTCCGTCTGCTTTCTGCAGCTCATTAGATGAAAGAAGAGATCCTGTCATGTGTGAAAATAATTCTTTTATGTCAGAGCTGCACTGACTCCTCAGTCTGAACTAACCTCTGTCTTCTTTCGCTTGCAGACTTTTTTTTTCAGTGCCGGTCTCATGTCTGAGTGTTATGATAAGAGCTGAGAGAAACTGCTTGTCCACCTCTGTCAAAAGCTAAAAATACGACTTCTAACCACTCTCCAAAAAATCCAATTTGATATTGTATATTTAATCTGTGGTGAAATTGAAATATAAAAATGATCATCTTACAATGCCTACCATCCTGTTTTTAATGTCTTGAGGTCTGTTTTGATCAGTTGAGGGTCTAAAAGAGGATGTTCCATGTAAAGCGACCATTTGCAAAATCCTGCCACGAACACAAATTGGGTAATTTTTTACTCATGAAAACACAACGATTCTTATTTTTAGGTGATGATACACTAAAAGAAACATACTTATTAAGCTTATATTCCATTTCTGCCTCTAGATCCCCCCAAATGCTACACACTGTACCTTTAAGGCTGGACAGTTTTTAACCAATTCAAAGAGTTCCAGCCTTAGCATTAGCTTGCACTAGCTAGCTACAGCTTAGAAAATCGTCTCTGGAGTATATATTCTCATCTTTTCGCATCACTTGCAGCCGATGCAGTCAATCAAATCAAGCAAGAGGCGGGCTTTACTACTTTACCCACTGACTTCCTGTTTATACAGTATGCTGGTAGATGTGGTTTGAACGGACATTGATATTAGCGATAGTTAATTTGGATGAACTATATTTTTGGAGAGTCCGCTGTGATCGGCCTCTAAAGAATGTCCAGAGGTAATGACTGGCTGCTGTCAGAACCATCCAAAGAGTAGCCATTGTTGGGAAAAAGATTTTATGATTTCAAATCTTTGGACTTGGTGAGAATATCAAGTCATTCAAAGGCAAAAGGCTTAACAGGAGTTGCAAGTCTTTTTTGATTCTGTCAAGTCAGCTTGTGTCTGACTGGAGACCAAGACACGTGTCCCGAGTACACACTATTGCAATATGCTCAGAATGTAGAACTGCTTGTCAGCATTTGTGGCTGTCCACATTTAATATACTGTAATAGAGGTAATAATGGAGCTCATATCGTAGTACATCACTAACAGCTGCCTTTAAAATGCCAATACCTTCTGTCGTCTGTCACAGGGAATTCAATGTAATAGCTTCTAACATTGATTTTAAAGTCTCTGTTTAAATCATGGACAGCGAATCAATAACAGACTTTCCGCAGATGTACTACATAATACTGCATGGTCTTATGATCATTCACAGGAACTGACAATAATCATTATGGAGCTCCAACCTTGCATGTTATTCATATTTGTTGGAGCCGCTGTGTCATCATAATTAGCTAGCGCTGCCCCTGCTGCTCCTCTGGACTTACACCCTATTAATGGTAATAGCTCAGCTTGTAGTCGAGCAATCAGTGATGTATGATGGTAGTTACTACACACTCTCTCAATATGTTCCTCTAAAGCATTCTTTACACAGACAAGACCAATATTCAGTTTAATTCAATGAGCCAGGGACGGAGGACGAGGCATAGAAGTGCACCAATACTAAAAGTAGACACAATCACATGCACTATTTCTACTTGATTGAGTAACATAACACTACAGTACCAAATTGTGAAATAACCTAGGCTTTTTTAAAACGGAACTACATGTTTGTGAGGCCTTTTATATGTTCTATAGGAACCAATGGGGTTTGGGTTGAATGGTACAGACAGGGAGACGGACTGAGGACAAGTTTAGACCAGTGGAAGCTGGTGACTTAAAAAATCTGGGTGATCAGGGGGAAAACTAAGGCTTTGTGTTCATTTAAACTAGTTGGTTTCTTATAAAAAAAAAATGATAATCACACCAGACAAAAATATAAAACATACAGATATTAAGTGTCTTGAAGTCTTTTTGTTTGTGGAATCAAAAAGTAGTTTCATATGTCGCTCAAAATACTTTTTTTTTTTTGAGCAACATGCTCCTAAACTTATATTTAGGAATAAAAGATGTTGCCAACATTATTATCAAATGTATTGGTTTTTGAAGGAACTAAACACCACATTTTCCCATAAGTCTGTCAAGTCTTTGCAGATATGATCAGTGATAAAATCAGGAAAGGTCTTGATGGAAGTTTTTATTTATAAATGTCTTCACGTAGTGGTTGTCAGTGTAATATTTATGAATCATTTTGAAGGACACTTCCTTAACCTTATTTACCAATAGGTATTTGTGAGGAAGCATCCAAACCTTCTTCCAATATAATTTACAAACTCATGACATCTGGAACAGAGACAAAATCTCTTTTTCTCCTTCATCTTCTCCGTCATGCCATCCACTGAGCAGGATATTTCACTTCCGCGTTCATTATCTCTGTTGAGTGTGCGCAGCGTGCTGACTGCCGTGGGTCCGAGGAGATTGATCGCAGTCATTTGAACGATGTCACGGTGCTCATTAGCTGCTTAATTTGCTTTCTCAGCTCAGTCAATGGGAACAGATTAGCAGCTGATTCCACTACGGGCTTCAGATGTGGCCTGCTAATTATTAACTAGGCAGCATTTCTGTGTGTGTGTGTGTGCGTGCCTGTGTGTGTGTGTGTGTGTGTGTGTGTGTGTGTGTGTGTGTGTGTGTGTGTGTGTGTGTGTGTGTGTGTGTGCGTGTGAAAGAGAGAGACAAGGTGGGGTGAAAGACGGAACAGCAAGCCAAGCAATGAGTGTGTGTGCGGTGCATCCTAAATGTTGCAGGTTATTCAATTAAAGGGAAGTCGGTGGATCAAATGAGCCTTCATGATAGCGTGGAGCTCTGCTCAGTAATAACAGCTCAGTGATTTTGCCAATGTAGGCACCAAAATTACATTCCAGTTTCATTCCAGCTGCCTGAGTAACAAGTTCATCCGAACCAACAATTGTTAGAAAATATTCAAGTGTGGTAATGGAAATACAAGTGTTGAGGGGAATTTGGGTCACATGGATAAAAACTTGAGTTCCAAGAATTATCTCAAAAACTTGAAAAACTATTCTGACATTTAAGTCAGAACTTTGAGGCTACACTAGAAACTCTTTAAAAAAAACCTCAAAAAATAAACAAAGAATCACATTATTTACTGTGTTAACAATGTTTCAGTCCCCAGACGCATGTTTATTCAAATTCAGACCTTCAAATGAATTATTCCTGTGCACGATTCATGTCTCCAAATGCTGTATTTGCAGACTATGCAGGCTGCTGGTTTGCCTTTTTTGTTCTAATTCAAATGCGGAATCTGAATGCACTGAAAAATTTAACAACAGTCTAAATTCTGAGGTTCTGTGATTTAAGTTAGACTCTCATCACCAGCCATTACTCTGGAGAATCTGCTGAGTGCTAATGATACGTCAGAGGCTGAAGGTCACACAAAACTGAGAAAAATATCCAAGTTGGATTCTCTGTGAGGACTCCCACTTCAGAATACAATCTGTCCTCCAAAGCAGCTGCTGTTCTATTGATACCTGCCGTATAATGTAATCGAGGCATGAATTTCCTCATGCTGACCTCCTGACCCCAATATCAGACCACTGCCTGATGGACAAATGAAACAGCAGAATCCAGCTCTAGAACTTCAAATATTCAATGTCAAAAGAATGAGTCCAGGCAGCACTAACAGATAATAATGAAGAAGCCTGAATATCTTGCTAAATTGACTTTTAATGTCTATATGTTTCACATTTAACTCATTCTATTGTTCTATTATATTGTAATGTAAATTGTATTTATTTGTAAACAGTTTATCTACATTGACTACAAAGCAAGTTGTCTCTATAAATTCTGATGGGGAGGATAGTTCACAGACTGGGAGTGGACATGTTCATGGCGACGTCACCTTTTGGTTTGTGGACTGCAGTTATGAAGCCTCAAATTTGCCGTCGCCATCTTGACTTTTTGTAAAAAAGTCAAGATGGCGATCTTGACGTTTTGGAACCGGTAAATGGAAGTTACCATATTTGGAATGTGTATGCGGCTCTGGTAGCTGCAGCCCCACCCTGAAGCATACCCTGCTTTACATTACAGTAATTTAGCAGACTTACAATTCAGTATCTATACACCGTAGGCACAGCTTTTGGGGTTAAGACATGGAGGTGTAGCCAGGGATCGAACCGACGACCCTCTGATTGAAAGGCAGCCCTGCTCTCTACTTATCCACGGTCACCCCATCAGCTTTATGGTCTATTTGACTCTAAATGGACCATAATTTACTAAACGAACATGCTGTATTGAAGAAGACTTGAAACTAGAGATTGAGACCATAAACTCATGTTTACAATGTTTACTGAGGTAATAAATCCAGAGAGAAGTAGAGTCATTTTCTCATAGACTTCTATACAACCAGAGGAGTCGCCCCCTGATGGACAGTAGAGAGAATGCAAGTTTTTAAACATTTCCACATTGGCTTCACTTTTCAAAACTGGAGGTTGTTAAATTGTTTTATTTATAAATTTCTTAAATTTTGTTGGCCTAAAAATAGTTATTGTATTATTGTAAGACAGAAAAACAGTATGTGACCCCCATGCAGGCAATAATGTCCTTCAAATTCCACAAAACTGAAATGTCAATGAAAAGTCACAGTTTTTGCCATTCTTGGAGCAACTCTTGGACAAGATAAGGTCATTAAAATAAAAAAAACGTTCCTGCCTTTTAGAGCATTAATGTGCTCAGTAAATGTACCTGTCTATAGAGAGATGCTGTGTAAAGTAGTTGGAATAAGAGCTTGACAGTGGCGCTACAGGAAGGCTTGCGCAGTAGATTTCATGACAATCAGCCCATTAGATGGCGTAATTGTGCCCAAAATTTTGGAACAGTGGTGGCCCCATTGTGACTACCACATTAATGGTACTCAGCAAATACCACAGCAATTGGTGCTATATGGTGTGATTGTGCACATTAGCATACTGAAATCCCAAACTTGTCTTTCAACTTGGCTGGGAAGTGCGTTGAATGTTCAAAAGCTCAACAGTGATCTGGGAGGATGTGTGGGGTTTTGAGGCAGCCACTTCCTGTGTGGGCTGTGTGTTAGAGTACGTTTGATCAGAACCCGGCATCGGGCTTGACAGGAGTAAGTAACCGGCTACGCTCAGCTTGTAATCGAAGACTATTGGATCCTCGCCGCTGTCTATGAATCACAAGAGTTAATACTCTCCCGTGTTGCTCTAAGCTTCTGACTCACTGAACATTAGCACAGACCCAGAGGCACTGCAGCCCGGCACATCTCCAGGAGAACAGAGTTCTTAAGCTCTGTTTCAGAGATGCATAAGATCCTCTTGTTACTTCTTTCATGAATGGAACATAACCCAAGCTGCCCTGACTGGCCCAAAGAGCTGCCCGCAATTGCCCCCCAGTTCTGGTCTTATTCTACCCATATCTGGTCTTATTCTACCCAGTTGTAGTCTAATTCTAACGATCTGGTCTAATTCTAACCAGATCATGTCCTCTTCAACTGATGCAATGTATACCAGTATAAAGGATCAAATAAAGTTTAAAAAGACGAATGTACTACAGAAAGTATCTTTTACTGAAGTAAAAGTGTCTTTATACATGTTTCTAGGTGCTGTGGTTCAAATGGGAATATTGTTCAAGATGGCCATAGAAACAAGTTAAAAGAGTTAACTGAATCATGAAAGCCTCATGTGGAAAAGTAAGAAAGGATAAAGACATGATGTGTTCTTGCACGGGGCTCAGTAAGATGGTGGGTGAACCCTGATTCTTGGCTGGTTGCTGAAGCACAATGAAAGACAAGTAACACAATCTGTGAACATCCACTGTATTAACTGCTGCAGGCCTGGACCTCAACATCAAGATCCCCTGGCACAGAAAACAAAAAAAAAGCAGAAAAGAATCCAAGCAACCACACTGGCCTGGTACAGACGGACCCTTCAGTCTCGCTGAGAGCAGGATGTTCAATGTTGAATCTTTCTACATGATGCATTCACCCATTTAGACTCGTCCTGCCTTAATGTTCTACTAAACACTTTATGTAAAGCTGTCCTGTCCCTGTGCTGTTAAATATTTGAACAACTTGATTTCTTCTCACTCTGCCCACCGAGGGCAAATGCCACATTTTATCATTTAATAAGTCTGGATTGGTGTTATTGTGATAGTTACGTACAAAACGACTCCGGGAAGAGTGACATTATTTATTCATTCGTGGCTGTGTATCAAACTCAAGGCTCCACATCACAGGATAATGTAGCTCTTTTCCCTCCTTTTGTCGGGTCAAAGAGATTCAGAAAACCTTGAGAGATAAAATGCAAAAGCCTTTTTAGGCCATTTTGAAACGGCTCAGAAATAATGACGAAACATAACATGAAAGGAATATTTCAGATATTTTTTGAAATCTTTGTCGTTAGCGCTTCCTTTTCTTTTGTTCTGCTAGAGAACTAAATGTTCCTGTTTGTTGTGGAGTAAACAGATGAGTGCTTTACATAATGTACCAGCAGAGTGAATGTGAGGTAAAAGATGCGAGCACTGGAAATGATGATGGGGACACATTATTAGTGTAGGAGTCTGTTAAATGTTATCCTAAAATAATGACTTATTAACATCCCAAAAGTGAACTCAAGAGAATGTGAAGAGGTCACAGTGTTGACGTTAGTGTAGAAAACGTTTATGTATTGTGTTGCAGTGATAACTTCCTAAATTAGCATGCTAACCTAGCCCCAGCCTGACTTGTCTTGTAACACCACTTGTTCCTACAGAGGCCATAGTGCGTCACTGTAGCATCCAGTCTGCCCTCAGTCCCCGAGGACTCATCCCTGATGAAGCATACGGCAGCTCAGGGAGACGGACGGACCATCCGTTTCCAGTTTAGCTCTAATTCAGCCGGTGGTGAAAACGCCATTTCCAAGGGTCTGATCCCAGGGGACTGCCCGGACTCCCTGCAGGATCAGCAAACTTTCTGTTGCTATCATTACACAGGTTAGACCCCAGCGCTCCACAAGCTTACTGGGCGTTACGGGGGGGGGGGGGGGGTTGAAGCGCCCCAGTGTTTTAAAAAACAACAACTATATGGTCACCACCCAATGTTAACGTTTAATGAAGGTCTTCAAAAAGTCTGTGAAGAAACGTACATTTTTTAATGTCTTCTCACTATGACCATATTTTAAACACCTTGGACCCAAGCCAACCAACAAATTATGAAAACCTACATGGACCATACAGCCCCCAGCATTTTGGTTGAATGTTATGTATTCTTACCCTGCTAGTAGATGGCTTTTTTTTGTATTGATAACTGTAAATTTAGATTGTATGAACCCAATAGTAGAAGCATAATGTTGACCCCTATTTCTTTGGAATAAATCAACCTCATAATGGTCATATTCACTATCAGATCTAGGCCAGTTGTGTAATTTCTGACATTTGGGCCACAACAGCATGTGGGAATTACTAAAAGGTTCACTTACTAGCTTTCAAATGCGCCTCAAAGATTTCCTCAGTGACCAGTACTGGCTCAGGTGTTATCGTGTGACTACAATGTCCAATTCACAAAACAAATGCCAACTATAATATACAGTGGTTTCGGGGTATAACAATTTTTACTTTTAGCCATAAACAAGAACTAATTGCATGAATTTCATCTTTTTAATTAAGCAGTTAACAGACACACACTGTGTGTCAGGATCATTTTACATGACTGCAGACGAACTGAAACTCAAGCCGAGGTGTTAAGTGGTTCTGAGCTCGGCTTATATATTTAGAGCATCACACAGGGGAGCGGGCAAGCAAACTGCCGAGTCGTCTGGCATCCACAAACTACAGGAGCCATCGGCTGATCTCCTATGCGCTGTTCTGTGTTGACACTTCAAACCTCCTGCGGTAAAAGGACGCGTGTCTACCGATGCTGCTTATTTGTCCTGGGCTTTGAGTTGATTCAACAAGTCTCTGCCAGCTCAAAGGTAATTCGCCTCACTCTCCACCCGCAGCAGGAGCTCTGCAGAAGACAGAGATGAATGAACTATGTTTCATTTTCATTTGCATTGCCAACTGTCTCCTCGCAGGGACTTCAAACCAACTTGAAATTAACACATATATCACATTTGTCAACCTCTGCTGTGCAGCTAGCTTAAAACAATGGCTAAGTAGACGTGTATACACCGGTGTATGATATATTGTCTTGATGACTACTCAATGCTGACAATCCTTTTCATACACCGATCACATTTACATTCCTCACTGTAATCCCCCAGTTCCAGCTGCCACACAGGGGTCCATTAATTGGCCCTCTGCTCCTCCGTGCATTGGTTGATAGTACCATCAAAAGCTCCGAGTCAGGCCACATTACTCAGCAGAAAAACAGAGGCAGCCAAGAGAGACTTAAAGGAATATCTCACTTTTGTACAGTTTCATCTTTTAGCCCACATTCAGGTGTTTCTGTACAAGTTGCTGAACCATCACCTTCTGTTCAGTTTCTCACTTAAAACTAAAAGTACAACCTCCAATTAAAAACATAGTTACAGTTAATTAAGTAATTTTTTCATATAGCCTTAAAACACAAATTTGCTAACTATTATGTTGTATATACAGAGCATAGACTGTATATAAGAAGTGGACGTAGACACCGTGACATCACCCATTGGTTTGTGGAGTGTGAAGTCTTGAGTTTTGTATCGGCCGTCGCCATCTTGGTTATTTGCAACCAGAAATGACACGAGAGACATGTTTGACATGTTTACGATGTTTAATGTGTGTATTAAAATAGGCTGATTGTCACAAGACATTTTTAGAAAACCAAAATGTTCCAATCAACTTTCATGTGTTTCTCTATTGAAGAAGACTTGAAACTAGCGATTGAGACCATAAAACAGACTATTTATTTTGGCAACGGGAGGAGTCGCCCCCTGATGGACATTAAAAAGAATGCAAGTTTAAGGCACTTCAGTGTTGGCTACACTGTTCAGTCCCGGAGGTTGTCGCCTGAACAGAAAAACAGAGGACCAGGAGGCAAATCAGAGTGATACTTGAAAGTTCTGCTAATTTGTTTCCCTTTATTTAATCTGTACCATTAACTATATGATAGCATCCAATTCATGGCTTGTGTTGGGGTAATGTTAGCTCTCCTTCGGTAGTTGCCAAGCAACAATACAAAATAAAAGCAGCAAAAGTGCAAAAAACATTCTGTCTCATCAGGGCCTTATCCTATAAACAGACTGTAATGAACATACTGGACGTAACCATCCGGTCCATTCAGTATTTATTTATTTGCACTATTTACATAGTTTACAACTTACAGAACACATGACTTGTGTAAGGACGCTGTATGTCTTACTTTATTATTTATGTATAGACACTTATGTTTCCACTATTTGTCTACAGTTCTTTCTATTCTCAACCTTTATTTTGTCAAGCTTTGTTGTCCTTGTCCCTGGCTGTTATTTGTATTTTAAGAAAGAGAAAAAAGGGCAAATTCCTTGTATGTACAAGCATACCTGGCCAATAAATACATATTTATTGTTGTTCCAGCCTCATGCAGAGAGCAGAGTGTTTTAAGAGTTGTCAGTCTCCTCAGATAAACACTTTGCTATGAACCTTGAAAACACAATCACACCTCTGTGATAAATGGTGAATGCGTTTTTTTCCATTGGGCTCTTGTCTGGATAATTGATATCTTCATGTTAGAGCTGATTCTATTCAGACTGTGTGATGTGTGTTTGACTTCTCTGTCCTTGCCATCAGTAGCTGTTCAGAATTTGGTGGAGACATTAGCTTTAAAGACCTTGGATCTTTTTTTGTGTTCCAAAGATGTAGTTGACTTTTCTTTGGGCTTTCACACTAGACACATGTAGAAATTATGACTTGAAGTATTCAAGGTTCAAGGATTACAAGGTTAATGTATTTGTCATTTTTCAGCATAAAGTTGCACAGTGAAAAGCAACTTGTAGCAACAGAACATATATACAAATGTTTGAATTAGAATCAATAAAAATAAGGTGATTTATAGTAGTACTTTGCATTTCTGTTTTGTTTCAATGTCCTAGTATTTTAAGCCAAACCATAATGTTTTTACTAAACCAAACCTATAGATTTTTTTGCCTAGAACATTTTGTAGTGTTTTTATTTGGTTTTATTAATTTAATATTTTTATAATATATTCTTAACGTTGATAACGTGTTTCAAACTGTTTAGAATTGTGACCCTAAACCAGGAGGAAATATGTAACCCTCAAAAAACATAAGCGAGAGTGCAGGTTAGTTGTGTGTGAACGTAATGTTGTCGGAGACAGGGTTGGGTGGGAACGCTCTCCTGTGACAGTGGTTGAAAAAAGTCTTTGTCACGGAGATTGGAGCGACCATAAAAGGTGGATCATCTCCCACACGTCTTTGGTATTGTTGATGTTTCTCTCCAGTCTCTCCGGATGCCTCCGTTCTCTATGGGGAATGATTTTTATTGTCTTTGTGATCGACAATTCATCAAAACGTTGACTTATGCATGACTTCCCCGTCGATGTATATTCCTCCAGATTGATGTGGTTCTCCTGTGATTGGTGGCATCCCTGAACGATGTGTCTGTGCACTCACAACAGTCCCGTCCAGTGTTTCCCTTTTAGTAATTCCCTGTGTCATCAGCCAGGAGCAGGCTGGGTGGTGGAGTAGCCTTAGGTCCTAGCCTGGTTGGCTTAGCTCTTATCCCGGATCACTTTCCCCTCTCTGGGGCGGTCTGAGAAGATGTTGTGGGCAGTGATCATCTCACGGACTACTGCACTTTATCCAAACCCTGCACTTCTCCTTATGTCCTCCCATGTTTTTGGACCCAGCTGGTATGCCTGCTAATCACTAAGTACCTGCCTGTGTTGATATGAAGAGCCTGAATCTGTTTGCCAGTGTGACACTTTGTAATCGTTGACAACAGCACAGTACCAGTGTCTGCATCAAGAGCCTGCCGAAAAAGGAATCGATTACTGTCGACACAAAGAGGCCTCGTCTCATTTCGATTTTGGCTGCTGTTGTGATTTCTCTGCAAACTGTGACATTGACAAATGCATCGCTCTTCCTTTGCAAAATATAGATCGAGGCCGTGCATTTCAATCCGCCTGTGAAACGGAAGGAATTACCCAAAAAACAGGTGTCATTCAATAAATCCTGCTCACAGGATCGTGGCGGTGATGAAGTGGAGTGACGAGGAGTCTTGAATGAATGGTCCTCATCAATCCTCAGCGCTATTGACTGATCTCATAAGTTTAGAATTTTCCTTTTCCCCTTGAGATCGTGTTCATCCATCACCAGCAATATCTCACACACCGCTGATATGACTGATTCTTCAAATCTTCAGTGGTTAGCTGAAGGCAGGGATTCAAACGGTGACATATTTGCTACTGATGAGAAGGTCATTTATTTTCTTCTGTGAGCTGTGAGTGTTTAAAGCCTTAAACGCTTGAATTCATCTCATGTATTTCACATTACTGATGCTGACCCTTACTCTGACTATTTCAGATCTGTTTTTACAGTTGCTGAAAGATGCCACTTCAAAAAACACATGCAAATGAAAAAACTTCAATACTTGGATAACACAGCCCAATCTCTGTCTAGATGGTTGAGTTGCATTGTGGGTAATGCAGGTTCCAGGTTTTGACCATGGACTGTAAATAAGAAGTGGATGTATGATGTCACCCGTTGGTTTGTTGACTGCCACTTTGAAGCATCGAGTTCAGCAATTTTGCCATCGCCATCTTGGATTGCGACTATCACCATGTTGTTTTTTTTGCAACAAATCAACAGAAGTTACCATAGTTGGACTGCAGACAAGACGCCTTATATGTCTCTGGTAGCAACCTGTCAATCACAGTAACTCCGCCCTAAAGCACACTCAATCACAGTAAGCATACTCTGCTTTATGGTGTCACAGTTCAGTCATCCAGCAATCAGTAATTTTCCATTGATCCTGCCTCTGCCCCACTCAACCTGTCAGCCACGCCCACCTCGTCAGTTCACTCCTCTCACCTGTGCACACAGCTGCCTCTCATCACATGCAATCAGCCCAGCATATAGTCACCAGCTCCACACTCACTCCTTTGCCAGATTGTTCTTTGCCATGCGAGTCTTTCCAGCGTTCTCCTGCCTGTCTTCCCGGTACCGACCTCGCCTGTCCCTGATTCCCTGCTTCATCTGCCTCCTGGTTATTCGACCTAGCCTTCCGTCCCTGACCAAGAACTTTGCCTCTCCTCTCCTGATTCCAGTTTGCCGGTTTCTAAACCGTTTGCCTGTCTGCCGGAGTCTAAGTAAAACGTTGAACTTTTTACCTCTGTCTTCTGAGTCCTTTGTACTGCAATTGGGTCCATACACCACCCGTTACATATGGTCTATTTGACTCTAAATGGACCATAATTTACTAAATGAACATCATGCTGTATGGAAGAAGACTTGAAACTAGAGATTGAGAGCTTTGATTAATGTTTGATATGAATGCAGAGGGAGAGAGTAGCCTTTAGCTGACGGCTTGTATCTGGCTGTGTTCCAGAATCTCACTTCAAACACAGAACTAGAGCAGCAGATGTCAGTGACTCTCCGTATTATTGATGCTCGGGCTGCTTTTCGGACTCCAAGCCGACACATGTAAAACATCGCGAGACATCCGGCAGAACGTGAACCGCCCTGGCACAACTTCACATGATACCGGAACAAACTGCAGCAACAAACTTTGAATTGAGGAGAGTTAGCACAGAGAGCTGTGGTTTGTCATCTCTGATTTTCAGCAGGCAAATATTCCACGTTAATGAAAGCGGAGGCTACGCAGAATCCCTCCTGGCTCCGTCGTGGGATTGTTTCCACCACTCTGGCCAAAGAAGATGATATTCATATTGATCATGAGGATACAAATATTCAAATTCTACAAAATAGGCCCCTTCACTGAGTGAAAAAGCACTAAGGGACTCTCCATACACAAGGCTCTGCTGTGTTCTGAATGAGTGTTGTGCATCTAGTTTCAGCCCCGGAGCTACTGCTGGAGACCTTCAGGTGATGGAAATGTAAACCAAGTCACGTCCAGCTTCACATTCACATGACTTTGATCTAAATCCATTGTATCCATTCATTCTATTCTATGTTGGCTTGTTGATTTGAAAGATTTTCATATTCTCATTAATCTCGCTTTGTTTCTGATGGATGTGTTGAAAATAGGCAACTGTCTAACTGTATTAATGCAGCTCTAAAAATGTAAATCAATATAAAAAAAATGTTCCATAGTTTTATTTGACATTTATATATGTAGTACACCTTTAAGCCACACGAGGAGCCTGAATGTTCATATTGTTCGGATAATTGTTGCCCACTTATAACATTGAATATAATATGACAGACAAGTTTTTTTGTTGCAAAAAAACAACATGGCGACGACCGTAATCCAAGATGACGATGGTGAAAAAATCCATGGAGCTCATTTCTTGAATAAATGACATCCGTGTCTGTAGTGAAAGCCCCTATGACTTCACCTGTCAGTCAGACCCTCCTCTGCTCTCAGCGAGCACTAATCCCTCCTCTCCGTACACTCACTGTTATATCATGACTGTTTACTATGTTCTATTTACGAGGCTCATATCACTGGTGCTCCTTTCAGGGCCTTGAAGAGACGTCCTCTAATAGCAGAGGACGTGCTGGCAAAGAGAGGGAAAGAGCACGGGGCTGAGGAAGACAAAAGGCACCTCAGTGTTCATCACCTCGCTCAGCTGAACTCTGAGTCTCTGCGAGTGTCTTTATCAGTGTCTGAACGTTGCATCAGACTGTTGTTGCTGCTGCTGCTTCAGGCTGCAGACCCAACCTCGTTCATCTCTGAGGCTGAGTGTAACACAAAGGCAATCCAAGTGCTCTGGATTCAAAGATTAAGATGAAGCACTGACCGCTTTAGGAATCAGAGGATAAATAAACAGGAGACCGGTCTCCCAAAGTGTTCTTTTTTTACTTTAGTGACATTTGTGTTGTGTTTTCCTGTTACATTGTTTTTGTTTGTAGTTTACTTAGTTTACATACTTTAAGTTTAAAAATGTGAATTTATTCAAAAAAATCAATAAAGAAAATTTTAACCAGAATTGTGTCAGTTGTTGGAACAAATACATGATTTCAGACACTTGAAACATGCTGCAGCTCTTTCTAAACAGACCATTATTTTATCTTTACATTTTTGTCAGAGTCAAATTATTTTGATGTCTTACCTGATTTTCTTACGTTTTCATGGAGAGACCAATGAAAACGCTTCAGTCAGCTGCTGCTCTTCAAGCATTTCAGGGTCCCTTATCAAGCAGCAACCTTTTATTAAAAAAGATGAAATTACCCTTTTTACTTTCTACTTGTGTGTGTGTCTAACTCAAAGCTCAACTCGACAATATTGAATGTAAAAAGAGCTTTGAATTCACAAACAGGAAACCAGGTTACCAAAATTGTTGTGTTTACAAAAAACACACAAGACCACATGTTCCCCATGTTCACTGCCTCAGGATAGGACATCAGCCAGAACCTACACAAAATGATTGGCAGTAAAGTTTATGGGATTTGGAGTTAATGCTCAAAAACATGTCATAACATGGATGTGTCCCATTGCATACAGACCACTAACTCCCCAGCTGTGAGGAACAGAAGATACATTATTCATAACAAAGGAAAACCAATAAGATGAAGTACAGATCCTCGAGCCAACGCTGCTCTCTGCAGGTCCTGTGAGGGACAATGCTACTAATATTAATGTTGTTTTTAATCCAGCTTTCAAGGCTAGTGTTTGAAACATTGACTTAATTCAGCCTTGTTTGATGCAGGTGCATTATGCATGAGATCGATGTCTGACTGAACAGTGAAGGTTTCATTCATGCCGCTGAAACCCTGGGGGTCTTACAACTCCCTATAAGACTACTGCTGGTACACTGTGGGAGTGAAAAATACGCACTATTGATATGTAACTTATAAACAACACACCAATGGTCCGTATTTTCTGTATTATGGAAAAACAAACAGTCAGGAAAATGTTCCCTTCGGGCCCCATCAAGGTTCAGTTTCTCAGATCCAACTCACAACAATGACAAGACAACTAACTCCCCGAACCCGTTATGCCCTATCCCTATCCCACGGGGGGAAAGCTTTAAATAGCACACCCACAATGAATCAGTCCGTAAGGCTGGAAAATGTAATCAATATTCATATGACTGAAGAGCTCCATGCTATGCAGGCAGATAATGGAGATTTCCAGGACCCATAGTGCTCTATGAGATATCCACGGGTTTGTCCAAGACAGCCGAAGGGAATGAAATACGGCGTGTGGGTGTAGCTGCTTCAATAAAGTCAACAGGTGGTCATAAAGAGCCAGAGCTTCCTACAGTGCAAGTCAGTCTAACTTGACTAAGATGGCTGCTGTCTTCTCCCTAAGGCTCACTTTAACTTTAACACAAACGTTACTGTAGAAAACTAAGGAACTTAAATCTGCCGTTTTTGGCAAAAAATAACATATGCCTTGGTGAAATATTTTGTCAAGAACTAGGGCTGTAAATAAATATTCAGAATTGTAATATATATTTGAATGGCAAAACAAATAGTAAAATGAATGTTCAATTGTGAAAAAGCAATGCTAATGCATCCGTCTTCCTAGCGGAAGACACATTGCGTTTTGGGAATCACAAAACATCACTTTTATTTATTGAAATGTAACATTAGGTCAAGCTGAATGAGGAATAATTCAACAACAACCGTAATAATTTCAGAGAACAGAGAGACACCGTGTCCTAACAGCCAGCGTTACGTTTGTCATGTTAATAAACCATGTACCTATCTGCTGTGTGCTGGAGATCAGACTGGAGACGTAACCACTAAAAAGATGGGTGAGTAGTACTTGCTATCATCCAACAATTGTACTTTTAATCCTTTTAAAACTTCCAGGTGATGCCACCTCATTTAGGTTTTTGTAGTGAAATGAGGAGGTATCTTATAGATCCTCATTTCAACTTTGAGAATCAGCTGTTGGATGTCCACTGCGACGCTTTCAAGGCGAGCAGCAGGAATGAATAGAAACAGGCTGCGCAGTGCTGCGTCACTTGTTTCAAGTTACGACATATTGTGCAAAAAAAGATATTTGAATTGTTTGAACGTATGTGTTTTTTAAGAACAAATCTTTTTTGCGGCTTATGAAATAGTTTTCATCAATACCCAGGAGCGCAACAAACAAATTGCAATAGATAGAGTTTCAGGATGAGTAGTACAGCATGATGAGTAAATTATCAGCATCAATTCAAAATGTCACGTCCAGGTCACTCTGTTGTCTCGTAGGCCTCATCCTTTCAGGAATGCAATTGTATCAAGAATACACTTGACATTTGAATGATTAGGTCTGGTTTAGTCAGATTATTTAGTCAACAAATAACATTAAATCAAATCAGCACTCACTTTGATAGAGGTCCTGGTGCTCCACTTTGGGCTGTTGGATTCAATTCAGGTCAATTTAGAAAGGGTTTAATACCAGTTTAGCCTCGGCTATGGCCCTGTTCATATCACTACAGTAAGTTTACAGAGGAAACACACAACTCACAAAGGCACGCTCAGCAACTAGATGAAAAAAAATGAGATTTTTATTTTCTCAGAATAACAGCAAAAGATCTTATTGTCAACCCAGTACTTAGTTCCCAATTTTCTCTTATTATGATTTCATGTGTTAAAAATTCCAGCACCTGATTCAGAGTAGTGCTTAAGGCACGAGTACAGGACAAAGAAGTCATTCACAACACAGCAACACTCACACTAATGGCTCCTGCCCGCATCACAGTTTTCAATTATACAGTATGTTAGCTTAAACATGATTATTGTGCCATTAGACGTATTATGTTAACTAGGGTGAGCACACTCAGCCGAACTCATTGGAGACAATACGTTTCCATCCATCTATTTTTATATCATTTTTAAAATTTGCACACAACAATAATTAAATAATAAACAATGTACAAATGCACAAAGAATGTCTGTGTTTGTTCATGTATTGATAATCTTCCATGAGGGTCTCTGAGTCACTGCTGTATTAAGGGTTAACACTAGGATGTCAGGGCTCAAACACACAGACACACTTATTTTTCATTCCCAGCTTAATGGACTGCAATCTGTCCCCCGGGTTTGTTCTGAGTGAACCCTGGAGCCTCAGAGCCTGAACAAGACAAATCACTGAGAGGAAACAGAGAAATGAAGAGTCATTTCAGTGGCAGGATGACTCAATCAATGCAACTGTCAGAGACTCAGCTGGTGTTACGACATTATTTCTTGTTAAATTGGGTATGGGATTTAATGTAAAAACCAATAACCCATCATCTGACTTATTATGTGTATTAGGTAATTATGTCAAAGTCACCTGTTTCATCTATAAGGGGTGTTGGGTAATTATGCACATACTGCCCATGTAGAAAAACGTGTCCATAATTCATAGTGTTTGCAATAAAGAGCATTGCTGTACACGATTAGTGCCGGCTTGCCAATTTGAGCAAGCCGTAATGTGAAAGAGCATGGAAAGTAATATCCCATGAGGCTTTGAAATGTGGGGCTTGGCTGCATGTTGCCAGCTGAGATAGCACATTACACTAGAACAGCCAGAACTGCAGAAACAAATGGAGAGCATCCGCAAACTGCACATCAGGGCTGTAGCTTTCGAGTCTGGCCTCAGGTCTTAATCTAGGACTTGAACCTCGTCTGGAGGGCTGTGACTAGGGCTCGTCCCTGTCTCGTGGACTCTGACTTGTCTCGGGTTTGTGAGTGGTGTGATACAGACTTGTCTTGCTCTCAAGTATGTTTTGACTTGTCTCTGTCTTGTGGGGGTTTTGAGAATAACCTGGAATTCAGGAAATTAAGAATACTTGAACTCTTTGTGGAGATTTTTGCCATTATAGGAGAAATGTTCAACTGTGAATTTGACTGTGAATTTCAACCATGAGCAGCTCATGCTTGATGTTTCTACCAGCTCTAGAGGGGAAAGAGGTGGAAGCTGTGAAAGCAGAAGAGACAAAGTGTATATGATGACCCTGGGGAGAAACTACACTCTCTCTCTCACACACACACACACACACACACACACACACACACACACACACACACACACGCGCTGAAGATCTATCATTTTTATTTCCCTCTAACTTTCTCTGACCTCTTTTTCTGACTCTCTCATATCTTACAGTCTCTGTCTGTCTGTCTGTCTGTCTGTCTGTCTGTCTGTCTGCTGGGCGAGGCTGTCCTGAGCTGAGGACCTACTTCATGGTATCAAGCTGTTTTATTCATAGTGACCCCAACCACCATGCACGCACACACACACACACACATCCGACCATTCCTCATTACATTTTGATGAGCCAGCCCGTTTGGCACAGAGTCCCACTGTTAAACATGTGGGACTTCTTCTGTCTTCTTCCCACCTCTTTCCCCTTTTTTCCTCCTCGCCCCCCTAAAGGTGGAGCTGACATTATCATCTTCTTCCTCTAACGCTTTTCTTCTGTCCACCTCATAGTTTTTATCTTACACTTCTCTCTCTTACATCCTCACCTCTCACCTTTCATTCTTTCTCACCCCCCACCTTGTAGCAGCCGATAAAGGAGATTAACGCTAAAAAAAAGCACAGAAATATCCATCTGAATTAATGATGAGAATCTGTAAACACTGCATAAGAAACTGCCATATATTGTACAAGCAATCTCTGAGTGACTGACTCACAATGTAGCACGCTGTGTATAATGTGCCAATAATTTGAATACTTTTTGAAGGCTATGCAGGCTGCTGCTTTTCAGTAGAAGCAGCATTAACATACGCTTTCAGTGATAACTCAGGACAATTCTTTTTAAAATACATGGGGATTCAAGAAACTCTGAATTTTTACTTTGAATACTCTTTACATTGGCATATTAGTTTTTTTTTTATTATCATGCAGGTACAGGAAGCACCAGTCATTTTAGTTTAGTGAGAGACACTTCAGGGAGTAGTTCATTTAAAGCCATGGTAATGAAGTTAGATCTGGCAGAAAGAAAGCCTCTTCTTTGAGGGAGCTCTCAAAGAAGAGCTTTAACCTCCAACAGCTCGCCCACAGCCCAAACTGAGACTCAACTTATGCCACATATCTAAGCATCATATCATTGAGATTCGATTTCGTGCAAACCATTTCAACAGGTACAATCAACCCGTTGATGCAGTAGTGATATGTTGCTTAAAAAACAAAGTTGGGGGATAGGAGGATGTGGCAGCCCAGTAAGTGTATAAGGATCTGTAGTGGTGTAACCACTGTTAACGTTAACCATCACAGTGTGGAATAAAGTTTTACTGACGATCGTTACATATGTGATCAGGACATCATTTATGCTTTTCTAGTTATCGATCTCTGATAATGTTACGTTGTAAACAATAGACCTGTGGTTAAATCAACAGGACAGCTAGTAACGTTAGCAGCAGCGCTAACGGCTGACGAACGGAGGCTTCATTCGGTTACATGATGTGTTCAGGCTCTGTTCAGTGAAAATGAGAATTGGGCGAAGGTACATTTTAACGTTATCATGATGTGTTCACATGTGATCTTATAAAATGTAGTGTTGGTGAGAAACTTGAATAAATGTATTTGTTTAAAGGAGATGTTTTCACAACAACATAAATAGATATTAGAGATGAATTATGTGCTGTTTACACTAGCTCTAATAATACATTATTAAAACTACTAATGACAAGATTTATTTAAAAAATACAATCTTTTATTTCCTTATTTGAATTTTGTGTTTTTATGAAAGGGAAAAAACATTTTTTTGATGGTTTACAGACTTCAGAGTGGTTGAAATGATTTTTGGGACGGTGGCTTATATTTGCTCCCTTTTTCTACTTTTGTGCTGAACCGTGATACGAATCGAGCCATGAGTTTTATGATCCGTTGCACCACTAGTGTTTGGTGAAAGTAATTATTCCAGATCTCAATCTTAAAGTAAGCATTGGTGCTGATAGCAAGGTCTTGTTCCCAATTTGAGATTGGGATGGAATAGTACTTGGAATGACGTATTTGTGAAGTGAGATCTGCCAGTTTGTCCATGAACTGATGTTGAGAGAAGCTGCAAGCAGTTTGATTAACCTTGGTGATATCTGTAGGTGTTACAGATACTGTGCATTCCCAATCCCAATCTTCTGGATCAAGTATTGGAGTGTGGCGAATGTTGAATGAATTAAATTAATTTAGAGGGAAGTCAGGATTATTCAAAACAGGGAATGGTGATTTAAATGTTTTGTATTTGCAGTGCTTTCCATTGAGCTGAGTTTTTGCAATGTTCAGAGTCAGAGCTGTTAGAAGTAGGGTTGAGGGGGAGTGCGACAGCTCCCTATATTGACAGGACACAATGTCATAATTAATGTAACATCAGATGGAAAATAAAACCATGGAAACCATTCCAGTAAATGTCCATCACTCTATGTGGCTGCAAATGTTGTCGTTCCACATCATACAGAGGGTTTACGTTCATTCTCACTGCATTTTGACAGCAGTACTACAGTCAGAGCTGTGAGCTCTCCAAGGTTCTGTATCGCCACCTAGATAGCTCTTCCCCAGTGCACACTCCTGACAGACTTTCAGAGGCTAAATATGTGTCACGCTACTTGCACGTGTTAATAATTTCACCTATTTTCGTTTGGCCTCATGCTCTGTTTCACACTATTTCATTTTGAGGTAACAGCCAGCCTTCATTCAGGAGTGGTATTTTGTTCAACTAGGCTGCCAATATTTGTACGTTCAAGGGCCTATGATTTGCCTGATGACTTTTGATTTTGCACTTTTTATTAAAGGATTTTATTAAAGAAATGAAGTGTCAAAGGCCATGGCATGATATTAAAGATGCTTTGTGAACCTCTAAATCTTCCTTCCTAGTTTTCAATAGCTGTATACCTCTCAAATATTTTGAAATCAAAGCCTTAAGTTGGGCTCATTAATAGCTCAGTCCAGGGTGGGGCACTGTGGAAGAAGTGACAGCAGTGCTACGGGTGAAGTATTTTCCATTATTGTTCTTTGTGTGCTTGAGACAGAAAGAGAGAGGAATCATTTTGCCTCTTTTCTTCTCTGCAGGGAAAATCAGCCAGCAAGCAGCCAAACTAGCAATATTTAAAATCACAGACACACAAACCCATGTGGACACATGGGGATGTGTGGTCTGCTTTGCTTGGGAATACTTCCAGTTGACTTAGTTTATTTCCTTAGCCTTCAAATCCAAACCATGAACCCACATTGGAATTCTACCCAACTTACTTAAAATGAGAATGCAAATTTTCTATAGATATGTCATCAAAACATCATGCCAATCAGCATAAATGCACGCAGCAATACGATGTTTCTTTTTGGGGACAGGCTCATTGGCCCTGGAAGAACATTTAGATCCTGTGTCCTTAATACAGAGTTAACGTCCCCACATTGCTGTGTTGAACACTGTTACCTTGTTCTTTGACAAGAAAAGACTCTGTGACAAGCTGTGATAAATGAGTCTCGTATGTAGAGCAATTCCTTGTGTGTGGTATGCATTTAATTACACCCTAACAAGGTTATATTTGGAACATATTGGCATCAAAGGATCTGTAGTTGCAGATGTTCAGCGTCGACATGGTCAGCCATGAGAAAAAGGGCTTCAGTGTGTAATTGGACTGCATGGTTTACTTCCCCTACATGGAATAAGTCCAACGTGGACCCAGGTTGATTTAGCACAACTAGATTTTTTGTACAACCTTAAAATATAGTGGTATAGTGTAGAAAAAAAGGGCACATCGCCTATCTGATGAAGTGATTGCAAATATGAATGTGGTTTGCTGCATGCAGGGTTTTTGTTATAAAAGCCACAACTATTTGCTTTGCAGAGCAGAGGGACTAATTATTTCTTCTCGTGGAGGATTAAAGCCAACAACAACAACACATAAATCACAAATAGCTATAAAGCTGAGAGGATGGAAGTAATGGTCTGGATGAGTTACCTTTCAAGCACCGATCTGCACAGAGACACATCGCCACAGTCTTTACAGAGGGGTGGGTCTGTTTGCATGCTCTGCAATCCTAAAATAATGTCTTGGGTGATGAGACACTGTATAATATTGTGGATTGAAGATTTAAAGTATTGGCCTAGACTTCCAGCGTGGTGCAGAAGCGGGCAGCAGCATAAGTCAGAAGCTGCCGGGTCTTAACCACGTATCAAAGGGGAAACAAAAGCAAGCAGAGGACACCTCAGGATAAAGGAGAAATCCCTGATGGAAAGTGAAAACAAGCTGCACTTGACGGGCAGACATCAGGACAGAGAGTAGGACTCTGGTGGACCAGAGGAGGAGGACTCTGTGTTCACATCATGATGCTTGGTGCTCAAACACAGTCACACTTCATGGACAACGTGTTTTTCCCAAGATGTCGGCCATATTATCTGACCAGAGAATTGTTTCTGTTGCTGCTGTTTACATTCATTATGATGCAAATAAAAGAATGCACTACAGGAATGTACTACTGTTATAGTTTTGTTTGTCATGTGTTTGTTGCGTTACAAATGTGCTACAACTGACTTTGGTTGTGCATCCCTGTGTTGCATAATGACAATAAATGACCCTTGAATCCTTGAAGACGCTGGCAACGGCACTAGCAACCGAGCTTAGCACGAGGCTATTCAACCTATTCAAGCTAACATCATCAACAAGAAAGAGGCGTTTTTTTCAGGCGTGAAAAAATTATATATTGAAACTATGGGACTACTAAAGAGCGAACTGGTGGACTTTGGAGAAAAAGAAAGTCAGAAGCTAAATGCTATTGCTAGTTATTTTAGAGAAAGTGGAGGAGACGAAGAGTTGCTGACATGGAGGAAAGATGTGTCGAAACCAAGCAAACCAAGGCCCAGCCGACGGACCTGGAGGAGCATTCACACAGTAACATAGGCTAAGGGAGACAACATGCTGCCTAACTCCTAGAAACGTTTATTTAAACTGGGCTAAACCAAATGGAGGACTTTGTGGAGACTACGCTAGTCTTCTGAACGACCCTCAATGTCAAAAGTACATGTAGAGGAAATTTAAAGATTATATGACTCCTAATTATAATGAAGCGGTGTCTCTTGGCACATTGTGGGATGCTGTCTTTAGACGTAAACAAATAATGTGGTCAGCCCAGAAAAAAAAAAAGAAATTAAGAACTTGATTGAAAAGTGAGAATCTTTGGAGAACAAACACGGAGTCTAACGGCATCGACGTCTAAAATACAGAACAAACTCTAAATGACCTATATGGAAACAATATTGAGAATTTTTGAGAATGGCCCTACATCTAAAAAAGTTACCACTAAGATGCATCACAAATAGGAAGATATATAAAATTCCCTTCAAAACGAACTACACAAAGTTATATTCTCAACCCCAGGCAGTTGAGCCTAGATTTAACAGATCAGAATAAAATAATAGCCCAGGAGACAACAGAAGAAGAAATAAACAGGCTTTGTCAAGATTAAAAGCAAATAAAATGCCAGCTGCCTATGGCTACCCATCAGAATGTCTTTACAGAGACAAGATAGTCAAGGAACCATTTTTTGGGAGACTCTGTTGTCCTGGAGACAGGAAGTGATTTCAGTAATTCTTAAAATAGGTAAAGATAAGACAGAAAGTAGTTCCCTTTTGACCTCTATTTGTTTTGAACTTAAGCCACGTTTCCACCAAGAAGTTCTTGGACTACTTTTCAATGAACTAAAACGGTTTCTTCAGCTTATTGTTGTCTGCGTTTCCGTAGTGGTCCAAAGACCTGCAAAGATTAGGCAAATTATTCTGCTGAACCGCCGTGAAACAATCAGAAAATAACTAATTTCTTTCTCTCATTCACAGCACCACTACGCTGTCTCCTCTACCGCTCGCCCTCTCAGCTCACTAATGTGATCTCATTCTTTTTCTCTCCATCTTTTTCTAAAGTCTAAAGTCTAACTTTACTTTTAACGTTGTCAAACTCAGAGAAATGCTCGCCCATATGAAAGGATATGAAAGTAAACCTAATGTTAGAGAAATTCACTCGAAGCCGATGTAAAAGTAATAATCACAGGACATTTATTCTTGCAAAAAGGAGACAGGGTTGTACACATACAAGGTAATGTGTCAAGACTGCTCAGAGTTTCAACTCCAAGCCACTGGGTTATATAGTTGTAAACATACGTACACACAAGTCACAAGACGGCCCATAACAGGCTCCCTTCACATGAAATAACAAACAGGCTTTACATCAACACAGGGAAGAGAAGCGCATGGTATCTTGGACACTCTGTTCTCACACTAAGGTCACTCTTGGTGACAGAGGAAACCATGGTTGTAGTTTAGCTCTAGGGCAGAAGTTAAACTTATATTTCCCCCATGGCATGTTAATTCCCTGATCAAGCGATCACCTGCCTTCCCTAAGTGTCAAAGGAAGTTCATCCAGTCAGCCCACATGTGGCAGGGCCTTGTGTGCAGACCATATCTTCGATGTCAAATAGGAGAAAGATAATTAGACTTACATTTTTCTCCAACACCTAAACACCCCTCAAACACAAAAAACAAACCAGCAGTCAGAATAATAAGTAATAAAGTATGGTAATTCAATCAAAATGCCATTGAGTCATTGAAATCAAAAGCATTTATTTCTACATCTGGCAAATATTTTGCCTCCTCACTGGCTTGATGCTTTGGCTACAAATCAATATAATACTGATAATATGGAAGCAAATAAGCCATAATTCATTTTTAACAGACACTGAATATTGAATATCAAAATTCAAACACCACTGTATTCATAGCACTGACATAAATTTGACTTGATAATTTGCAATTTCAATAGCTTAATTTGAATTTGATGAAAAAAAGGGTGCAAATATAACTTTTAGATTACATTATTTTGCCGCAAATACCGCTTGCCGATCGTTGATGAGCCTGAAGCCAGCTGCTTAGAGCTAGTGTTTCTACTGAACAGACCTTGTAGACATTAGAATGTAACTCAACAGAACCTCGGTACGTTAGCTGGTGGCTACGGTGCTAATGACGTTACTTGCTCTCATCCTGCCAATTTCAACATTTGGATTTGTTGTTCACAATGTAACTTTATCAGGGATCGGCAACTAGAAAGCAATAATGCTGATCTCCAGATCCCATATTTTAATTGAATATGGGCCAGTAATGATTGGCAGTAAATCTTTATTTCGCTATGATGTGATTAATCCACGGTTTACATGCATCTGTACATCATCCAGTGCTTGAAGTGGAAAAAAAATAAGTATCAGTACTTCCCTCATCCATATGTTGGCATGAGTATCAGCCGACATCACCAAGCAATCATTATTATATTCTTTATTAATACAATGAATAAAAGATTCTTGCTATGATGAACAATTCACTAACCATTTCACAGAAACAATGTGAACATTGTATTTATATAAATTACAGCACCATTGTTCTCAAAGAGGTGAAGTGAGACCAAATAAATTCAGATTTCAAGTCAAATATTTCAATGTTATGAATTCAGAGGTTTTGAAATTGAAGTATTCAGTGGCTGTTAAAATTCAAATACTTATGTTTCCATTTAATAAGATTATAAATTACAGAGCGCTAAAGAATTCATGGACTCTTTCAAGATTTGGCAAAATAACACAACACCAATTAAAACAACTATCAATTTTCTCCCGGGGGTTCTATTTTTAGCTCTCCCTCAACTCCTTTTAATGGTGGATTAAGTCAACAGCCACAAGAGGTCCATGTATAGCAGCCAAGTGTTGAATGAAGCATTTCAGTATTAAAGGATTTAGATCCTCACCTGCGAGGAAACTTTAACCCAACACCATGGCTACATGATATTGAGTACAAAAAACATACATACAAAGTTTATTTCCCCAGCACAGCATTTATTCAATCTGTTTTCTTATATCAGTTGAATGGCTTGTTTACTGGTCTAGCTACAGGCAGACTACAGTGATAGCAGTGTCAAGACCTTGTTGCTGAAGCCAAAGACAGCTCTAATATATATGGCTTCAGGAGGATATGCCGTGAATTTCCTCTATTTTCTCCTACTTGTCAGCTGGATTAGTTACAGGTCCTCGGGGCAAAAGAAAGAGCAATCAGAAAGCCAAACACAGGAAGAAAAACAAAACAAAAAACAGAAGATTAAAGGTAAAGAAACACTACAATCCTAGCACAGCCAAAATGCCACTTTTCAAAATGAAAAACAGGATCCGCTCTACCATTATTGCAATTACTGACCCATATAGACTTATTATGATCAGTCCAAATAAAGAGTCTCACCACTTTCTTTCTCTCTAAGTGAAGCACGGAAAGTGGAAAATTAATTTGAGCATGGATTTGTTTGTTCCAAATGTCAATTGTGGACAGCCTTGCCCCTGTTGTGCAGTAAACACAGATGTACCGATCATTCTGTTGACCATTCAATTGATCATTCAATTGACCATTCAATTGATCAATTGACCCTTGGCTAAGCTCCTTCCCCTGTTGCTACTAAGTCTAGCTGTCAGAGCCCACACTGTCACTAACTGCACGCCCTGAAGAAATATGATGACATTTTTGGAAAAACAAGAATGCCATTTCATTGAGAAACAGACAGAATGTTTACAATATGCGTTCGAAGGCAGTTGATTCAGCAGTGAAACTAAAGCTACAGATAACTGTAAAAGTGAACCACCACCTCACCTGGAGATCCAGACAGAAGACAATGAAATTAAGGAACAACACTGTTCCTGTAAAGCCGGGTAGGTCTTTATTCACTGTTACAATCATTACAAATGTGCATACCTAGTGTAGCATAGAAGTGTTAACATAATGATGTGCTAGCCTACTCTGCTAATCCAAATCCACTAAACCAGCCTGAGAATGAAGACAATCTGAAACGGTTGCATGAGAGTCTATGGAGCAGAGCTGGATTGTTGTCTGACCCTGGTCAGAGCTGGCCGATGCTACGCTATGATTGAGCAGTCAGCATTCAAGGGCGGGACTTGGCTACAGTCAATTGATTTAATGGTCAATTGAGGCAATCGACAATTGCCCTTTAACAGAATTGTTTTATCTGCATCTTGCTAGACTGTCTAGACTGGTCGTCACTTGTTGTCACAACACACACACAGCAACAAAATGTTCATGCTGAATAACTTATTTCCAAAAAACTTAGTAGCATATTTCTGGTAAACACAAGATTTAAAGTGTTGTTTTTGTTGTGCTATTCTTTGCGGTTGAACTCACAGATCTGCCAAATAAATCAACTAATCAATTATAGTCCTCAAAACCATTCAATCAATCAATTAGTGTTAGTCGACTAATAATTGTTTTATTCAAGGACAATCCTAAACCCAAACCCCAACCCCATTAGTCTGGTGAATAAATGATCAATACTAGTCCTTTTTTACAGCACAGACATTATGATGAAAACACAGGTGTTGCTACTGACATGTTCCATTGAAGTGTCTCAGTAAGCCATGGAACTGAAGCAGCGAAATGGAACTCCAAAGCCCGATGGATTAAATAAAGCAAAACAAAACAATTGCTTTGGGTTCAGAACCTAAATTTGGAATAAAACAGTCGGGTCTTAGCGACTGCTCTGGCGGTTTATGCTCGTCTACCACAGCATGACAAAATTTTAATTTTCTGGCTCCAGGACCTGCTAAGGATTGTGACAAGAAGTAAACAAAAAGTCCAGGCTTCCCAACATTGCTTTGTCATAAAAATAGCTTGATGTTTTTCTATGGGCGACCATTGAGCAATGCCCTTAGGTGCTGAATCAGCCTCCCAAAGGACGATTTGCCCAGTCACTCATTTTGCCTTTCATTAATGCAAAAACATTCTTTGTAACTGAATACATTTGTAAATCTTCCTGGTTGAATGGCTTATCATTATTATGATTATTCTACTATTGTTTCTGTTCTTCTCTCCCCTTCTTGTTGTTGTTCTATCACTCTAATTTCTTCCCAATCTTCATTGTGTTTTCCCCTATATATACTGTAAATAAAGCATGCCTGACAATGGTCAAAGCCAAAACTAGGCTACTCTGAGCTCCTGATGTATGTATTACGTCAATGCACATCACTTGTGTTTTTGTCTCTCCCCCACATCTACAAAGTGCAGGACTGCTCTCTAAGCACATCACTGTGATGTAGGCTGTTTTGATTTAATTTTGCTGTTCTCAAAGGACATGGTGACATTTTCTTCCACTACCGCTGCTCCTCCCTTTTCCAGGGTTAGGGGGGTAACAGCGGGTGGAGATGACCCTCCTCCCATGTCTGAGCTTAGTTGGTTAAAGCTTCTACGAGGAACTTTCATTTTGTGTTGATGTTGGAAGTCCCTGTGGAAAAAAGCGTAATGGATTCCGAGCACAGATTCCTTTTAGAAAACCTTTCATTTTACTGCAGCAGTCTGCCCAGTGAGTCCTGGTTCTGGTTCTCCCATGCCGCCCTTCCCTCCAGCGGGCCCAGCAATACGGCCTGGGCCTCCAGCAGCGTGGTGCCGGTTTTGTCTCCCATTAGGGACTGGCAGGTGGGATGAGGAGACGGTGCTGTCGGGTGTGGATCCATCTACCTCCCAGGTCGAAGGCGGAGTGGAGGCCCCGCTGGACTGTGAGCTGAAGGAGTTTGTGGTAAACCTGCATGGTTTGATCTGATTTTGCAAAAAGTGCGACCCGGCGGAACCGATGACAACCATTAAAAATAAATACATAGAAATAGTGAGTATTTCATTTACTTATGTAGGTCATATAGAGGCATCAGTACTACATTGAGACGGTTTCAAAACCAGTGAAAAGTTACTTTTCTGATAAGTAAGTTCTGACGAAGCCATTGCAGCAAACAGCAGCCAATGTGCTAACTATTTATGAGGAATTATTCTGCCCCCAGCTAAAGTAATTCAAATAACGCAGCTTTAAATTGATTACAGACTGGTATATAGCCAGCATTCAGTGGCCATTAGAAGAAGAATTAGCTTCAGGAGCACCACTATTATTATGACCAACAACATCAACAACAATTGACATTTTTCTGTGGATATTTATGATCCCCAGAGGATGCTTCTTCTGCAATTTGGTGACCCCCTGACAAAGTAGACAACTGTTGTCCGTGTGGTCATTTGATCAGAGCACATTTGTTTGGTAGCATAATGCACAATTAAAAAACGGAAAGGGACATTTTTAACAGATCTTGAGATTAATAATGTTTATACTGTATCTAATAATATGTCTACAGGGGCCCTGTGTGAAATGTAGATAATAATACATTTATTATTTATATTATGATCACATGGTGCATGTCTTAAAATCCAAATCTATGCTTGATCACTTTTTTCTTAAATATCTTCTTAATACTTGGCATACAAGAAAACCTGGGCCAGACTAGTATTCTATTACTGATTGGTTTCTGGGTTTCTGGGACTCTGAACAAAACGGGTTCAGAGGGGCCCACATATCATTTTTGGCCCAGGGCCCTCCTAGCTGCTTACTCTGGCCCTGCCCCCTGTCATATAATCAAGCACCACCAACACTTTGATCCTTGACCGAGCATCCTTAAAACGAATGTTTGGCCTCGTTAGTTTCTCTATGACTGTGATGTAGTTTGATGGCGTGCAGCTATAAAGCGTTGCTCTGCAGTGACGGTGCACAGCTGCAGAGTAAAGCAGTTTCATAATGCACTGATGCCCTTATATAACTGTGTGGAGGTCACTTTATGTGCAGAAACTTTTGGTTCGTTGGCACTGAATCAACGTTGAGCGTCCTGGACTCTGCTCGCAGAGACAGACTTCCCAATTAAGTCTTCCTCCTCATCGCCTGGGGAGAGCCAGACTTTTATTGAGTGTAGCACATCTCTGCTTGAAATCATTGTGGATCTTAGCGAGGCGCTCGCTCGGGCAGTGGAAGGGGGGGTGGGGTTGGGGGATTTGTGATGTTGGTGCAGGAGGCTGTCTGCTCCCTAATAAAAACTCCAGCGGGGCCACCGCCCTGCCAGGGACCCCGGCAATTACAACTGTGACGCGGAGTGTGGACCGGGCCCTGTCTCTGAATTCTGTCTCGTCAATTTGCAGTGATGTCTGGATCATTGCACACACCGCAGGTCACGTATCGCAAGTTGGCAATTAGGGAGCGGAGATGGGGAAAAAAAAAACTGTGAAAGAACCATTAACAGGCTTGGCGGAGGGATTTTTGTTTTTCATCAAGACTTAATAAGCTCATTACCGTATATTTTTAACCAAATCATCCACCTGCTCTCGCAGATCGTATCTGCTAACTTCAGTGTTTTTCAGGGCACTTTCTTTAACAGGCATTTTGCTTTCATATGATTTCAGTCCTTGTTTCACACTTAATTTCTTTAGAAACATCAAAATCATGGTGATGATATCTAAATAATGTATCAGCCTATTACCTTAATAATACACTGACTAAATGATTAAGTTATGCAGTACTAAAGACAAGGAAAGTTAGGACCTTATGACCTCACGAAACCTCCAGAAACTGCACGCCGGTATAACACATAAGAGTCAGTTGTCCCGTCATGACAACAACACACATTACAGGTTCTGTAGACTGAAGACCAGGGGTATTCTCTCCCCCATGGGTGTGTGTATCTCAACCAGGCTCCAATCGCACTGCTTTTTGAAAAGCACTTTCAGATTTCATTGGCTGAGCAGCATCAGTAGGGTTTCTTGGTCCTCCTCTCGTTAGTTGTTGGTATCCTGATGTGATTCACAGTAAAGAACCGCTGATCAGCAGGCTCATTTTTCTATACATTAACATTCGTAAGATGTTTTGCTTTGACCATTTATGGTCGAATGTGGGCGGGTAGAGGGCAGGACATGGGATTTATATAAGGAAATGGCAGGCGTGGGCACTGTTTTATAAGTCGGATTTCAATTTTGGCATACGCCATTTTTACGCCATTCTTTTGCACGCTTTTATTGTGACGCCGGTGCACTGATTTATAAACCCCAGCTTTTGAAACAACTGGTGGGGACGAGCTAGACGTGAACACACCTTAGGTCAGTCTGTCGAGGTGACGCCACTGCATTTTGATGAAAATCGTGGGAATGATGCACCTCGCTGCTGCTACATTTTGATGTATAGCACACAGGAGCATTATCGGTCAGAATGAGGTGACACATGTGCCACTGATTGGCCAGTCTCGTGACATGTATACTGCACGCTCAAATCCCGATTCCCCTCCCTGCCCGTCTCCACTCTGTAACTGATTGCTTCGCTGCCCCTGGGTTTTCACAGTTTTCACCATGTTTGTCTCTTTCCCTGACAAGTCGAGTACAACAGAACCTCCCACAGCGGTGGAACTTCAACAGTGACAATAGTCTGATGGGAGCTGGGAGATGCTGTGTTCTCAGCATTGCTCTGCTTTTATTTATCATTATGAGTAACGGTAGGAGGCCGGTCCCAGAGGAAAACCATTCGCTCTCCAGAAAATATACAATCACATCCATCTTACAGTGTATTCCCACTGATACGGGTCCATGGCTACTGACAAGGGGGATCAGAAATGACAACAGGTCTCCTCTGACGTTTAATTCATAAACAATAAGATACAGTAAGAGTCTTGGTTATGTTGTGTGTATTTTTGCTGCTGCAGCTGTACTGGCATGACCAGTGCCCTATGGTGGCTAATGTTAGCAAACCTTGGATATAGATTTTGAATCATTGAGTCCTAAATATGTATCTTTGTAAAACATGATGTGAGACGATTTTACACAAGTTGGCTTGTATCAAGATTTTTACCGATCTGACTTAATAATAATAAAGGGGATCCCATCCCTGCTTCCCTGTATTCTTGTCTCCTTTTTTTCAGTCAGTGCGATAAACTAAACCAGTTTACAGGTGAGCAGTGGAGTACTAACTCACTGCTTCATTCATGTCACAGCGTAGGAAACCACAATGCTATCACACGATGAGTGACAACTTTGAGCATCTCATTTTCTGTAACCAGTGTAGCATTAAAGCATGGTGGAATTAGCTAGCTAGCTAACTTTTTAGCAGAGAGTTGGCTATCCGTCTCCCGAGCTGCAACAACAATATACGGCCCCACTAACGTGTGTTGTCACCATGACAACTAACAACAATCGTAATTTTCTTTAGTACCAGTCAGAAGTCACAGTGACCTTAACCATTGACCACCAAAATCATACCCGTTCAGATGGACGTTTGTGCCAAATTTAAAGAATTCCTTAGATATTGCGTTCACGAGAATGGTACAGACGTAGGTACTGACATACGACCCAAAAGCATAGAAATAAAAGACACAATGTAGCCAAAACATGTCTAGATCCCTCCATGCTACAAAGAAGTCATCAGATTGATTCTGTATATACTGTATAATGTAAGAAGAGGAACAAAAAGTTGAAGAGGCACATTTCCCTGTGACTATAGAACCCAACATGAAAAACAGTTTTCTAACTTCATTAGAGTCTTGAAGCTGAGACTGATGGAGCTCCTCTTCCTTTTTGCCTCCCTTCAGACGCACACAGGTCGTCCCTCCAGTCCCAAACTGACAGGAAACACACAGCTTTCAAACCACGTGGCAGCTCACTCCCCACCAGGCCCTAGCTGTTAGAAGAAGCATGCCATTTGTTTCCCATCCATCACAGTATTGCACAGCCCATTTGTCGTCGTCTGCCTCTAACAGAATGTATTTCTCATTTAAGGATTTTTTAAATGCTTAAAAAGCTTGTCTTGGAAGCTGAACGATCTGTCTGGGAGTGTGTTGCAGGACGCGCCACCTGTCAAGGATTGTTTGTGTGTCAACAGTGGGAGCTTATTTGTCTTCCTATCTTCCAGCCAGCACACACAACTTCCATCTCTATTTACTAACTACAAGAGTCAGTGTGAAAGCTGGCTGTGGGAACAGACGCTGCTGCCAAGAGAGATGCGTTGCACCAGCCAAATCCAACCACATTCAGTAATACGTCGCTCAGCAGAAGGTTGAGGAGGGATGAAGATTAGTGTTCTCCCCCATCGAAACACAAAGTGCAGAGGGCTGCTTTGCTCCACTGTGAACTCACAGTTCACTGCTTCAGCAAAATGAGCAGGTTATCATGACCGCATCAAATGACCGGAAACATTTTCAGCTCACTGCGCCGTCAGACCGCCGATAGAGAAACATTTACGTGTTCTCTGCTACTGTGAGGCTTTGCACCAAACAAAAGGAGCAAAGGAGAAAAGATGCTGTAAGGTAATAATATCAGTCACAAGAAACACAATCCTAGATTCCTCTTACTTACTCAAAAACAGACATATGTTTGCAGCTCCTCCTTTACAACTCGTGAGTTTTAAGATTTTTTTCTGCAGAAAAATAGACTTGTCTCCAGCTACATATATACATATATATATATATATATATATATATATATATATATATATATATATATATATATATATATATATATATATATATATATATATATATGATATTTAACATATATATTGTTGTCTAAACTGGTGTTAGCTTCTAACCCGCTGCCTCCTCGACCCCCTCCCTAATAAACCTTTTAAAGATCTCTGGGACCTCCAATGCTGAATATTAACTTGTTAATTAGCGACCGGTCCCTGGAAAGAGTGATGTCTCAACTTTTTGAACTTTTTGAATCTGCTTTCAGGGCCTGAAACTCTGCTTACTTAAGTTGCAAATGTGGTGAATGGATTCAGATTCAACCTCTCTTCTATGACTGGATCTTAGTGCAGTTCTCAATGCTATTGATCATAGTATCCTCCCAGACCAAGAGGAAAATGAATTTGGCTCAGTCCCTGGCCTGGTTCTCGCATGGTTAAAATCTGAAAGAAAACACTGTGTTTCTCATAACAATACTATATCAATATTTTCTAATGTGAAATCTGGAGTACCTCAGGGCTCTGCTTTTCTCTCTTTATATTTCACCTATTGGCCAAATTATACGCAGTAATGGAATACATTTCCACTGTTCATGATACTCTGCTGGTGCATATGATCATTTCCACCTTATTAAAGCAGAGGCCTACTGGTCTGCTATGGAAGACTGGATGTCAAGTAATTTCTTGCTCTTTAATACTGCTAAAACTGAGGTACTGGTCATTGGCCCTGATCAACATAGACACCATTTTGATCAAGTAACAGTAATTCTAGACAACTGTGTGATTTCCTGAAGGCAGACAGACAGAAATCTTGGTGTTACGTTTGTGTCAACCCTTTCTTTTGATCAGTCCATAAAGACTGTAAATGGGCACCGTTCCTACCGGTCTGATTTCCCAAACCTTATCTTGTGCTCTCCGCTCTCAGAATGCAGGACTCCTGTCTGAGATATAAAATGAAGTCAGCAGGCCAAAGGGCCTTTTTCTATTGTGTCCTCTTCCTCTAGAATCACCTCCCTATGGACATCCCTCAGTCTGATTCTGTTGAGGCCTTTCATTCCAAACTTAAAACTATCTTTTGGCCTAACTTTCCAGTAGCTGCATATTCTTGATTACCTCCTACGTGTAATTATCGATCTCAGTCTCAATACATCCTAAAGCCTAGCAGTAATAGTCCATGTTTGTCCTACTGACCAGAACACTATTAACATTCTGAAAGCCACTTTATCTATATAGTTGTCATCCTGATTATCTATACTGTTATTGCATTATTTTGGTCTTAATTGATGATAATTAATTGACAGTTAAAGTCATTTTTCTTTCATTTCATGGTTCTATGTGGCTTTTTCTTCTAATTATGTTGATAATCATGTGTGTTTGTTTGTCTTGACACACTATTGTACTAAACAAGCAATGTGAAGGTGACACTTTGGGTTCAGGGTAATTGTGATGGGCAAGAAATGCCATAATGCTATTGTGTTAAGTTTTACACACCAATCGATTTATTGATTGATCAACAAAACCAATAAACAGATCAATAATAAATAATCGTGAGGTTAGCCAGTGTTCTGCTTTTTATACTTGACTCTGTTGTGAGGTCAGCAGGCGGAGTATACGTCTGTCTTGTGTATTTGGTTGAGGAGGAGCGACAGAATTGACCTTTAAATTCCAAGCACACACATACAGGCTAGGTTTGAGTTGAAGAAATGGTTTGGGGGCAAAATACGTGAATTGTTGGAAAAATCTGCCTATTTAATATGATAGAGCAACAAAAATATATGTGTTAAAAAAATCACAATGTGAAGTTACTCTTTGGATATTGCTCTCATTTTACAAAGACATCAACTTCAGCTCTGACAAAGAGATGTGTGATATTTCACAAGCAACTGTTAAAAAGGGCATAACACCACAATAAAGGGGCTTTGAAGACTCTCCTGTGTCTTTTCTCCGTAGATTTTATGATGTTAATCAAAATCCCTTTCACTGTGTTTTTGTACAGTTGTTTCTATAAACAATTTTATATTGCAAAATAATGGTTGATTATGAAATGAATACTGTACGTCCCAAACGGCTCCAGAATTTTTAATTTTTCCCTGGAGCTGTACCAATAAATGAATGTATTATTTAACCCTTCTATGGTAGCTGATGAAGAGGTGTGTCTGAAAATCTCTCTGATAACACACACACGTCCTCTCTGCCTTCAGATGGTGACAGGGATTTTTGCATCCAAAACACATTGGAGGCCAGATAACAGACTGTACTAACAATCCTTGTGAGATCTGTGGAACTGAATGATGACCAACTTAAAGGGACAGTTCACCCCAAAATAAAAATGAGATTTGGTTTTACATTTGCCTGTAGTTCTATTTATCAATTTAGAATATGTTGGTGTGAGTCGCCTGTTGGAGATATTGGCTGTAGAGATGTCTGCCTTCCCTCACATATAATGACACCATGGCACTCGACTTCTGGTGATCAGAGAAAAATACATTTGAAAAACTCAACAGCCATGTCCCGTTCCAGAAATCATGACCCGAAAAAGAACGGTACTGAGCATGTGCAGCTCTCAACAGAGATGAGAAAAGAGCGAGACGGATCGCTCGTTGGCTACTTCCATCATCAACTTCGGAATGATTTTAATTGTCACCTCCAATAAGACATTTCAGATCATAGCATGGAATCGCATGTATCTAAAATTACAACTTTAATGTTAATCATTATCTTCTACAAAAACTGTATCTCTAATATATTTGTCAAAGATATCACATTTTTCCGTATACCAGGCATGTGTGAGGATGCAGGTGTTTCTTACACACTGCCACTGATCTGCAGCCCTCCAGGAGCTCAACGCTGCATCGCCTAAATCAAATCAAACCAATATTGTCCTGGATGTGATGTCCTCCACGCCGACAAAAAGGCACAGACCAGCGTGCCCTGTAGTGTTTTCCACTGAAGACAAAAGGAGAGCTACCAGCCTGCTTGTTGAAAACTCCACCGTAAATGTGTCAGTAATCTTTTGGAGGAACTACCTATAGCCATGCGTTGTGCTCCGAAATATGAAATTCATGTGTGACATGAGTATTTGGAAGTCACCCAGAGAAAAATCAACAGTCCAACAAGCTCATGCAATAGATATTTCTGAAACCCTGATGAATAACTTTGGGGTGTATGAAACATTTAGAGAACTATTGACTGTAGCTGCTGCAATATTCTCTCTGCAGATCATCTGCACAGAAAAACAACAATTTCCAACAATTGTGGAAGGGCCGTCTGAGCAAAGTGACTGCTGTAACTGCCTGTGTGTTTAGTCATTTCACAAACCCTGTGCTAACGTTAGCTTCACTGCTCTTTTGCGACCCACAGAGGTGTGATCAATCACCATCACAACAACACGAGCTGTTTCCTGACCCCGCCTCTGACAGCAGAGCGTCCACCGTATCCCACCATTCATTTGGATTTTCCTCCGTCCACAGCTTCATTCTCCCCTATCACTTCTCCATTAATGCGTTCATTTGCTCGCATATCATTTCATCCATCCATTATCAGAATTCCTCTGCTTGTTCAATCTTTACAGATTATCTTTACCCTTTCTCCCTCGCTCTGTTCCTCCCATCTTCTCTTCAGACAGCTTCAGTCTGATCTAATATCAGAGCTCTCTCATATCATATCAAATAAAGCTTTATGGTCGGGGCCAAACAGTGCGGCTCGCCCTCCACAGCTGTGTTCATCTACGCCTCTGCCTCCATACTCACACAGAAGTCGAGCAGCCATGTCCAAAAATCCATCTGAGCCACTTGAAGGGAAAAGGTTGCAGCTTTCTAAAAATGTGTCCAGTAATAATTCAGCACTCTGTGTGATGATCCCTAGTTCATGTTCCTTTTGATTCGGCGCTCTCTTTAAAGCGTGGAGGACTTGTTTTAGGAATTCGGGTATCATCATGACATTAAAATTCATTTGAACAGCGATGCTTTTCCTTTCACTTCATACAGTCACTCTGAAAATGTCACGAATGATTTCAATCTACAACTGATTGAATTGAATCAGTTCATCATTGAGGTCCAGTTTGTTCTCAAATTAAACTATTAATCAATATTCATTCATTCAATATTGTTATTGTAATTATTATTAAAAAGAGATTAAAAATATAAAATCTGCACTCATTTCTGTACTTGACCTAATATACAAAATGTTTTGTTTCTGTAAAGCAACTTTCCTCTGAGCATGAAAATAAAGAGGTAATAAAAAAAGAAACGTCGCCATCAACAGTTTAACACTTCTCCATGACGGAACCAGAAAGGTGTGAGAGAAAATATTGATGTATTGATACATTTGATGATCACAATATTATGTTTTGCATCAATCCTCACAAAACGTTATACATATTTAATACATATTTTATATGCAAAGATTTATGGCTCGTTACACAAAAAGTAAACTTTTTGATCAGGTTTTTTGCATATAGTTGCTCACCACACCCACCACCAAATATCAACTAAGTACTCCACTGAGGACTTTAACGCCTTTCTCTGTTGTTATGAAACAGTCTACTGAGAGCACTGATGGGGATTATAGCATTACATTTTCTACACAATAATGTGACCTTTAAATAAGGAGAGTGAAAAGAAGAAAAAAAAATGTCTGACTTCAAACATTGGAAATCAGATAACTCACTATGACAGTCATTTGTCTTTTAACAGGTCTCTGTGACAACTGTCTCCTTGTGTCCTTCACTGTCAAATTCACATGAATGATTTGCTCTGCTCTCTGTCTGAACCCACCTTTAGTTATAATTCTGATGCTCAGTGTACAGCCCCGCTAGCAGTTCTAATTCTGAGCTGGGGATGTGTGTCTTTTTGGGGAGCATGGGGGTTCACTGTCTCTCAACCTTGTGGTTAAAGGGCGATCCGCTTTAACCTTCGTGCTGTTTGTTTGTACCTGGTATCAACTTTTTCAAGAACTGCTACACAAATAAAAGTAGCTAATTTAGGATATTTGTATGTTGTGACTACAGGGCTAGCCATGAGTTGAACCATCTTGGAATATTGTGTAAACACCCACCCATCATAAATACAGCATCACTCAGGGTTCACACTGGACACAGAAGCACGGCGAAACCTCAATTACTGCATTAGCATTGGCTTTTTTAAAAGATTGTTTTTGTGCCATCTTTTGCCTTTATTTGAGAGGAGAGAGGCGGACTGGATATGGGAGAGAGAGGGGACCGCATGCTGCAAAGGGCCACAGGTTGGTTTCAAACCCAAGGACTTACCTTGGTACATGGGGTGCCTGCTCTACCAGGGGAGCTATCGCTATAAAGAAGTAAGTAGCCCGAGGCCAGCCCAAATGGACTCAGTTCTTAAGACCAGAAGCACATTTCTGCACTCAACAAGCGATTCTGCTCCTCTGCTGTTTTCTCTCTTCCTCTCTTTGTCTGTCTGTCTGCTTCTGTGTGTGTGTGTGTGTGTGTGTGTGTGTGTGTGTGTGTGTGTGCGTGCTCGTCTCTCTCGCTCTCTGTTCAGACACAACTGACAAATATGTGGAATAAGTACGTATTTCAAAACGCACGATCACAAACAGCAGTGCGATTGGGCTATTTATAGAGGATGGGCAGAATGTGAAATTTCATCATGTGTGTGTATGTGTGGGGGGGTAAAAATCTGGGGAATTGAAATTCCAGAAGAAAAGCAGGGAGAGGAGAGAAGAGGAAATCAGAAGCATGATGAGATGCATATTCTATCATTAATATCAAATATAATACAGCATTTATATAGATTATAATAGGTTGCATGCATTGAGTATTAGCATGCTAATTTGCTCATAATGTTGACACGCTGATGTTCAGCTCTTATAATATTTATCATGGTCATCAT
Source organism: Cebidichthys violaceus (assembly GCF_023349555.1). Taxonomy (NCBI): domain Eukaryota; kingdom Metazoa; phylum Chordata; class Actinopteri; order Perciformes; family Stichaeidae; genus Cebidichthys; species Cebidichthys violaceus. The sequence goes on from NW_027176816.1 coordinate 15,745,941, forward strand.
CATTTGGTAATGAGCACTGAACACAAAGTACAGCTTGGCTGTGAACCAAAGTCAAATGAAGAAAATTCTGTGGAAATCAGTATCATATTTCATGACAGTCCATCCAATGGATGCTGACATAATTGCATTAAAATTAAAAGGTAAACCTCATTGTGATGCAACAGGAGAAGCCAGATAATTACAAAAGTCAGTTATTGCAGATATACAGATATTTTTTGGACGGTCCAGACCGTCGCTGGAGGAGCGACTGAAAATGCCATCAATGCAGCCACACCACTGGAGCGCAGCTGAAAGAGTGCAAAGTAAAGGTGTTGCACAATGCAGCAAAAAGGGAATGATGTCAGACGCAGCCAAAGTGTGTGTGTGTGTGTGTGTGTGTGTGTGTGTGTGTGTGTGTGTGTGTGTGTGTGTGTGTGTGTGTGTGTGTGTGTGTGTAAAACCACACGCAGTTTAAAACAGAAGCTCAGGTGAAGTTCTTGCAGATGATCCTGATTCGCCTGTTTCTACAGTTAATTCTAAAACTCCCTACTCCAGGACTCTGAGGGTGAACAACGACTGAGACATCAAGAAAGACCACATCAAGAAGAGCTTACGTAGACCCCTCACACCTCGTACATGAGGCTTTTCATACGTTGCTACAGATGGAGTGTATTCAGGTGTTTGAGCGTGTTTAATGCATCCTTACCCTGTTTTCTCATGTTTAATATTTCTCTCGTTTCATTTGTATGAGAATCGTGGGAAGTCACAAATAAGATGACGAGCATTAGCACATTATGTGTGCATTATTTGGTGCTGTGGATTCCTCACGACAGACGTCTGAAAGACGGACCTGCAGGTGCTGACAATAACACTTTGTTTCCCCGCTCTTAATTTCATGAAAGTCAAAAAAATTGGAATGACTTGTCTCCATATCTGATTCAGAAACGCAGCCTTCATTGAAACCAGCGAAAAAACCTTCACACACCCAAAAAAAGAAGCAGATTGAAAGCCTCCTCCTCAACCTCATGCTGTAACAAACAACGCGGGAAACAGATGATGGCAGAATGAAGCGTGATGACGGATTAAACATAACGAGTGATTCAACAGGTAATCTATGAAGGTTTCACTTGTTTTTTTTAAGATAATAGTAATAACAGTGGTTTTGTTTTTTATTTAAAGACTAAACCAGAAATTTTGATATCTTCCATTTTTGCCCATTTTCTAGACAAAAAGTGTTTTTCTCAGATTTATATGATTATTAAGATAGAAACAAGAATTTAGACCTTGAGGGACTGAAACTCCAAATTGCTGAAATTGACATGAACATGAATTCATGTAAAAATGAATGAATGAATAGGAACATGCGCCCAATCAAAATGCGTCGTCAGAATCAGCTCAGCTTGAAAACTTTGATGTTCCTAAAATCATATGCATCGTATAAAAAGGTGGAGCACATTGATAATCCAACTTTTAATGACACCGACAAAATCTAAGCAAACCAGCAAAACTATAACAACAATAAAAACCCTTCTAATTCAGCCATTTTAAATTAAATAAAAATTATATTTGACAGTTGAACAGAAGAAAAAAATGGCAGCAACAAACAAAAGGTAGTAGTAGTAAAAGACGGTTACGTACTGAATCTCGGAGGCTCCAGCGCCATGCTGCTTGCTGCTGAGTCGCCAAAGCAACTGACACCAAAGAGACAGAGAGCAAGGAGTAATACGCTGCTGAGCTCTCTCTGCCGCCCCTTCCCCACCCGCTCTCTCTCTCTTCTGTCTGTCTCCTCTGTCTGTGTGGATGCCTCTGCTGAGATGTAGCTAACCTAATTTTCTTCTTTTTCTGCCCTGCTCTATCTCTCTCTATCTCTCTCCATCTCTCTCTCTCTCTCTCTCTCTCTCTCTCTCTCTCTCTCCAGCAGCCTTGGTTGCCATGCACACCAGCCATGTGTATAATGTGTAGTGGTAGTAGCGGTTAATAGATTATGGGTTCAAAGGATTATCCTCACCTATTACCTGAGCCCTCTATATCAGACTTCTCTGAAGTTTTGCATCACAAAAAGTGTCCAGATGTCCTGTTAAAAAAACACTGAAGTTTTACCGGATTTTCAGTTTTGACAACAGACCGAATAGGGAGAACGTCAGCACTGACACCAATAATTCAGCCCAGCCACCAGGAAAAACTGTTGGCCGTTGTTACGTTACCTTATGTTACCTTGTTACGTTGTTTCGTTACGTTGTTGCGTTGTTTTGTTACGTTGTTTTGTTGTGTTGTTTCGTTGTGTTGTTACGTTGTTACCTTACCATGTTACATTACCTTATGTTACCTTGTTACGTTACCTTATGTTACGTTGTTTCGTTACGTTGTTTCATTACATTGTTTCGTTGTGTTGTTACATTGTTACCTTACCATGTTACATTACCTTATGTTACCTTATGTTACCTTGTTACGTTACCTTGTTACGTTAACTTGTTACGTTACCTTATGTTACGTTGTTTCGTTACATTGTTTTGTTACATTAATTTGTTACATTGTTTTGTTACGTTGTTTCGTTACGTTGTTACGTTACATTGTTACGTTACGTTGTTACGTTACATTGTTTCATTACCTAGTTACGCTACGTTGCTACATTTTTATTAAAACACAAACCAGAATTTTTTGTCTAATCTAAACCAAGTTTTGTTGCCTAAACCTAACCAATCATTTTACAACGTAGGGTACAGTCAAGGTACTGCACAGCTGGAGCTTTCTACGGCACATCCAAATTAATGTTTCTGCAAGCCTGATACAAGGCTCATATGAAACGTGTTTATGAAACATATATTTTTTCGACATTCATCGTTTCCCGTTATTTTTTCTGGCTACTGGGTTGAAACATTAGTGATGCTCCACAAATTACCAAGCAGCCGTGGCTGAATAGAGCAAAGACAGAATACCTGCTATTTCTTCCTCAACTTGGAAAAAAAACATATATTCATTTAAAAAAAACATATTATAGCAATATTTGAGGGATTAAGAGCAATATTGGTCAGTCAGTCAATCACTTTGGTCAAGACAGAAACGTCTCAGTACTTGACAGATCAAGATTACATTTTATATTGTTGAGGATGCCTCTGCTGTGATGGATCTAACCTTATTTTCTTCTTTTTCTGTCCTGCTCTCTCTCTCTCTCTCTCTCTCTCTCTCTCTCTCTCTCTCTCTCTCTCTCTCTCTCTCTCTCTCTCTCTCTCTCTTTAGCAGCCTTGGTTGCCATGCACACCATTTGTGTGTATAGACTTCATGTGTAGTGGTAGTAGCGGTTAATGCATTATGGGTTCACAGGATTATCCTCACATATTACCTGAGCCCTGCATATCAGGCTTCTCTGAAGTTTCGCATGACAAAAAGTGACCGGATGTCCTGTTGAGAAAACCGCTGAAGCTTTATTGGATTTTCAGTTTCGATAACACGCTGAACCTGCCTTCCAACTCAAATAGACCAAACAGAGACAACGTCAACACTGACAGCCCAGCCACCAGGAAAAGATGTTGGCATTGTACATTTCTGCAAACCACGGATACGTTGAATGTCAGGGAAATCGACATAGTACAACGAACAACACCTAGAGCAGGTGACGAAGTATATCGAGTGACCATTATTGAAAGTTACGTTGCATGACGTTTACGTGGCATAATAATGAGTATTTCACGCAGAAGACCGTTGTTTGTGTACTGTGTGCAACCAAAAGTAAAAATGTACTTTACGCTTGTTACGCCTGTTACATAATATAACTTAAGAAAGACTGCCAAGGGGGGTTGTTATGTATTCACATGGGGGGTTGTTATGTATTCACATGTACGTTACACTGTTACATTACCTTGTTACATTACCTTGTTATGATACGTTTTTACGTTACCTTGTTACATTACCGTGTTACGTTGTTACGTTACTTTGTTATGTTACCTTGTTACGTTGTTATGTTATGTTGTTATGTTAAGTTGTTATGTTACGTTGTTACGCTAGGTTGTTACATAAAGTTGCTACGATTGCTAAGTTTTTATTCTAACACAAACCATGACCTTTTTTCTAAACTTAACCATGTAGTATTGTTGCCTAAACTTAACCAATCGTTTCACAACATTAACCACGTGATGTTGTGTGTTTCTGCAAGCATGATATAGAGCAAAGAGAGAATACCTGCTGTTTTTCCTCAACTTGGAAAAAATACACAGTATATTACTAAAAATACACAATACAGCAATTATTTTGGGATTGATGACAATATTGATCACTTAATCCATTACTTTGGTCCAGACAGAAACATCTCAGTACTTGAGGGATCAAGATGAAATTTTGTTCCTACAGACATTCATGAGCTCCAGTGGCTGATTGTTCCTCTACCCCCACCACATGGTTACATTACATTACATTACAGTCATTTAGCAGATGCTTTAATCCAAAGCAACTTACAATAAGTGTATTCAACATAGGTATTCAAGAGAACTACTAGTCACCAGAAGTCATAAGTGCATATCCTTGCTTACACAAGCATCTGAGAGCATAAACCAGAGCAAAAGTACAGTGCAGAAACAAACTAATATGAATACATTAAGTGCAACAAACTAATATGAATACAATAAGTGCTAAGTGAAAGACTCAGGGTAGTACTCCTTGAAGAGGTGAGTTTTTCAGCCTGCACCGAAAGATGTGCAGCGACTCTGGTGTCCTGAAGTCAATGGGGTGTTCATTCCACCACTGTGGGGCCAGGACAGAAAACAGCCGTGACCGGGTCGATCGGCCAGAGGGACCTCTGAGCGACGGGGCAACCAATCGCCCCGAGGCAGCAGAGCGAAGTGGTCGGGCGGGGGTGTAGGGCTTGACCATGGTTACATTTGTCATTTTGAGAGATATATCTAAATAAACTATTTGATGGAACGGATTACCATTGCTGAAGACCTTTTCAGTGTGTCTCGCCTCAGGGTGAACTGCAGTAACAGGATCCCTTCACTCTTCATCTAGCGCCATCAGCAGGTCAACATGTCAAATTTGTTCAACACTTTGGTTCATGTCCAAATACCTGCAAAGCTAATTACATTCCCATCAGCCTAAGCTGTAGTCTGTTTCGTGCTAATTATCAAATTAAAGCAAAGTCTTCAGTGCAGCCTCACAGCTGGCAAGACTCTGAAGGCTAGTTTAAGTCATTTTGGACAATGCAGGTCTGATTGAACAAATGCATCAGTGGCTAGGCAGTAAGTGGTCTTTGCCAGATTGCATGTAATCTGGAAAAAGGTGGTTGCTGTGCTAAAAGTGTTTTAGTAAATAGCATTCAAATTTGAGGTGAGAAATGGAAGCAGGAAGCAGAATCAGGTTCCATTGAATCTCCAATAGGAGTTTAAATAGATGTTCATGGAGAAGCTCTGAGTCATATCGTCATAAAACTCCTCATCACTCACTGATTGGTGGAATCAATCCTCAGTGGACATGTTTCAGATTTATATCTCATAGTGTTAGATGAGCTCACGGGCCTTATGAAATCAACAATATCCTGTTTTCTACTGCAAATACATCACATGAAGACGACGGATGAATGTGATATCATTGAGCGATGACGATGTCGCACTCGCGTCCCACGAGACGCTGGAACAATTATCAGGCAATTAAGTAAACAGGCACATGGTTTCAAACTCATTTGCAGCTACAACACTGTACTGGAGTGCCACAGTGCTCAGGACAGACTTTTGCTCCTGAGCCTGTGTGTGTATGTGTGTGTGTGTGTGTATGTGTGTGTGTGTGTGTGTGTGTGTGTGTGTGTGTGTGTGTGTGTGTGTGTGTGTGTGTGTGTCCGCTTCTTATATACAGTCTATGGTTGTAAAGAATGAACAACAAACTGATCATGATGAGCCTCTCAGAGCCATGAGAGGAGCATCGCACGTCAGCCACCGTATACAGCGCTGCGTTGTCACGCCTGTAGTACACATGTGGACGTCCCATACGAACACAAGAAGGGTACAGTCAAGGTACTGCACAGCTGGGGCTTTCTACGGCACATTTACATCATGCCGAAACAAAACATGTTATCTGCTGGTCAAAGCTACCAGAGAAGTTTATTATTAAAAATATAGTTTTTAGCTATGTTTTCTTACTTGTTTACAGCATATTATACATACTATACACATCATACATGTACACAATAAACATGTACATTCTTTGTTTATTTCATATATTAGTGGTGTAACGGACCATTGTCGATCCGTGATTCGACGGATCCCCCCTCACGATTCGTCACATGTGAACCGCAGATTAATTACACAGTTTAACGTTAACCATCACAGTGTGAAATACAATTTTACTGACGTTAGGAGGTGGGGGTGGAGTGGAGTGGTTGAAGGGAAACAAGGGAAATGGGGGGAAAGGGAGCTTTCTCTCCCTTATACGAAATTTCAATAATTAACTAACCACAAAAGAACCATGAATTATATATGTAAACTGTATTATTTATTCAATATTTCTTTTGTTTTCTGCCTTTGCATTACTTTTACAATCGCCTACATTAGTTAAAAACCTTCTCACTCTTATGTAAATGTGAGCAAAGTTATTTCATTTGCTAATCAATTCCACTTTATTCATAGGAAACATTTTATATTGTGAACCTGTTCTGAAAGATATGTATTTAAATATTTCTCGCCAATTTGGTGATGCACAGTAGGATGTGAAATATAGTAAAATAAAGGGAAAGTGTCTGCACAGAAGCGAGATGACATTTGTTATGCCACTGGTTTCGTTAAGATGAGAGAATACACAGGAATGTGCACATACACACACACACACATATTCCTCCACAAACACCTTGAGTGCCGGGGTATGAAATGAGACTGTTTCCATGGCAGGATGTCACACGGGCCTGACAACAGGGCTCACTCTCCCCAGATGCTTCAATTATACGCTTTCCCTGCGCGATTCATTTCCCAGCCGTTTATTTCTGCAACAAACACTTGCAGTTACCCAGAGGGGGCCTGCTGAATCCACCAACTAAATCTGACACAGGTCCCATTTGTGTTCCTCACAAGGCTGCATCTAGTCACAAGTCTGTGTTCTCTACTAAATCCACCAAACTAGATCTTCAATTAGTTTAAGGTTTCATTACTGTCACCTGGATTGGAAATTTTAAATTTGATTTTGGTCAGTGCAGCTCTTACTGTACTTGGTGGTGGAGTTCAGTCCATTGTCGACCTCACCGCCCCAATAAGACCACTTTCACTGACAGATGGACACTGCTTGTTTTGCAGTCCTGTGAAGTGATATATAGACTGCAAAACAAGCAGACCCGTAACATCAGACTTGTGTCTTGTGTAACACTGTCATGCTAGCAGCTCTGCAAGGCCGTGAGACAGTGCATTGAGCTAAATGCTAACATCAGTATGCTAGAAGCTGCTGCTGGTTGCATAAAAAGGTAAGATTAAGTTGAGATTTTTCGTTAAGTCCGAGTTAAAGGGTAACTTTGGTTACCCTATTTTTTGGTCAACCCTATTTTCTCGTATCTTTTGTCTAAGCGACTAATGAGGACAACAGTTTTTTTAATTGGTCCAGTATTGTAGGAGAGCAATCGAGCAACTCCTCACCGTCAATGTACGTCCACTAAAGAGCTCGTTTGTGCTGTGTCTGGCAACAATATGGAAAGAACCCTACAAAAATAAAAGCTTTTTCTTTATCTTTACAAATTTCAAAAAATTGTTGTCCCCATTAGTTACCCTTTAAGGTCTCCTTAAAATAAAATTGTTAGCACAAAACATCCGTAAGACTATAGCAACCAAATTCAGAAAAAACTAAGAAAATCAACGCATCGCAAGAACCGTGTTCTGAACTCAATGGATACGCCTAACGATGAGCAACTGATTTCACACTATAGATTTGACTCTTCTCACTCTACCTTTGCTCTTCCAGCGCTCTTCATAATTAATGATTGCTCTACAGTTTTATTCTACAGGATATTTACAGTCAGTAGTAGATGAGGTATTTTATTTCCACGAGTCAACGGCGTGCCGTGACATTCACCAGGTTTATAACACCCTTACTCGTCCGCTGGACACTGTGGTGAAGTTCCCGTCCAGCAAGAGGAGGATGAGATAGCGGCGCACCTTGTTTAATGTCATGATAGATGGGACCAAAATCAGGGTTCAAACACAGCACAATATGAAGATCACTTTCATTCATCAACATTCAGTCAATGTCCAGTTAGTTCCCAATCATGAAAAAAAATAACCAACGTAACCATTGTTACCGTAATGTATAAACTTTTTCCTTAACTAAGGAAACTTTTTAAGGGATTCTGTGTAGCATCTCCAGTCCTCCCCATGCCCCTGAGCTAAGGATAAATTCAAGGGTTATACTTATGGAGAAAACTGCTGCTGTTTAGCATGTTCACCATCTTAGTAGGGCATGAGTAGGCATAAGTATTAGCGGTGAAGAGGATTGGATAAACACTGAATCCCATCATGTTCGTGAAGGGGGCTCATGATCTCTACACTTGAGTAATCGGAGCCCCAGGTAGAGGCTAATGAAGCCCATCTTCTCGCCTCAAAGGCTGTTGGGAAGCCAATGAGCCGACGCTGCTTTCAACCAATAACACTTGGTCACTGGGTTAATGTTGCAACCAACACACACCAGTGAGCTGCAGAGCTGTGTGATGAACATACTGTATAATAGCAGCCAATGGAGAGAGGGAACGGATGTGCATAGATGTGCTACATAAATAGTCAGTCGTTGTTGTCCTCGGATTGATTTGATTATCATAGATATTTATTGACTGAGTGACAAAGAGTGTGTGTAGCGTAATCTGAACTGATTTGAGTGAGGCATTGAGAAGATTCCCTTTGCAGGATTTTATGGTCTTTTGAGAAAGATGTTCGACATCTTACCCAGAGTCAGATAAGAAGATTGATATCATCTTAACGTGTCCAACAAAGACTAGACACAGTGGGAAGCTGCTAGCCTAAAGACCGTCTGTCCTTGTCCTCAGGGGGGCTGATTCCAAACTAAACTGGAATGCAAATTATTTGTGGCATGAACACACACCGTACTAACCATAGGATTTTATGACGTGATTTTTGCATGAATTCAATTACTAAACTAAATGACTTGATCCATTTGCTTATCATGGGGACATGAAAAGTCATGGAAGCAATTTTCCACACAAAGTGAACCAAATATTGCAAACCTCTAGTCTGTTGCTTCCCTCACATATATGGTCTTCTCACTGCAACATGTATGCAGCACATTGTTTTAAGGGGACCTGGAGAGTAATGCTGCATATGTGACTACACAAAAGATTACATGTTTGAAAATGAAGGTAATCTGGAGCTTACCAGACCTTTGTATCTATGAAACTCTCTAAAGGGCCAGTATGTAGCATTTAGAGGGATCTAGCATCAATGGATTAGAATATTAATGAGTATGTTTTCTCTAGTGTATAATCATCTGATAATATGAATCGTTGTGTTTTGTTAGCCTAGAATGAGCCATTCATAACTACATAGGGAGCGGGTCATCTTCGTCCATGTTGCAGTGTCAGAATGGACAAATCATGGGCCCATTCGTATTTGTGTGTTGGTCACCGTGGTTCTCCTTCACATGGGAGAAGTTTTGATTGGTTGCAATCTGTAACGTCACCACTAGATGACGGCAAATCCTACACACTGGCCCTTTAGGTCTCTTCTAATTTACCGTATTTCCTCAAATACAAACGGGTCGTTATTTACCCAAACTGCAGACGATAACAGGCTTCTATTTGAAGCAGGCTAGCATAAAAGGCAGGCCTATATTTCTAATTCCCTCTGTTTGACAAGTATAAGGGGTATATTTTGTGGCATATTTTGCCATGCTGCTCACGTTCGCTCTCCACTGAGTTTTGAAAAATCACTTGCACTTCAAGCTACTCCTATCTATTGGCACTTGTACGTTACTACAAACTGTTGGCTGAGACACTCTACATCCGCTGTGACTGAAATGGCGGTAGGACAATAATACTCTAGATGAGTACCTTAATCCAGAGCAACAAAGAGTTGAAACTAGCCTGATTGTATTGTTGAATTTATTCAATTGAAGAGGTAGTAATGTTCAATATGTTTCAATGGCATGAACACTGTATGACAGGAACCAGGAGCCTTAATTTAGGGGTTGGCCTATATTTCTTTGTGATGACCACACCCAGGGCATTTAGTTGACAACCGTTTTTATTTGAGGAAATACGGTAAGTCTCTCCTTATTGAAGTACTTCGTTGACCGACTATGAATATGCTTGGAGGTTCCTAGAAAATAATGACAAATATCTTCAGCAACAGGCGCGAGGCCAACTTGAACTGACGCAACTTTTTTCATCATCTTGAATGCGGAGAGCTAGTTTTGATCACCGACATATGTCGGTATGTAGGGCGGCCTCTCCTATGAGAACACTGTGTTCTCATTCATCTGTTTCCACAGAGAAACATCAACTCTTTCTTGAAATCAACAAGCTAAAGACATTTTCATTGGATCGTGTGGATGGTTTCCTTTACTTTAGTGTTTTTTGATGAGCTCAAGTATTTGATGTGTTGCCGGCTTTGTTTGGGCTACACCTCATGTCGGCCTTTCCCCCCTAAATTGGATAGATGCAGTTCAGTGGTCCAGCGAGGACATAGATTAGTTCTTAGTTAGCTCCAGCTCAGATTGAGCAGCCAGATGTAACCTGAGTGAGGAGGGTGAAGAACGGCATTAAGGCCCTGATTTATTCATTCGGGTGGTGAGGAGGCTTTTGTGGCTCGAGCACAGGCACACACTCCTTTTGAGGCCGCAAACTCATTTTTAGCTCCACTCATCAGGTGCTTTCAGGTTTCACTCCAATTCCCTTCATTATCATTCATTTTTATTCATCTTCACTCGTGTTTTCGCTCTCTCCTTTCTTCACACATTCTCCCTGGTCGGCTTCACTTGTTTTGCTCCCGGAGATGAGATCATGGTGTAGGATTATTTTCAGTTCTTTCTCATGTCTTTGTCTCTGGCTACCTGTCTTCATTGTCACAGTTGTTTTTTTCTTTACGTCTAAAGCTCCATTTGCGAAGAATGACTGTGCCTAACTTGTGTTCCAGGATGTTAGCTTGCAATGGGTTTAACTCAAATGACCCTACAGAATAAAAATGAATGACCTGACTTTGCAATTGAACAAAATACATTTTTTGGGACAACAGGGGGTTTCCACCAACTAACAACATCTTTATCAGTGAAGCTTTGGGCTTACCAGTGACAGATAACAAACAGAAGCTTTGATTGAATTCTTTTGAATGTATTTATTTTGGGGAAGTGAAACAATATGAGCTATACTTGTGAGTGACTTCTCTATATTTACGCATCCAGATAACAGGGCTGTGATTTGTGTTTATTATGTCTATTTCATGGAAACAATGAGAAGAGGTTATTGCTAGAGTTCGATTAATCGCTGCCGTTATACAAACTATTGTTATAGGTGGAACTGGGCTTGAATAATGGCCGATGGCTGCACAGCAAGGGGGCGTGCATCACAGTTTTTCATGAAGGTTACGTACATGGAATGGGAAATAGGAAATGCACTTGTACTTGTACAGTGCTTTTCTAGTCCTACGATCACTCATTCACACCCTATGATACATGGCAGGGGCTACCACGCAAGGTGCAACCTGATCGTCACAACTAACATCCACACACATTCACACACTGTAGACGAGAGCAATTTGGGGTTGAGTGTCTTGCCCGAGGACAAATTGCCATGGACTAAGCTCCACTAGTCCCCAAAATAATCTAAAAAACTGTTTAAAACCCCATGAAATGGCGTCTGTAGAAAATGGGAAAGGGTGGGGGGTTGCCATAAATACACGATAGACTTGAAATTATGCTTTTAGATAATTAGAAAAACTAGACAAAAACTCATTTTACAGCCAGCTAACATGAGGAATTCATGTCATGTCTGACCTGTTTTCAGGTTATTTCGCCCAACAAAAGTTATCTCTTGCATACATAACACAACACTATCAGCTCTTGACTGGAAGTTTAATCTCTTATTTTTCCTGCTCCAAACTATCAATAATGTATCAGCCTTTAAAACATCCACTATCGGTCAACCTGTATTTAATCCATCATATTCTGCCTGACATAATGAGTGCAGTAATCTTAATTTATCTACATGAAGGGAATGACTATTGCATTCTATATTTACGGGTTATTTGTCAGATTTATTTTGCACATTTACAAACTCAAATTGAATGCCTCGGTCACACTCACTGAGGTCATGGACTTTGTTTGGCCTGTGATGACATCATCAGGCTATGGCTAGATTTGTCTTACAAACTGTTTTATCTAAGGTGTCTCATCAGGGAGAATATTACAGTAGCTGTCGTGAACATTTCCTTTTTAGACACCACCATGTGGTTTTGACCATTGTGAACACAACACCTGTTGGAACATGGCTTTCTAAATGGACACATTGCAGTTTTGGTGTTTGTGTCACATATTCTGAAAACTTTCAAACAACCCAATTGAAAGAAAGTGTAACTAAATGACTGACAATCGTCATTGACAATCACTGTAAATACAATAACCAATAAACTTACCTGCCAACCAGTCAAATTGCAGTTTACATCCATGTCTATACAAAATGTCATCATTTCATTAATTTATCATACGAGACGCGTGTGTGAAACTAGCATAATTAGCGTATGAAATCTTGAATTATGGCCAAAAAACTTTTTTGTTTGGTGACAGAGACTTTGTCCTCCAAATCTAATCTGCCACCTTGAGTGCAGGGTGACGTTTGTCCCAAATTGGAAGACATCCCCTCCTGGTGTTCCTGAGATATTGTGTTCACCGAATGGATGGGCAGAAGGACCAGCCAAAAAAAGAATGCCTCCGGCCACGGCTGTCACCGGCGCGAGGGACGACAGCGCTAGACAATTCAACTGCACTTCAGAGCATGCAAGAATCTCTGAGTGCAAGTGAAGTGACCTTTTAAAACACCAAAGTCATGCAAAAACACAAATAACTGATAGAGGCAGCGGTAGATCAGCAACTACCGTGTTCTGTCAGGTCCAATGACTGGTTTTGTCAATGGAGTCCGGTGACTTTAAAGCGAGCATAGATAACAGCTTCAGTTCCCCATCAGAAAGGGCTGTCTGAACACAAAGTAAAGAGGTGATAATACTCTAAATATAGCATACACTCAAATTGCTCCTATACTGGTACTCCTGTGTCTTTCTCCAAACTCCATCTACTGTAGATAATATATTGACGATGGATTAGTACTTCGTACAACCCCACTTCAAAACATCGTCTCTGGAGAGATGAGATCAATATATGTAGAAAGCTTCACCATGGAAATATGTAGCATATTCACACATTAACGCAGATTTCTCTCGTCAACATCTACTCTGTTTTTACAGCATACATAAAGCATGAGCTTATCTGGATGAGCAGATGTAGCCTAATGTGTTTCACATAAAGGGTGATGTGTTGTCTGTATGTCAAGTTGGTGCAAGTGCACAATGCTCCATCTTTTGGGACTGAACAACTAATACTCAATAATTTCCTCCATCTTTTAATGTGTTAACATTTAAGCAGTTCTTTGTCAACATAATCATTGCCAAAGAGTTTCAGTCCAACCAGGATGGATGGATTGTACTCCATAAAACACGTTGCTGCTGTTGAATAGGGGGTATAGAGTTGCTTCGACTGAAAAGTTATTTCAGGCATGCAGTAGAAATGTTGTTCATTTTGTTCATAATGTAATGTGACAGGCAGTTGGAGCACCTTCAAGACTATCGTGGAAGTCTCCTGTGTGAAGCATCGCAAACAAAAGGCATCTGTGTTCGAAAATGTCTAGTTCTTTGATAAAAAGATACGAGTATACGGATCAAATTTATAGCTGTTAAAAAAGTTCTTATTTTGTCATGCACTTTAGGTTGGTAGAACAAGCTGATATTATCACTTCATGAAGACGATACGGTTAACATGTTTGCATACAGTTGTCTACAGCGAGCAGACATGGAGCTATGTTAACATACATTTGGAGGGGTGTCTAACTGATGAAGGTCAGTCCAGGTGTTCGCTCTCTTTTAGCTCGGTTTTTGGTCTCCACCACATCCTCTTTAGCTGCTAAATGTTCCACTATGTTTACCAGCTAGTCGCTGGCTGTATTCAAATTCGCACACTACTATGATGTAATATTGACGATGTAGTGTGTTCAACTCCATAGTATATGGATTTGTGAATGTGAGGAATGCCTGGATGTATACTAGATGAACTGGAATGAGAAGTGAGCTCACTTAAACATACTCAAGTGTCCCAAAATGCATTGCTGCTCTTCAGACTGCCCAATGGTAGAAAAATGGTAATAAAATAATGAACCATTGGATAAAATAACTACGGTCATGTGATGCAGAGAAGACATGATGCTTGAGTATACTTCAGTGTGGACAGTCTGCTGGTAATGCCATACTCAATCCTTCCCTTATGTAGTATGCATTAGGTAGTGTGCAATTTTGAACACAACAAAACATATATTTGTCTGTTTGCCATATGCTGCTTGGCAGGTCGTGTACAGCAGGCGTATCAGCGTTTTCACTGGAAACAGCTGTTATCATTTTAAATCAGTTCCGTTTTAGATTATTGGTCAATGTCAGATGATTTCAACAGTTAGAATTAGTTCTTGATTGCAACAATAAAGTATCTTGAATTGCACCTCTAAATGGCCTCATGTAACATTTAGTTTAAATAGCTGATGGCCAATAACATAAACCCATTGGGTTGTTACATTGAGGGTATTGCAACAAAAAACAACAATGGGAATTCACAGTGGCTCCTTTTGCTTAGCAACTGTATTTTGCATCGACACATCATAATAAACATTGGTGAGATTTTTCCTCACTCTGAACTGCACCGTAAGAACTGAGCTTTGCTGACAAAGCATGAATAAAAACACTGCGTAAAAGCCAGAGGAGGCTGCCAGTCCTCTCAACAGTGGCCTAATCTGTTGATGTGTAATATGTTGAAATCTCAAAATGACTAATGTTGCGGTGATGTAATGAGAGATGTAGTTCAGTGAGACTGTATCCGGTTCTACTCTTGTTTCTTCATTCCTAAAGCAAACATGCTGCCAAATAATATCACACTGCAAGCGAATGTAATACACTCTATTGCCTTGTGCATAGAGTATACATTTTCATACACACACTGAGAGGGTTAGGAAGCTAGCCACAGCTGGCAGTCCCATTCGGTATCTGTGAGCTCATAACGGCGATGGTGCAGCTGAGGACAAGTGTCTTTTCTCTGCTCCAGTTAGAGATGCTGCACATCCCCTGCAGCCCTACAGAGAACACTGCAGACGTATTTCCCTTACTCTCCACCTCTCTCTGTCTTACTTCTGTTATTCTCTTGTTCCTTTTTTATATTTCATGTCTGACCTGGCTTTCCTCCCTCTCCCATCTGTGTCTCATGGTTGTGTGTCCCCTTCTTTTCTCTTGGTGATATTACCTCTGTCAAGGAGGTTAGGTTTTCAGGTTTGTTTATTTGTTTGTTTGTCAGCAGGGTTATGGAAAAACTACCGGTCCGATTTTTATGATGCTTGGTGGAAGGCTGTAGCATGGGCCAAGGAAGAACCCGATAAATCTGGCAGAAAATCCCAACCAATGGGCGGATACACACTTGGCAGAGGAAAAGTTGTGTTTGTGATTTGTGAACTTGACAAACGTTGCAGATCACATAAACTGTCACTAATTATTATTAATTCTAAGAGTAATGCAATGGCAGGCAAAAAAAGAACTAGTTTTAAGTTCTACTCATCAAATATTGTTTGAGATGAAAGAATCTCCAGCTGCAAAAGTTAGCCTCGGATGTGTGGAATGTGGTTGTTGGAAATGAATCAGGCAAGCAAAACGAGTAGCATAATAGACACATGGTGGAGCGACACGGTGTCACTCCCAACTCATCAAATACTTGATCAGCGGCCCTACGCTTCAAACTATGACGCTCTACGTATCTCTCTAGTGTCAGTTTTGGACGCTTCGGGGATGGCGCGTCACCTTCCGCTCGTTACATTAGTGTCTTCTCAAAATAAACTTCCAACACAGGTTTAGTAAGTTTTTAGGTTTACTTACGCAACAAAATTACTTGTTTAACCCGTCCAACCTCCCTCTGAACGGACTCTTCACAGACGCCAGTTGCTCCGACCGTCGAACAGTGACGTGTATGGGTTTACATTGACGTTGAAAGACTGAACAAGTGCATCAGCATCGGTGTGGTAAAATCAGGCTGAGCTCTTGATGCTACTTTCAGTCTGGCCCTCCATCACCACCGAGGCTGTCTGACAAAGCTAAAGCTGCCCGCATTGATTGCTCTGTCATTAAAATGTATGTCGGCCTGTCTCATGTATTTATGTAGGGCAGGCTGCAGGTTGCTAGGGGACAAGTGATGCACCCACAAAACCTTTCATAGGATTTATGTCTTTGGCATTTTGCAACGAGGCCACGCTTTGTGAGTGTGTGTGTGTGTGTGTGTGTGTGTGTGTGTGTGTGTGTGTGTGTGTGTGTGTGTGTGTGTGTGTGTGTGTGTGTGTGTGTGTGTGTGACCCCATGTTCCATTTGTCAATACTGGTAACATTAATGCTAGGTGACCCATTGTTTTATACACATCGCTCAGGGCAAAACCCCAGGCAGAAACAGACAACATGTCGTCTTTAAGTCTAGTGGACAGAAAACATCGAGAATACACATTTAGGTGTTATTATTTTTATATATTGTCTATTTGCGTCTGTAGATTTCTCCTAAATCCACCAAAAGGTACCATTAGATACTACCTCATTTGCATATTTAAACAAAAAAAACATAAAATAAAAAATGTATTGTCTTAATGTAAGTAATCAACTGAGGAAGTTCATGGTGATATGTATTTGTTTATTTTTTTACCATATTCACCTGTCGTGTCTTCAAAATGTATATCATTTTATAAAACATCTCTTTAAAGGCCGGTTTCTTGAAATTAGTTTTTTCTTCACTTCAGTAGCTCTTACACACACCAAACTTTCATTCTGTCTATATTCTGAAGGTTCTTACAGAGGGTTTGTTCATATATTATTCATAGCCTTTTTTTAATGAATGTTGACAGATTTTTCTGTTTTAACGAGTGATGAAAAGAGATTTCTAAAATTCCCTTTGACTCTAACATGTCAACAAAACGAAACAAGAATTTTGAACCCGGCTTTATCGAATGTTCCGATTTCTGTTCTAAGAAATACATGCAAATTAGCTCATATTTATTAAGAGAATACATAACTTGCGTATTTAAACATAAACAGTCTGAAAATGTGTAATACAAAAAAAAAATGTGCATGCAAGTAATCAACTGGGGAAGTTTCATGTTGATATATTTCAGTTAAAATGTTTACCCACTCACCTGGGGTGTCCTCCTTAATTAAAGACTGTTATGAGTTTTATGAGGGAGTCAAGGTCTTTGCATGAAAATGATCTCAGATTTTTAATAACAGACAATCATGGCCCGGGGGGATGGTGTGAATACCAATGAAGAGATTGTAGAGGGGTGAACTGACACCTGGGCGGTGGTCATATTTGCCTTCAAATAATGTGATACTGGTCATCTGCACTCTCTCCTCAGACAGATTAATCGTACAAGAGTGATGGCCGAAAAAAATATTTTACAGAAAAAGGGAGGAATTTTCAGATACCAATACAAAGCAGTCACAATATATTGGCAGTGAGCGCTATTTTACACAAGGTCATGCTGAGATCAATGAATCGCATCAATCACCTGGTAGTAGCATTGTACAGTCTCGACACCATTGGCTGTCACGTCTATATTTTTTGCCTTTACAAGAACCTGATGATTGAGGGTTGATGGCTCACTGATAGTTTCGGTCCAGCTGCTCTTTGTGGATGGAGTGTAGATTTGTAGCGTTTCCATCTTTAGTCCTGACTTGTTTATCGCACAGCTAACAAATCACTTTGTTCTCTAGCTCTCCTTCATTTGGTTTAAAACCAAAGAATCGCCACATGGGCACATTTGCATTCTTTTTGCTAACGAGAGCGGACGTCTTTACTGAAAGAAGTTAGAGCTACAAGGGTAATTACTATGGCTGTACCGAATAGTTTAAAGCTTCATTCATAACAATGACATTAATAACCTACAGAAACATTGCATGCAATAGTCTACCAGCTTCCACCTTCTCTTCCTTTCTCTCTCAAACACACAGAGAGTCCTCAACTCTGTAAAATCTCCAAAAGTCAATTTGTATTGAAATAAAGATAGATGTAACCATTTGTAAAATTCACAACATGTTTTTTATCTAACGAAATATTCTTCTGCAATTTCTCCTTTGAAAAAACACACTTTCACTGCGGTTTTCTCTCCTGCACGCAGCTGTATTAATGAGGTGCAGCAATCTATCAGCACCATGAATTACATCTATTTAACCACAATAACACAAAATCAGATGTATGCAACTTTTTTTTACATACAACAGTTGAAGCACAGAGAAAGTAAGAGAAAGAGAGACTGAGTATACAGTGTTAACTTCATAACAGGCGGTGCATTATTGAATATGGTTCTGTTATCGGGGACACAATCGGACCACTATCGTGTCAAAGCAATGTGGTCGGACACAAAGCTGCCGATGACGATCAGTGGAGCTCCCCATTAAATGTGATGAGTTAAAGCCTTTGCTTTAATCCTACTCACATCTTGTTATTACTGCTCAACACATTACAGCATTTAATACTCACATTCACACATAGTATAGGAAAACACACAGTAGCATGCTCCTTTGGTAGAATTTCCCTGGAGCCTTTGATGCTACATGTAGGTTGGATCACCATCACCCTCTGCCTCATTCGACATGCTCTTTAATATTGCACGATATCATCTTCATTATCCCTCCCCATCGTCCCAGCAGCCGCTCACACCTCACCCTCACCCGCTCCATATTATGCACATAAGGGTATCTTTTTTTGTCATTACAGCGTGTTATATAATTCATTAGCCTAGTGTGTGGCAGTTGGTAAATGGCAACGAGCAAGCCAGAGGTGCTATTGGTGCTAATTGCCTTGGATAGATAATGAGATTCAATGTAAGGAGAGCCATCCTTTGGTGGTGGGGGTAGATGTAAGCGCCTGTACACACACACGAGGACATAAGGGTTGTAGCCGTGCGAGCTGACTGGCTCCATTTCAAATATGCGGCAGAGCATGCATTCACACAAACATCTGCACTGTGAAAGGGCAAAAAACACAACTCATTAAAAAAAAAAAATACACTATAAAAACACCAGGATATTAATTTCAATCTACTCTAGAAACCAGTACCTACCCTTTAGGCCCGTTACTGTTTAAAATGAAGCAGTGTCTCCTGGCATGAATGAACGCATCCATAGCGAGCTGGAGGAGGCCCAGTTCATTCATGCCAGGAGACACATCTTTTCTAATCTCGAATAATAGAAATAGAAAAGGAGCAGAACAGAAGTTGAACTATTTTAGTGGTTACTGCAAAACCTCACCTCAATGAGTTTATACAGAAGTTAGCCCACTACAACAGTCACAATGGTTCTTCTCCGTTTAATCATCTTGTGACCCCTCATCCTGGGAGTCTTGACCCTGGGTTGGGAAGCACTGCTCTAAATCAGTTATCTTGTGCTGGGTCGCAGGAAGCGGGAGCCCACTGTATTTCCCATAATGCACTCAGCGAGAGGTGCTGTACAACCTGGACATGGTGGCAGTCAAATACAGACAGACAAATACACACTTTCATTAGCACCTACAGGTTGTATAGTTTCTAGCTCACCTAAGTATCTCTGCACACCATTTACAGTCACTGTCTGGTGAAGAAAAGTAAACTTGTGAAGAGAATTATCAATCCAGATCTACATTTGAACACAAATCCATATTCCAGTATTACCAAATCAACCATTACTAGGAGTGGAAGGGTTTCCAGAAACCCTCTTTGCCTCAGAGCTCAGGTCAAGCAGTGAGGAAATGGGCTCATTAACCCCGGACCTCTCCACTTAAGATTAAACAGAGAAAACGCAGACAAAGGAATGGAAGGCATCCCTCAAGATATCAGCTTTCCATTACCAGGAGTCTGATGCCGAGACAATGAGTTAATTAAGGCTCAGTCTGTCTTTCGCAGGAAATCATGGAGTGGTTCTGAATGAAGCGGAGGAACTGGGTGAACTGGGTGCTGTATAAAGGAGGGCGCTGCAGTGCCCCCCTCTGGTTGTGTGAATACTTCACCTCTACTGACTTATTGAAATAGAAGTTGAATATTAATAAACATAATACCCTCTGCCCATGTTATGAGGTAATTTAGGAGTAAATGAGGAGGGCAATATTACAAATGTCAAAATGTGGAATACCACATATATATCATCAAATGGTGTCTGTTTGCTATAATAATGTAATTTCTCAGAGGAGGAGCTTCACTGGGGCTTCCTCTGTTGCCCCATCTTTGTGACCTCAGCTCTCTGTACGTTATTCAGCCATACAGACACATAGCCCTGGGTCAGCAGTTTATCATTACAGACAGACAGTAGGCTTGTATGCGATCACAAAACTACCTCTGCAGATACAATCGAATACTGCGTCAACCAATCACAGACCTGATGTCTAACAATTATATGTTTTCCATCTTTACTACAAAGAGCCTTGTGCTTTACACTGCCTCATCTTTAATGGGGTTTGATTCTAGCGGAGTATACGAACAAAGACTGACCATAAAAACGTAATGATTTGTTTGCACCACAATGTGTGGTTGGGTGTCGTGTCTGCAGAATGGATATGGATCAGGTGGCAATCTCCAGCCTTTCAATACCCATCCTACCAAACTATTTAGTATGCCAGACAAAGGTTTTGTATGTCCCAATGCATAGTATGTATGTATGCACAATGCAGTGTGCCAAAAGTACCAGGATGTCCTACAGCATCCGGTTGTGTTTTGCAGCATGCAGGCTAGCATGCTTTTCTGGCTATAGTTTTTAGTCACGTGACATGCGTGGTGACCTGGAGGGCAAAACAACATGGCGGTTCGCACTGCACTCTGCATAGAAAGGCAGCACAAGCCAATCAATTTTACCTCTGTTTCCAGCCACGAATATTTGCTATCACCTTTTAACTGAAGAAAAAAAAAATTAGATCAAACTGCAGGTTTTGGGCAGGTTTGTTCAATCTGGTTGGGTTAGTGATGCTGACGTTTGGGAGGTGAAGGACAAGAAATTCTTCATTGTCAGAGAAATGTTGACAGCACAGCACGTTTAATGGCTAAAATCCTTTCAGGGTTTCTTTCTCAGACGGGATTCTGAACACGGCCCAGACTCGTCTCCTCATCGGTTAGTTGCACAACAACTACAACAACAGAAATCCCTCACTCCGTAAAACTGGCGGGCAGGGGAAGACAGCGTTGTTTGGCCCTCCAAGGGGGCGTTCCCTTGAGGACGTGACGTCACAGGAAAACTATGAATTCCGACCCACAATCCTCTGTGCAGCGAATCTATGAGCAAGAGGGTCAAAGCTCGAAGCAATGTCATGAATAAGTAGTATGTCTCAATTGAAAGCATACTTCATACAACATTAAGTACTTTGAAGGGGCAGCTGCAGTACGGCCTAAAGGTCAAAAGAAAAAGTCTGCGATTTGGAACGCAGTGGATAACTTTTTGTTGCCTGAGAGGCCTGGGGTTTAAAACCCACCAAACACTCCCTACTGTTTGTATAGCTTAATGTGAGGGCGCTGTAATAACTGATGGTGATGAGCATATTAACATTTATATCAACTCAGAGCTTTTTTTTATTTGGCTCCTGGGCAGTAACAGTGAGTAAATCAAAATTAAACAATAAAATCAATCCCCAGAGGAAGTGACACTTTCAACGTAATTAGTGCTGAGGTAACAAAAGGGGGTAATCCCTAAAGCTGGACTGACCCATATCAGTCGAGATACGTTTATTACATATACAGTAGATCTGTATTGGTGTATATGTCAGCCAAAACAGAAATTACAAACAAGGGTTGATCTTTAATGTTTCTAACACATGATTCCATGGTGATCAAATCGTGGCTATTGTAATTCTGGAATAAGATACACGAAAACAAAACAATTACAGTATGTTGGTATTACTTTTACAACTCTTCAGACACTGATGATGTTAATCACTGTGGGGTCATGCTGCATCAAGACCAAACATCACAATAAAACACGTGAAAAAAGACCCATGCAAACATTATCCTGAGATAAAAAAATAAACACAAAAAAACAAGCAAATTAATCTCAAAGCTATTTACTAAAAAGTACAAGAAGAAGAAGAAGGTGAAAACCTGCAGTTATCAGAGAGCCTCCCTTTCCTTCTGACTATCCTCCTAGAGTTGTAATAACAGCATTCAGAGTTAAACTGACTCCAAACGCACATGGGAGATGTTTTCCCACAGGGCTTTCTGGCAGAAAGGCTTTATTTTATCCATAAACATGATCAGCAAGGCTTGTTGCCAAAAACCTTCTAGTATTTCTAGTGGAAAGCAGGAAAATCAAAACTTCTCCCATGTTGAACTCCTCCTGCGTCACATTAGTGAACAGCCGTTCTGCATCCTGACTCTCAGGTCTACTTCCCACAGCTTCACTGATACACACGTTTCATTTAATCCGGTGTGTTACTAAGGCTGGTGTTAACACATCGGGTCTGTAGCTAATTTGTCACGGAACTGTGTTGTTGTGAACTGACCAGGTAAGTAGATCTTTTTTTTATTTTATTGTTTTTTAGGAGATTTTGTGCTTGACTAGAAACTATAGGTATTCATTCAGAACTTAAATGAGGCTGCTGGATCAGAGCTGCCAGTTCTTTAGAGATAATTAGTACAATCCCAGCCAATCGGGACAAAGAATTCACCCAGACCACTGTAAAGGTGTGTCAAGAAAGTCATCTAGAACTGACTCAAATTGAATAAATCACCTCGCTGCCCTGATTCCTGGTACTGCAACATTCCAACATAAATGAAGGCATTGATCTGCTAGGACCAGTCCTCTGCAATAGTCTAGTAGGTGAAACACTATCTGATCTAAGAGAAAATATACTTTTCCCAAAACAGCTCCGGGACAAGATGCTGCTGCCCTGCAAAATCTTCTCCAAAGTCTCCTCTGGAGGTCTGATGTGTCCCGACCCAGCAAACACCACAACTTCAGAGTGCATGGGCTTTTCATGTTCAGTGCATGAACCTTCTCTCCACTAGTTAGCTTTGCAGTCTGCGGAACTTTTTTTTAGGGTTGGCAAATTCAGACTGGAACTAAAACCACAGTCCTCACTGTTGACTTGAGCAGCAGCAGGTTGACTTTTCACCTTTCGATCATGTCTGCTTCATTAAAGTGTAAGACTAGCATTATTCTGCAAATTGTATCAAATGTCCCAAACCAACAATATGTTAGTCCATCTCAATCTTTTCTGATTTCCTGTCTGTGGCTCTCAGCTCCAAGCTTTTGTTTAAAAAAAAAAAAAGTTGGGAACTATTTTCAGAGGCGGATGGATTAGGGATGCGCGATTGTTTCTATATTCATATGCCCATATTGTAAAAAGAGAGAAAAAGATGCACACTTACTCAATTTCCAAAATTCTTATGTTTTTATTAGTGCTGGGCAATGATTCAAATTTTTAATCGCGATTAATCGCATGATTTTCTGCGATTAATTAATCGCGAGCAACAGTTGGTGCACGTTGTAACGGCGTCGCTTTTGTAGTCCTCTCCTTTTCATACAACTCGTGTATTCTTCTTGTGATGGTGCGTCTTGAGGGAGGCTCATGCGTGCCGTCATTCGATGCGATCCTAAAGGTGCGTTCACACCAAACGCGATGCGAACGCACCCTAAGAACGTTCCTAAGACCGAAATCTTCCACAATGTTAATCGGCTGCAGTTTGTAGCCACTTCTCGGTGGCATTTGTTAGCTTGTCTTGCTTTTGTTTATCTATACTTCTCCCACACGCTGCATCCAACGTAGTCTGCTGAAGCCTCCCTCCACAGTTTGTTTGGGTGATTTGCTGGCATCAACGGTGTGTATTGCATTTAAAAAAAACTGAGTTAATGCACAATCAAATAATTGTCGGCGTTAATTAATTAACGTTAACACAATAATAACAGTCAAAAAAGTGCTTGCTCTCCCACTTTCAACAGCGAGGCACGCACCTGTATTAATGAGGCGGTTTGACAGCAATCTAACGGCACCATAAATTATATTTATACAAGCACAATAACACAAAATCATATTTCACCATTTCTTTTTTGTTTTGAATTTCATAAAATAGGACGAAAGACATTCAAATCATCTTACAAAAACCTCAATATAAGCTTCAAATGTAAAAAAAAAAAAAAAAGACATTCCAAACAGCCCTATCCATAACCTTAACTATTCTTATGGAGATAGAGCAATGTTTTTGTGAGCAAGCTCACGGAGAGCAGAAATGCAGATCCATGGAAAAGAGACGGTGTGTAACTAAAGACTTTATATTCACGGACTGATTAACAGGGATAAGTCACCAGAAACATCACTAACAGATTCTAGAGATTCTTTTAATGACATCTCAGTTCTGATAGTAAATCGGTTAAAATTGCCTCGATATTGTTGTGATGAAAACAATCGTCGATCACCTTATCATCGATTAACGATCAGATCAAGGATGAACCCACAGTGTTTGTGTTCATGCTTAGGAAGGAACCTGTCACCCAGTGTGGCTCCCTGATGTGTTCTCAGTAGGTTTTTAGAGCACAGAAGAAGAAGGTATATCAGGCTTTGATACATACACACTTGTTGTTAGTAGAATACATTCAGTTGTATCATATATATTGTATTTGACCGTAACATCTGTAAAAACACAGGGCCTGATAAGAATCCCAGCTCCTCAAGATTAAATCTTGTTTACTATGTTAATAAGAAATGCAGTAAACATGAAAAGAAGCCTTCATGCTCTACATCTAGTAATGTGATTAGAAATAAAAAAGACATGGTGTGTTCTCAGCTCCAGTTTATGATTATCATAAAAAACACGCAATCACTGTTTTTGCATCAGATTGATAAATATTGCAATGAGCTTTATGCCATGAACTTGTGTCACAAAGATTTATTTTAACATAACTTAACTGTTGCATCTCTGCCTATATGACAATATACAGCATCATCATTATCATAATTACTCATAGTTACTTACTGCAATACGATTTAACCGTCTCAATACACACGCTCACAAGCAGCACTCTGACTGACAGCCCTCTATCCACCCTGGGACTCAGCAGATGGTTTCTAACTGTGTCTGAAGGCAGCATCAGTGTGCAGCTGAGACTAAATTGGAGGGTTTTGGTTTTAGGTAAACACAGCAGCTGCTTTCCAGCTCGCCTCAAACACCTGCGGCCTCCCCCCGTCCCTCATTCACACGTTTATTCACACGCTCACGCTTTCCCTCCGTCTGCCTGGAAGTGCTTGCTGGTTGTTACATGTTACTGAGCACATTTTCTCCGGTGTAGGAAGTCTGGTGAACAGCACAGTATTGTATCAGCTACTGGAGGGTTGACAGCATGGGTTTGACAGTGCTTTGAGGCTGTTTGTAGCAAACGATACAAAAAGAAATACACAGTTATGTCTGTGAAACAAATCAACTTTACTCCCTGAATACCTAGAAGAGGAAGCTTTGACTTCAACATACAATTAATAACAGTAATAAAATAACCAGTAGTCATAGTTTTATGATCGGAGCTGTTAAAATGCTACCGTTGAACACCACTAGCTGTTTGAGTTATAGCTCTTTTTCAGTGAGTTGCCTTGGCATGACCTATGGAAGCTGCATCCTGCTTGCACATAAAGTTCAGGCTGATTTGCATAAGTCCATCCAATGTGTGTACTTACAGTACCTAACACTGCAGCTACGCATGTTAAAACAGAAGTAAATAGACTTGAAGTGTACAGTATCACAGTATACCGTGGTATTCAAATTGAATTACCGTTTACATTTGTTTATCTGTGTTATTCAAAAAAACGGACATAAGAGAGTGACAGTGTGCATGAGTTCAAGGTACATTTAGTAGTTCATTTAACATGCTATAATCCTGCTAAAATGTAACATGTTTATAATTCTGTTTATTACTATAATTCTGTTATCATTCCTTTTAGGGTAACTGATAATAAAAATAATAATAATAATTATGCTTCCAGTTTTAGCTAAACCCTTTGTGCTAGTTTCCATAATTAACCGGCTGATGTGCTTCTTGAGGATGAGACAGAGAGGAAGAGCAACTTTTTCTGCATTTTTACATTGAAAGGCCTGGAAATGTGCACATCTTGATGATATAAGCTGAGAGCTGATGACCTCAGAGAGCCTCTGCTGAGCTGCTCTTCTTCACACGGCAGCTCACTCTGGCTTCTATAATTTAAACCAGCAGCTGGCTTGCATTGGATTGTACGAGGCCCGACAAACTTCACTGTTGAGTTTGCGCTGGTCGTAGCTCCCATGAGCTCTGCTACGCTTTTGTTTCAATTTGATGTCCTTTTGTGTTGAGATAACCACACCAGCATGAGAGGGAGGAAAGCCCGGATGGGGGCTAAGCTACACCAGCTATAGGACCTGAAGCTATTACACTACCCAATCTGCTTCTCAGTCGCAGGTCGGTGACTGGGTTCACATCTTCACAGAGACCTCCGTCGTGGCGTCTCAGATCAAGCTGCACTTGACGGGCGGACCACAGGACAGAGAGCAGGACAGGAGGAGATGGATTCTGTGTTTACATCATGAGTTGATGGACAATGTTTCCCTGATGTCGACGTTTGAATGTTTCAATGTCTGCGATGTTACCTGCTTGTTGCTGCTGTTTATATTCCTCCTGATGCAAATTCTAAAAAGTGCACTGAAGGAAGGCACTCCTACTTTTGTTTTTTGTTTTTTTGGCCATGTTTTTCTCATGTAGGCTGCAACTGCTTTTGGTGGCGCGGACTCCTTTAGGATTCCATCGCTCTTTGCTCCACTGGTGTGCATCAGTCGACATCAATACCTATTTGAGCTAATCGTGTTTTAACAACTCAAGAAACCAATGACGTGACCATCAATGTAAAGCACCCCACTCAGTCTGACCCCAGTGCTCTGCTAGTCACCTGTGGCAACAACGATTAAGGCTCAAACACAGCCGGCCTGTCACAGCTCCTCGGTGCTGACAACAACAGCAAACCTCACCACTGCAGGTATTTGAAACATCCATGGAGCCAATCAAACGTCTCCCTGCAGCATGGCCCTCATTGTGCTCCCGGCGCTGGGTTTAATCACCGAATTCCTTCACCCGGAGCATCAAAAGAGCACATGCCCGGAGGAGAGATGCAGGGTGTAGCGGAGCGTGTGACTGGTCGATAGAACAGGAAAACATGGACATTGAACAACCACTCTGCAACCAGTTCACTCTAAACATCTCTCAAAATATCTATAATAATAAAACATTTTATTTATAGAGCGCTTTTCAGAATACTCAAAGACACTTTACATTAAAATGTATAGAATATTCTCATCTATACAGCTTTGTAACATAATTTACATTGTTTTTTTGCACAAGGCACAGACTTCTGCAGATCTCTCCTCCTCCACTGATCCTATCAACCATCAGTGTGTGCTATACATCTGCCTTTACTGTAATGTAATGTAATTTAGCTTTTATGTTTGCTCCCTTCCCGCCTTGTGTTGCGACTGCTGCACAGCAGTTTCAAGATTCATCTCATCTTATCTTTATCTCTTCTCCCCCAGCTACTGATGAGTCATTAGTTTGCCTCCCTGAGCCATAAGAAATGAGACTGACAGTGAAATCTCTTCCCCTGCTGTTGACCCAAAGCCTCATTACACCCCACAACATCAAAGTGTTGGAAGGCAACATGGCAAATAAATAGAAGCCAAATACATTTATAATTTTCAAAAATAAGTAAAAGATCTGCATTTATTTCTGTGTTTCCGTCGCATCATTCCCATCCACCTTTCTCCGCTCACGCAGTAGGGATAAATATTTCCGTTCCGTCACCATCAAAGACTTTAATGGACAGAAGGTGATGGCCTCCGGCAAAAGTTCTACAACTTCACACGATTAAATATTTTGTGTAATTTTATTCTCCGTTGGTGTGAAATAAAATAAGTTGCGTTTTGTCAGAGTATGTGTGTAATGTTACTGATATCGTCCTGTGTGTCTTCATCCCAACATTACAAAAAGAGAAGAAGAGTCCTTGTAAAGGCGTTGTGCTCATGCAGTAGGACATTGCACCAAACTCTCTGCTGATGAATGACACTTGTGTCCTTTTCAGCCATGCAGACAAATAAAGCTCAGCCACTCCAGCAGCTGTGTCTGCAGAGCAAGACAACCAGCCTGTTCAGAAACAGGGACGCTGCTGCTTGACCTTTGCAATTGTTTCATTATTTACCCTGTAGTCAAGTCTGTGGCATGAAAATATACACTTTTGCTTGATTGAGCTGAAGCGCAGAATTTTAATGTGAATATTATTCACAGAAAATTAGCTTGTTGGGAACTTTTCTACCCACTATAACTTAAAATACAGACGTGTGTTAGCATTTATTCTATAAATGTTACTAGTGTCAAAATATGAACACAAATGAATAATTGCATAATTCATAAGCAAGTCCTGCTTTAAAATGTGCTGATTAATACTCTGGTCACATCAGAAAGAGGCACAGTGAAGTCCATCTGCACATCTTTGCAAACTAGAAGAGCTGGTAGCTTGATAACACAATGACAAATCACAGGTCTACACAAGTGCAATCTACAAAAATAAAGTTTTTCACATAGCAGCCACGGTTGAATTTCAGCCTGCATGCATGCTATTGAAACAGAGCGGCTAGAATTGGTAGCCAGAGCAACAAGCTAGTGGACTGATGAGGTCTCTCTGCCAAGACAGTAAAGACCGAAATAAAAACCAAACTCCTGATAATGTTATGTCATTGCATCGATGCAGAGTTGGCCACAATCGCATGGCAGTGCATCTTAGGATCAAGACATTTCCACACTTCTATTTATAATAATACTTCATATTAGTGGAGCGGTGAGGATCTGATTGAACAGCAATGGGAATGGACACCCATTTAGAATGTTCTCAGCCGATTGAATGGGCCTTATCAGTGATTATCACTACTACTATAATGCTTGTTGTTGGCAACAGCAGCGCATGAACATGCTGCGGATGGTAGCCCCCATCAATTTCGCTGTATTTTTGTCTTTATTTGTTGTTGTTTTTTGTGTTTATCACTCATAGCAGATGACAGAAGACATTCATCACAAAAGAAAGAGTGGGGCTGAAGAGCAGCGGACTTTGAGACGATCACCGCCCCACGGCCGACCAACCAGCCAGACCTGCCGGACCAAACGCCACCAAACAGGGAGGGAGGAGAGCTGAGATGGAAGCTAAGCTAACCCAGCTAGGACCTGAGGCTACTCCACTACCCAGAATGCTCCTGGGACTCTGTGTTTACATCATGATGCGTGGTGCTCAAACACAGTAAAAGTTGATGGACAATGTTTTTTTCCTCATGTTAAATTTTGAATGTAAAGATGTCGGCCATATTATCTGCCCAGAGAATAGTTGCAGCTGTTTACATTTATTATGATGCAGATTAAAATAATGCACTATGCAGGAATGTACTACTGTTATAGTTTAGTTTGTCTGACTTTGGTTGTGCATCCCTGTGTTGCATAATGACAATAAATGACCCTCATAACTACAGCCCCGAGAGGCCGCTTGTAATTGTATTAGTGATCAACCGTGCGAACAGACGATAACGGCCTTCTGAACATACTAGGAGGTGAGCAGGCCCCTTCTAACACATATTGTAACCATATCTATCAGGCTGATAACTGCTGATAACACCCATTCTAACAGCTGTCACCATTTGAAACCAAAAGCTTTATCTGAAGACCTTACATTTCCATCAGAAATCTCCTGGTATGCACCTTTTGTACTATCTAAAGTGAAAATGAGTTGTGTCGTTTTCACACACAGTATGACATCCTCTGATAGAGCATCACTGCTGGCAGACGCACCATCATCGCCACCTGGATCATTGACAGCAACTACACCAGAAAACACTCAGCCCAGAAATATGCTGGACGTGAAAATTGACAACATGCTCAGGAGGTTTCCTCTCGGATTCTGTTGACCTGGTTTCACACTTGCAACGTGTAAATATTTTCATTTCAAAAAATGTCTTTCGGTAAAACATGGTGGGTGAAGATACTTCCACTGATACAGAGCTTGTTTTTGAGGATGTTTACAACACGTTTTATACCTTATATAATGTGTAACTAAGTCCTGACAGCGGCTGAGTTTACTGCATGGGATTGAAGGTCAAACAGTAAAGCACATTATATTACATCAGTCATATAAACTAACAGACATTCCCACGTCGGCACTGTTACAATCACTTTCTGAAAGGCTTGAAAAGCAGTTCAGTTTGACTGTGAGTGTTTGCAACACAAGCTCATATTTGTAAAGACTGCAGCGAACTTCTGCACATGTCGGCCATGTTATCTGAATAGAGAGATGCTTTTGTTGCTGCTATTTACATTCCTTATGATGCAAATTAAAAGAATGCACTACAGGAATGTACTACTGTTATAGTTTAGTTTCTCATGTGTTTGTTGTGTTACAAATGGGCTACAACTGCAGTTGGTTGTGCATCCCTGTGTTGCATAATGACAATTAATGATCCTTGAATCCTTGAGACAGAAATGTGCAGAAGACACACTTCAGTTCTTTACAGACCAAAGTTCACGGTAAGCTGTTTTCACAATGGGAGGAACAGGACCCGATGGCCTCGATGACCTTTTCAATTTTTCAACAGATTTCAAACAAGATTTTAATCTGGACCTCCTCCCATCACAGACACAACCTCCTATTAATACATACAATCTGGCCCCATCACGGTCTGTTTTTAGCCTCCAGCTTTTCTCATCTTTCTTCATCAACCAACTTCACATTCATCTGGGCCTCCCCCCATTAGACACACAACCTTTTCTATCTCCACTTGATCAAATTTGGTACAGCGTTAAAACATTTGAATATTTTGTTGGAAGTAAATCAGATATATGAAGAATAATAACACAGAAAATGAAGGCGATTATCAGATAGTCCTCCAATCCAACCAAGACATATGAAGTGGCTGTGATCCAATCAATAACCGCTCCACCTTCCTTACACACAGTCAGTTCCTCCAGCCCATGACATCTCTATCATCATCTCTTAATTAATTAAATAACCAAGATTTTAAACCATACTTGACATTGCAATAGAAGATGGCAAAACAGTGTATTGTTTTCAGCATAGCAACAACATGCTTGAAGTTAAACAGCACTAATACGCCACGAGACCAGAGACAACACACCACAACATGACACCAAACACATTCACACTCAGATTCCCGGCACGCCATCATTCATCATTGACACTTACCGACGTTGATGACGTTGGCGGACAGGAAGTGGCTGCAGGGAAGGCTGGCGGTGCTCACGAAGGAGTCGCCGTCCGTCGTCACGGTGGTCCTCGACCTCAGCGACAGGTTGGGGGAGTCGGTCACCATGGCCATTCTAGCTGCCACAGCCGCCATGACAATGTTCAAGGTGTAGCTGCTCCCCAAAGAGTCTATAGAGTCTTCAGAAACTGGGATGCAGGCAAACGGAGCTCAAGAAATATTGTATCTCATTGGTAAAACATATTGGATAAAATCACTGGAAGAAGGAGCAAATTTAACTTGAGAGGTTCCTCAAATTGAAGTTCAGTTGCAGTAGAAAGCTGAAAAGGAAGTGGACTGGGGACTGAATGCCTGCTGTCTAGAGCTGTCAAGCTGTCAGAACAACCCTCAGTCAAATATTCCCAAAGCAACAACTGCAATCCAATCCAATATTCCAAAGTGATGGCGGTCACAGAAGGACGTCTTTGATGAGAATTCCCAGACCCGATGCAGAAGAGTCCTCACATGACACGTTTTATTAGTTGAATATGATGAATGGAATCACTCAAAAAAAGGCTTCTGGTCCTCCTGGTCCAGATCATAATCCCAGTCAGGCGGAGCTGCTGCAGTCACCTACAGCGGAGGACACACAGACACCTTCTCTTCACTTGTTGATGAGGACAAACACCAATATGACATGTTATGCAGTTTCTGCTCAGAATACTACACTTGATTTTTGTACTACAACTCCCTAGTTATTTTTTGTATGTGATGACGGAAGAATTGTGATTAACATTAAATTCAGCACAAAACATATACTTGTATGTTCTTTCATTCCACTGTTATTGGAAGAAAAATAATAATAAGATTGCTTTGACCGAATGAGCCAATGTGGACTGTATCTAATAATTATTTGCAAAAAAATATTCTTTTAAAAGAAATAGCACAACATTTAAAAGGTTAGGACACTACAGCTTAAAGCAACTCAACATTGACTTCTCCCAGCGGCCGTGGTTGCTATATTTGACCTGAAGTCGATATCATTATGAACTAATCAAACAAAATCTTCTTTGAATGTATTGGTCATTTCAGATCTCGATAAGGATGTATATCACAATATAGCATGTTTTCTGGTAAATCAAAAAATAAATAGTCTATATGAAATAACCACATGGTTTATATACTTGACAAATGAAAAACACTGAGTATTGTCTCATTTAATCAAGAACTTTAGAACAACATTTTCTGAAAAATTTGAGTTGGAAGGGGCTTGTTATTATCAATTTAGACAACGTGTTTGCATATATCAATATCTGAAAAGATATCAAGATATGATTCCATTGATAAATTGATAAATTGTCCTATTGAATTATCAATCAGCCCCATCATAAACTCAAACAAAGGATAGGCCAAAGGCTGAAAAAAGAATGGTAACCAATAGACAACAATCACCTGTACAATATACTGTCATCAATGAAGCTCATGCTATAGGTGGGGGAATCACCAAAGTCATAATAAGTAATAAGAGTAATTGTAGTGTCCCTCTCAATGTGCATCAATCCATAAGACGGTTAGGGTTCACTGAGGGTCACTCTAAGCCCCCTTTGGGCTCTCTCAAACTTCACTTGACCTCAGGTTCCATTAGTGATGCTGCTGTAGTGGATGTCACAGCACAAGTCACACGCATTTAATGATTCACATCGCTGTGAGAAAATGAAACCCGGAGGCAGCAGCGAACCGACAGAGAAAAAGAAGATAGTATGTGGAGAGAACCACGAAACAGAAATGTAATTTAGTAATTAAAGGATAGAGATTTAAAATGTAATGAAAAAAAATCAATAAAGATTTTTAAAAAGGCGTTCAAGACATTAATTTGCTCTAGTTTAAGAAGAAAGCTTCAGTCTACGTAGGACGCAGCATGACTGGTGCCAGCATGTTACACCACAACTCAGACTCACTTCACCTCTCCTACCTAAGCCTCCTTTGTTTGCCTACCTTCTGCCATCACTCACAGAAACCCACCCACATGAAGATTGGATACACCTGAAAACATGTACCTCTCCGCTTGAAAGACTCCTTTAAATCAGCTTTCAAAGTTGAAAGCTTTAACGCTGTGTATGTGATCCGCCACCCTGCGAAGGACTGAACAATGTGTGGTGTGTGAGTGTTGGGGGGAGTGAGTCAGGGTTAGCTGGAAGAGGTGGGCCGGCTGGAGGACGTGTTGAGAACTGTTTCAGAAACTTTGGCGGTCAGATTGGCTGAGCTGCAGGTCTGGGCACGTTCTTGTTAGCGTCAAACCTACATACACACACTCCACCTGGACACAGGAAAAGGTGTGTGCGGGACTAGTGCTGGTATGTGAACACCAACATGCTTTTATTCAAACTAGCGTGTTTCAAACAGTCATCAACGGACCAGGGAGGGCATCTTGTAACATGAAACATTTAACAATTCCTTTGTACTCAATGTTGTAAGTGGGACTCAGATATCAGGCAGAACTGCAGCCGTTCAGTGCTTTAACACAATGTTCAGTCTACACATGATTCTGTTTAAAAAAAAAGTTTGGTACTATTTAAGAGCTTAATCCAACCTTGTGCCACTGTTGACAAGTGGCTGATGGGAAATCCATTGCAAACAACAGCAATGTCTGTTTCTCAGCAAATGTAGCTCTCCAATCGAGAGAATTCCAATAAATGACTGTTTGAGTGAGTAACATACATTAAAATCATGCTCAGTATTCATTATTAAGATCAGCTCAAGGTCTACCAGTGGGTAGCCAATTGCAAAATTTTGTTGGGGAAACTTAAGGCCTTAACGCACCGGGGGCATGACCTATAAAGGACAAGAAAATGCAAAATACTATTCATACCAGCAGTGATGCGAATTTGCAACAGTTTCAGCACTTTTTCAATAAAAGGTTCCAATAGAATCTATTGGATCCTGGTAGTTGGTCCTCTGCTTGTGAGCAGAGGACCAACTACCAGGATCCTATCGAACCAGAGCAACGTCTGACTGCTCTGTCTGAGGTAAACTGTTGTATAGCCTAAGATACTATAAGATATTTTATTGAGTTTCCTTTTAGCAAAATGCTCTGAGTGAATTTGAGTTCCCTCTGGTAAACTGTTATGCAGTGTATATGTCTAGAGCTTTTATTGTAAAAGGTAAGAACAAAAGTAAAGGATCTTGGCTGAAATATACGTATTGAATATGTCCATTCAGAACAACGTGGTTGGTTGGCACAACAGCCATCAAAACACAAACAAAGATGCGTCCTTGGAAGCCTTGGAGTGGAAATGTGAGATAACCACCTGGTCTGTCATATCTTGGACTTGTCCTGACACAAGTCACACTGTTTAGTTGTCCAGGTTTGTTATAAGGGCATTACACAATTACAATCATCATACATTGTGAAATAAGCAATTTTTAATGGACATTTTACTGCTGCGTGACAATACAGTGTTGTCATGGATATCAGCCGTCCACAATGGTTTGTGTTCATGACCCCAACATCCAAGATGTACAGCAGCCTATGAGATCCTACCTAAAGAGATCAGCATCACCAGAAGACTTCTCCATTGATTCAATTTCTTTGCTGTTATCGGCCCTGCTGC
Source organism: Cebidichthys violaceus (assembly GCF_023349555.1). Taxonomy (NCBI): domain Eukaryota; kingdom Metazoa; phylum Chordata; class Actinopteri; order Perciformes; family Stichaeidae; genus Cebidichthys; species Cebidichthys violaceus. The sequence goes on from NW_027176816.1 coordinate 15,781,010, forward strand.
TATTGAAATGTCAACAGTGTCCGCTTACAGTATCTCTCAATGTTCTGTCAAGCATTCATAATCAGTTACAGTTACAGTCTACATGAAATCATTCTGTTTGCAGAGACTCTCAGCCCACTTATCTCTGCAATAACAAAAGCTTCAATCCTAACCACGCTCCCTAGTCAAAAGGACATTTTACACACTGTTTTGATAGCAAACATGAACATGAACATTGTTGAATATCCACTTCCATTACAAAATGAGGTATTGTCTTTATGACAATAAAAAGGGATGTCTGCTACACTGAAATCTGCCAACAGTAATCACATTACTGGCTCTATTCTATCGGTGAGGAACTCTGGGATTTAAAAAAATATTCTCCATAGACCATTTTACAGCTGACGTCACGATTACGTCACAGTGTTAGCTAAAGAAATAAAAAGGAAGATTGCAGAACAGATCTCGTTGTGGGCTAAAGTTACCCATCGAAAAAGTCATCTGACTGCGCTGTATGGTACCAGAATTGATTTTGCATACATTTGAGATGATAAACTGTGATTCTACGCAAAACGGGCAAGGCGTTTCAGAAATGGAGAGAAAATGTTGCTAATATTTTAGCTTAGCCTTCTACTAACCTCCTCGGCTGTCACGGCTGCTACATCTCGGCGGCTAAACTATTAAGAGAGATGAAGAGATGGCCTGCTTATTTTCTGTAACTATTGTAGCATCAAAGCATGGTGGAATTAGAAAGCTAACTAGCAGACGGTTGGCTACTTAGCTGGCTTGCTAATTCTGCCATGCTTTCATGCAACACTGGTTACAGAAAGTTATCCAAATAAGTTGTCACTTATTTAACGAGAGCAATGTGCTTTCCTACGCTGTGACAAGAGTGTGTGGAAGAAGCATTATTGTTAAATTCTACTAATTTAGCGGCTGGCTAGTTGGCTAGCTACCATGCTAATTCCACCCTTGCCTCTAGCAGACGGGAGGAGAGCAGGCGGGAGCTCTGGAGACTAACTATCTAACTAGCCAGCTCTGGAGGTGGACAAGCTAGATAGTTAACTAACCACCCGTCCTCTCAATTTTGCTACCCTCCTGGCAAAGTTTGCTTCTCCCAGATTGACTACAGGAATCAAAGTCATTTAATCGTCAGTGGGGGAATACCTCAAAATTTGGTTTAGATCAAACACCAAGTAATACGTAATGGTCACCATGGGGTCCAAAATTAAAAACACAACTGTTTAAAACCTACTTGAACCTGATGTACATAAATAAATGTACAAAAAGGGGACCCAATCTGAAAGGCATGCAAAAACAGTTAGCTTGAATGGACCAGAGGATAGTTGGACTTGATTCAAAAAGTGGGCGATACAAACAGACCCAAAGAGAGAGAGAATCACTCGCAGAAGCGAGATGCAGCTGCAGTCAAAATGAGCAGCGAAACGTGAATTTCCATGAACCTCACAGTTCAATTAATTTCAATTCAATTTATTTATGCGGCAAATCACGACAAAAGTTATCTCGAGGCACTTTTCATATAGAGCAGGTCTAGACTGTACTCTACAATTTACAGAGACTTAACATTCCCCCATGAGCAGGCACTGGGGCGACAGTGGCAAGATAAAAACTCCACCTCCCAGTTTCACTCTTGTTTGCATTTTATGCATTAAAACACATATTTTCTCCTGTGATGAAAAAGCACCTCGTGATCAGAGCTGATAACAATTCCTCTTGGATCTGCTTGGGTATCAGACATATTGACACACAGACCTGAGACCTGCAGCCGTTCAACAGGACCCTTCTTCTGAGTGAACTTTGTATTGGAGAGAAATGTGCCATGATTAATGATGTTAATGCAATATTAATAGGTTGCTTGTGTGATGCTCCTCCTGAGCTTTCTTCCATTTTTCCCTGTTTAAGTTTTTTTTGGGGGGAGTTTTTCCTTATCTGAGTCGAATGGTCTCAGGACAGAGAGGGTTGTAGGCTGTACAGATTGTAAAAGATTTGAGATTTGGGATATTGAGATATAAATTGACTTGACTTACCTGTAAATACATTTCGCTTTACTATTCTACAACTACTTTTTTTCTAAATGAATGCCTTAATGAAATGCTTGTGAAATCCCACCAAGCAGGGGAAAAGAGAGTTGGAGGGACTGGTTTTTATTATTACAAATATATATTATTTTATAAGTTTGTCTTTTCTGTATATACATTACCTATTCGGCCTCTCTAACATGTTATGATCACCATGAAACAACGATATCTTGAGTTACGTTTTTTACCCTTTTCCCCTGTAATTTGTTGCAGAATGAATGTAATTTTACAAAACACATGTTGCTAAAAACATGGCAAAAAAATAATATCCAACATTCCCTAAAATGTGTTGCCCTATTCACCTGGTGTGTCTCTCTTTAAATATATGGGGTTTTACATTTACATCATCACTTAGTGGAAGATGTCACACTTAATATTCGCTACCTGGCCTCTGCACCAGTTCTAGCTTCTGTAGTCTAACAAATCTGTACTACAATATATGTGAGGTGTTACAGATCACTACAGCAGCCTTATGAAGAGTAATGACTGTAAAATGGAACAGAAGAGTTCCTGAGGGCAGAACCATTAAACTGCAGGTCAACACCCTTTTTGTTGCTAAGTACAGCAAGTTAGAGACAAGCTCGAGCACGGCCATGCGCTTCCCTCTCTGTTTCACAACACCAGGCCCGACTGACTGAATGTGTGTACCGAACAGTCCGTGTACACGGGACGTCCACTCCGCAGCGGCTGTCCTTAAAGTATCAGAGTAACAAGACACCTCTCATGACTAAAATCTACACAGCCATAATGACAGCTTGGATCATGCTTTAAACGTGTTGTCAGAGAGTGAGTCAGCCTGCCTCAGCTCTCTAAAGAGTGTGTTTCAGCTGCTGGTTTGGACCGTTGTTATGACTGTCCTCTGTAGAAGTGGCTGCTTTACTAAGCTGAGGGAGAGAGAGAAATACTCACAGTGGATTTTCAGTGCTGTGCATGTGTGGTTTACCCATCTTGTGGGTACATAAATCTGATCACACAGTCACATTGTGGGGACCTGCCTGTTTTGGAGGGACGAAATGGGGACAATTGCTCGTCCCCATAACATAAACGTTTACATTTTAGGGTGAGGACTTTGTTTAAGGTTAAGTTCAGGGCTAGAATAAGGGTGTAATGGTTAGAGTTAGTGTCCAATAAATGTATGTCCAGTATGTCAATGTAATGTCCCCAAAGGTAATGAAAATATGACTGTGAGTGTGAGTGTGTGTGTGTGTGTGTGTCTGTGTGTGTGTGTGTGTGTACACAAGCAAAAGGGGCTACAATTAATAGTGCTGCAGGAATGAGTCCTAAAACCCAGAATTGAGGCATCATTGTTGCACTTTTTCTGTCTCAAAGTCAATGTTTTTTGGTTCAATGTCTGAATTAAGGTCTGTGGTTAACACAAGCTGAAGAGATGTTTTGTTTTACATGTCTTCAAAAAGTGTCTAAATGAGGTGACTAAACGTCCTCACTAGAACACTAGTCCTCCTTCAGCTTAGTGGTGGAGACGTGAAGTCATGTGACCGTGGAACGTTAGCTTTTAACTTCAAATGATTACATTCACGCTTCAACATTTTTTAAGTGGTGTTCACTTGTAAAGATTATCTTGCTGAACAAAACATGTAAGTATCATAAACATTTGTTTGCCACAGAGATTATTTTCTGCAACAATTAAAAATCCAATGGAAGAATCCCATTGGATTTTTGTCGAGGGAACCAGTGTGATGATTCCTACAGCACTCTATGATTCTACAAGACTGTGCACATACAGTATCAGTCAGTAGTTACAAGCCAACAGTCAAAAGCATACAAACACAATGGCCCTTTCTTCCACATTCCCCACCTAACTGCTGCCTCCACTCAACACATGCACACACAATGGGATCCATTCAGAGCACATCATTTACAGTGGTTTCACAAAAGTGTGCAATCAGCAACACTTTAGATAATGTACACAATAATTAAGCACATGCCACTGAAAGGAAGAACTTATGCTCAGTTTCATAATCATTGAATTAAATGTCAACACATGGTTCATCATTGGGTCAACAAAAAAACAGCTAGTTCCTCTTCTTCCTCCAAACAATTCGAAATAACTAACTGTGACTAAACACTATAATTAACTGGGCATTGTGCTTGTCATGTGACAAAGCACTGAGTACTGATATATACAGAGTTAGTTCCATACATATTTGGACACTGACTTTTTTTTTTTACTTTTTGTTAATCCAAGCAACTTTGAGTTACAGTTATATAATGAATACGGGCTTTACGTGCAGGCTCTAAGCTTCAATCTAAGGGTATTAACATTCAAATTGGACTTTTGGTTTACAGCTCTTTATATGTAGCACCGTCTTTTTCAAGGGGTCAAAAGTAATTTAATTTAAAAGTTGTTTCAAGGACTATTCCTTTGTTCTTTCTTCTACTAAGCAGGTAAAAGGTGCAAAGTTAAATCCAAGTGTGTCATTTGCATTTGGAATCTGCTGTTGTGAACCCACAACATGTGGTCAAAGGAAGTCTCAATGCAAGTGAAAGAAGCGACCTGAAAGAAAGAAGGGCGTGACGAACAAAATGCTCGCCTGAGAATATTATATGTCTAGGGCTTTTATTGTGAAAGGTAAGAACTGAGGGAGTGAATCTGGACTGCGTTGTCAATGTTGAAAGGAGAAATATAGTTCAGAATATGGAGCCTCCAAATTGACTCAACCCTTTCTGCACAATTAGACTGGTTGATGCCTTTATTTGTGGTGCTCCGAAAAAATGACCATGTTCCAGTTTATATTTGTGTTCTGTGTGAAAGTATTCATGACAAAAACAACAGTGTGAAAAAAAATATATCAACGTGCGAAAGAAAGGCTCCCGGTGTGTAAAGGCCTAAGGCTGCAAAAGTAAAAATAAATCAGAGAGAAAGCGGGATTGACAAATCAACAGTTTGGCACATTCTGTTAAAAAGAGAATGTGCTGCTCGGCAACGCAATGAGGACTGGACCCTAACCTAACCCTAACCCTAACTCCGTCCACGGAAGACAACAGTGGGTTTAAAGAAAGAATGCTTCACAACATCCAGCCAGCCAGTAGGCATATCATTATCCATTAGAAAGATGAAACTTTCACACATTGCATTAAAATGCGTGTCATATCCAGATCGTATTTACACATGACTTAAGATGATTATATTTACACTGCGTATTAATGTGTGTCTCCGGTGTCCACATTGAGATCAAATTGGGATTCAATCGCTGTGTCCAGCTCACGTCACATCCTCCTCTCCTCTCATGTATTTGTTGTACGTGGACTGAAAACGCATTTACACTTTTGTTCAATGTGGTCACAACCACCTCTGTGCATTGACACCAGTATTACCATGTGGTCGAACACTATCTGATTGCAATCACACAACGCATTTTAATGCAAAGGCTGTATATGGTGAACCTGTACCAGGAATGATGGGAAGAAAAGGGTGTTGGAGTTTGTGTTTTGGAAAATTTTGACACTAAGATTTACATTTTTAACTCAAATGTATATTGGTTCCAAATAATGGTAGTCAGCCTCCTTGACAACAACAAAAAATTCCAAGAGGATGAATCCTGACTTTGGTGACCCCCTATCTTTTTCAATTTGTCTTGTTTATGACCAGAGCTCAAAAGCTGCCCCCCTGGTCACCCTCTTATACATCCTACAGCAGAACCAGAAGGCCACAGATTCCCATTCTATGCAAGACATATCAAAATCTAATGGGCTGATTACCATGAAATGTACTGATCACATTCATGCTCCCCAGGGGGTGAACCCTTTTCACTTTGGACACATTACTGTTCCAGCTGCACCGTCCTTGAAAAAAATGTCCCCTCTTATATGCAACATATTAAAAACTAGTGGTTGTATGAACATGAAATGTGCTGAGGATATTCATGGTCCACAGAAGTTACTTCCTAAAGTTTTTGGTGACCTCTCGCCATCGTCAGGCCTAGTTTCCATTTGCGCACAAGAACTATCACAATGTTATGGATGAATTGCTGTGAAATTTAGTTAATTCATGTTTCCCAGAGGTTGACCCATTTCCATTTTGTACACACTATGAACACAATATTGTCAACTTTATATCTTAAACCTAGAATAACATTTTAATTTAGTCAAGATTTCATTATGTTGAATAAATAGAAAATAAAAACAGCAACAGCAGCAACACACTTTTCCGGGAGATTGGATTGATTCATCTCTCTGTTCTTTATCCCAGGTAAAGTGCTAGGTTTCAATTCTGTTATATTCCTGTGACCAAGACGAAAGAGGCTGAAAACCAACACCTTGCTGAAAAACAAGCCTACACAAAGAGACAGAGAACCAGCCTTTCCCATCAAACCACATATACGATCATACCTGCCAAGGCTGGGTGACACAGTTGGCCAGCAGCATGTCACAGATTTTAATTATTGCTATGATGAAACCAGATGAAGAAAAATGTCCTCAGAATGGGTGCCAACCCTGCTGTTTATTGTCACGAGGCCAGACAAGGGGTGATATGGTTTTATACTTAAATAAAAGTGTGACAGACAAAGAAAAACATTAGAGGCTTTAATCTGTTCATACACACCAACATCACTGCATGGCCTGGCAGAGCTGCTGCTGCTTTACACATAAGCAAAAGTCTCTAGAACAGCAATGTCTGTAGGCTTACCACATCTCTTTGCCAGTGGTTTTTATTGCACCACTGGCATAGTCTAGCACAGTGGTTCTCAACTGGTCTGGCTGCGGGACCCACCATCACCCCTTAATGACAAGCCGCGACCCAAATTTCTCAATCCATATCTCATGTAGTCAGTGTCGTACTTGCGTTTTGCCATGCTCAATTAGCATATGAAAACAAACTTTGTGGGTGTTCTTCTATACTGTGAAATGGGTGTCTATTAGCATTACAAGGCATTAACGGCAAAAACTGTTAAGGAGTGTGAATAACTCTGCTGCATAAAAAATCCTCATCTAAATCTCTTTTTCTTTTACCTTATGTTTTGATGCTGTTAATGGTTTTATGTGAAGCACTTTGAATTATCTTGTTGTTGGAATGTGCTATACAAATAAACTTGCCTTGCCTTCAAAATAAAAGCACAGATTTTTTTTTTTCCCAGGCAAAGGCCGGCAACCCACTGAAAACGGGTCCGCGACCCACTTTTGGGTAACGATCCACCAGTTGAGAATCACTGATCTAGCACCATCATTGGGTCAAAGTATGAATTTGTCCAATACTTTGGTTTTAACATTTTTCAACTCGTCACATGCTGATGCTTTGTCAGACCCAGTGGCGTCCAACAGACACTGATCTTTCAGGCAGAAGACCACTGTTCATTCCCCATATGGAATGACCCAAATTGCTGTATGTAATGAGCAGAAATTGACGTGAATTGAATGTGTGGCTAGCTTTTGTAGGAAAACACACAAAAAACTGATGAGTAACTTCCTTCATCACTTCCTGGAGCATGTTCTCTAAGTATCTAACAATGGCTACTGGTTACTTGAAAGCTTGGTGCTTTCATACGGACGCTGAAGGGCGCCTTGTGCATCGGTACCAGACGTCTAGGGACACGTCGAAGTGTCAGTATCGATAGGGAGCTAGAACAGGCTGCTGGTTTATGACCAAGCTCATACCATCACAGAGACTAAAATGTAATGTTGTTAAGAAGTCAGCTATTTACTTAGTGCTTAGTTGTAACAGCCACGTTAAGATAATTATAAAATCAGCTTGTCCAAACAAGTGTGTATATTGAGGCCGGGTTGTAACAGCATGTTGAACAGGTCTCTCCAAAAAAGCAATCAGACAGCTGCCACTGATATAGAACTCTGCCGCTTCAGGACAGAGGAGCACACTCCAATCTTCAGATCACTGAATATCTGTGTTTCAAACATTGATTGTGACTCCTACTTGTTCCTCAATTAGGGACAAACTTCTTCTTTAATCTGTTTCTGTGTTACAAACCAAAACATCGAAGGTTACAGATGTTTTCTCCGAATGCGTCAATGGAAAGACTAAACATGAGAGGACAAGACAGACTTCGCATTGTCCAGCTCCCCGCCCCCAAAAAAACTGGGTCATGTCAGTCAGGGCTTCATGATTAAGATATGCCATGGGGTGACCGTGGCTAAGTGGAGAGCAGGGGTGTCTTTCAATCAGAGGGTCAGAGGTTCGATCCCCGGCTCCTGCTCCACTAGTCTCATGTCAATGTGTCCTTGAGCAAGATAAAAGCGTCTGCTAAATGACTTTAATGTAATGTAAAGATATATGTGGCCTCATTAACATCACTTTAAGTGAGAATCACCTCAGACAATGATAAAGAAAACTGTCACAGGTACTCATTTCAGTCTTCTGTTCATTGGTTGCAAAAAAAAAAAAAAAAACATGGCGACGGCCATAATCCAACTTGAGACTTTAAAACGACAGTCCATAAACCAATGTAGTCCATTTCTTATATCCTGTCTATGGGCTAAATGCATTTACAGTCCAACAAAAAATTTGACAAAAAGCAACAACAGCACAGCTGGGACAAATGTATTAATATCTGTAACCACTGACACCGATAGCGACAGCTGTAACAAAAGATGTCCTTTTTTGTGTTCGCTAAAGTTAACTAGTTTTGAATGAATAAAATGTGACCAACTTTTACACATTTCCCTCAAAAGATAGTATTGCTCGGTAAATTCCCGACTCCAAAGGGCAAAAAAATTATAAAAATCCCACTCCAGAGACCTGAGGCTTTACTCCACCGACAGACATTTGACAGTCAAAAGGCAAGTTATCTCACGGCTCATTTCCAAGTCAGATGTGGTTTTCCTTTCTTTATGGTCAACCAGACGATCGAGAACAGTCGGCAATGTGGGCACCGTATCTGAAAAGGTCAGAGTGACTCGCAACCAGATGCACAAGATGAAAAGTAGAGAATTATTTGGTAGAGAAAAAGAAAACGCAACTCTGAAAAGGTCAGGAAGTGTGTTCCAAACTAACAAAGACACTATTGGAGTTTGTTTTTGTTTTTTGAAGCATAGGTTAATGATATTCCCTCATATTCAAAGAAAGAATGTGTGGTCTCTATGTCTCAGAATGTCAATGTGAATTTGTCGTGTTTCAACCTGCTGTCACTTTCATCTAGATGTGCTGCAGCGGTAATTACACACTTCAGACACATTAATTGCTATTCCCACTGCTCAGTGCTTACGATGTGATTAATTTTGTAACGTAATGACTGCTGGGTGGTGTGTCACCACACACTACCCGTATGCTGTCACTTGTCAATTTCCCAATGAGCGGGCAGAATTTAAGAAGTAATCTGTGCTAATGATTCAGAGCAGTTCAGTTTGACAGAAGTCTACATAGTGAAAAGTCCTCCTCAAAATACATTGTGAACACAGCTTCTCCAGTCTCACACACAGTGCAGTTTCAACAGACAATTTGTTAAAGAAAAAGTTCATCATTAAAATTATGATGCTCTATGTAACCCTCTAGCGTCAGTTTTGGGCGTGTCAGGAGGAGTTTTTCCTAATCTGAATCGAGAGTCTAAGGACAGAGGGTGGCCTATGATGTACTAATTGTAAAGCCCCTTGAGGCAAATTTTATGACATTGGGCTGTATAAATAAAATGGACTTGACTTGAAATGTAAATCACCAACTATTTGATATTCATTGGAATGAAATAGAGCACTAGACTGTGATTTAATCCGCTGACAAAATGCAAATGACACGTCACACATGATGAAGTATGCACTTTGAACAGGTTAACAACTGAGAGAGAACACATACACAGTCAGAGAAGGCAGAAGTACTGAAACTCCAGTAAATCATCTGAAATGTATTTGTGACAAGCTTCCTTTTCAAACCAGTTGATACATTGTTTTTTTTAATGTCAACAAACACTGTGAATGACAAAAAAGAAAAATCAATACATGTACCAAAGCCTGACAGATCTTCCTCTGTGCCATAGAGCTCCATTAAAAACACATCATTGAGCCATTCTGTTGCACTGGGTGACATGTTCCTTCATCACCATAAACACTCACTAGTTTATTGTGACTCAGTTCCACATACACCGTCCTGCTGCCACAAGAACTAGAGCACCAAATGTAGATAAATCCGCCGGTGAAAATAGTCCCCAAAAATGCACCATATCCTCAGGTTTGAGTAACTGTTTAGACTATATACATGTGAGCCATGATTAAAGATGTAGCACGTAACAAACAATATTGACAGGACTACATTTGGTCTGCACAAGGGATTTGTTATAAATAAGAAAAACGAAGGATGAAATGTCTTTAAACCTTCAAATGCAAGTAGCTCCAGATCATTATAACAAGTCCCTCCAGTAAGTTAGTGATACACTTACATTAAGTTGAGGAACTTGCCAAGAGACAGCTTTAAAAAAAGAAGAAAAAAAAGAAAATTGCAGCAGAGGCCACGATATCCTGATTTTTCAACCCTAAAATGAGTTAAGCTCCAAAAGCTATGTATCCTATAGTGCAACTCTGTACTGTATTTCATTAGACCCCTCCCTGCCTGGTAAGTGTTGACACAGGTTTTCTTTTCAAAATATGTGGTCTCCCAGTCCACGGGTCGTCATTTTCTACTGTTGTTTAAAATGTTTTTACAGGCTGCATGTCACTCTCCATGATGAGTAAATTGCCTTAAGACATGAAAGAAATCCGTAAAACGCTGCTTTAAAAAAAAAAAAAAGTTTTTATAATGAATATTGAGTATCTAAAACATTTTCTCCTTTTAGCCTGTAGTGTTTTGTCTGACGCAGGCCAGTTTTTGATTATGTATTCATACAGTCACTGTGAGTGTGCACCACCAAACAAACCCCTGTTTGTTTAACCTTTAGCCTCATAAAAAGTCATTTGGTACAATACATCTTCTCTGACTTCAATTAGAGAATGTGGCGGAGCTCTTGTCATGCTCTGAAGTCACTCAGATAGACAGCTCGCATTAAGCCCAGTGTAGGTGACTATCAGCAACTTAAAATTTGTCACAGAGAGGCTGAGTAGGGGAGACTAACCTGCGGACGCGCTGGCAGTAAATGAATCACGGATCCTGTGCTTGTGTTTGTAGTTTTATTTACAACAAACAAACTGCTGAATAATACACATTGAAAAATGTTCAAGATAGTTTATCTTGATGTACAAAGATAATCAATGGCGTCAAACAATAATAACGAGTAACATAGAGACGACGTATACGACTCTGATAGCGGCAGCGACCTGTCAATCACAGTAAGCCCCGCCCTAAAGCATACTCTGCTTTATGGTCTATTTGACTCTAAATGGACCATAATTTACTAAATGAACATCATGCTGTATTAAAGAAGACTGAGATCATAAACTCATGTTTACTGAGGTGATAAATCAAGAGAGAAGTAGAGTCATTTTTTCATAGACTTCTATACAATCAGACTTCTTTTTACAATCAGAGGAGTCTCCCCCTGATGGACATTAGAGAGAATGCATGTTTAAGGGACTTCCGCATCGGCTTTACTCAGCAGAACCGGAGGTTGTCGCCTGGATCCAACCTAAAAACCCAGACCAGTGTTGTCAACACTGAAAAAAGGCAGCTGGCAGCGGCAGCTCCAAACGGCGCTATATATATATATATATATATATATATATATATATATATATATATATATATATATAAAATGTCCACTGGACTCCAAAGCCTGTAGGAGCACCTCAGGCCTTCATGGAACCACCTGGGGAGTCCCTGCAAGTCCACAAACCAAATGCATCTAAGACAACCAGTGCTTTGTGTTTGCAAGAGGAAATGTGTGTGTATGTGTGTGTGTGTGTGTGTGTGTGTGTGTGTGTGTGTGTGTGTGTGTTTGTAGTTCAGTGTGAATCCCAGACTAGACATGTGTTTGATACCACAGCTGAAACAGATGTTGCCTGAGGTAATTAGGGAAATAACTTGCTTTATGCCTCCTCAGCAGGTGTCGCCTCACTTCATTTGCTGCCTTCCAGTTCTGTGTGAATGTGTGTGCGTGTGTGGGCGTGTGTGTGTGTGTGTGTGTGTGTGTGTGTGTGTGTGTGTGTGTGTGTGTGTGTGTGTGTGTGTGTGTGTGTGTGATTGTCTGTGAGTGTGTGTCTCCAGGGTCCTTAAAGGATGTGTCTTTACAAACTTCCTGACACCCACGCACGCTCTACAATAGCTCCTGTACGCTCTATTGTTATTGTGTACTTGTGTATTCAGTTTAGCTTCACTAACACAGGTTCAATTGTGATTACCATAATAAAGGCAGCAATAAATTATACTGATGTTTGGCCTAGACAGTGCTGTCAATCTCTGCTATGATACAGTTGTATATGTGCTTGCATGTGGGCTAATTCACAGATAGGCACGTACTGTTTTTGTATATTTTCACATGTGATAAATTCACATTCACATGTTATTTAGTTTAGTACGTGGAGAGTGAAACGTTGCACAGCGGTTCAACCAGACTGGCAACAGAAAGAGACAAAGGTCCCTGAGCAACAGCTGAATAAGAATAGAAGAAATCTGCAGTCATTGGTAAGAAGAAACTGGTAGCTTAGCATCAAAATGTGTGCAGATGTAATCAAGAACAGCTTCCTGTTTCACAATAATGCATCTTAGAACATGGTGGAAGTAAGAGGCAACGTGTTGCTGAAGCAAAGCCCTTCTTTAAACATATTTTATCGGCTGAACAGACTATGGACTGACACATCACTGTTTAAGTCCCTTCAATCTAACCAGTGTGTAGACCGCAGAGGGCCCAAAGAACGGCTACCCTTAATATTTGGAGCCAAAATGCACCATCATGGTTGAATAATAATCAAGGGTCACTTATGCTTTTCTGGACTGGAAAACAAACTCAATATCAAAGGGCAACTGCGCTACAGTGTGAGGTCATCATCTAATTGGAAGTTTGAATCAGTATCAGCAAAAACTATTTTCAAATGTAAATAATAGATTTGGTGTCTATTTAAATTCCTTGCACAAAAACAGAGAAGTTGAAAGTATAAAATATCAGCAATAAATGATACGGCAAAAAGCTCTCCTAATAAGACTGGAACGATACGGTACCTCAGCAGTTGTGTATTGGAAGTCGAAAACTTGTGAGAACTCCACACAAGTATGCTGAAGTTTATCTGTTATCATCACCCCGACTTACTTCTGTTGGCCCTCTGAGAATCTAATCTGCTCTGCTCCGATACGGTGAACATAATGCACCTGATTCATCCGATGTAGAACACACACAGTGCAGACCTTCACCTGACCTGAGGGTGCATGGTCCAAACACAACCAATGCTCTGAAGACTTTTTAGCACCACAACAGGTCCAACTTATGAATGTAAACAACAAAGTGCAAGCAGCAACGTTGATCTCAGCCTTCCGAGTCCTGTACTGTCTGGGCCGATGCCTTGAGACCAGCTCACACGACAAACACAGTTTGGTGTTGAGTTACACGGTGCAAGCAGCCGGTCAAATTTGTGTCTTACCTGTCACACTCTCCCTGTGTGCTCTTTAGTGTTTAGTCCAAGCAGCAGAGTTCTCCCCGTCCACCTCCCATCTGCAACAAGTTACAAGTAGCTCCCAACTTAAGAGGAAAAAGGAAAAGCCCAGCTCCTCCTCCTCCTCCTCTCTGGGAGCGAAGTTCAGCTTCCTGGTGAGACGGACTGTTGATACGGTTGTCACTGTAAAAGGAGAACAGTGGGCTTATAATGGGATGTTCTCCGTAGTGGTTATAGTATACCTGGCGGGCTCTGGGAGCATGCACTGCGGAGACAAAGAAAACTGGTTCTACAACTTTCCGGGCAGATCCCAGCAGAGCTGCCTGAGCTGTGAAGTGAATGAATGAATGAGTGTACCTAACCTACTTACACTGGTACAAGAGCGCCTTGTAGCAACTTGCACAGTGGCTCATATAAGTGTGTTTATGGCAGCAACATAATTAAAATGATGTCATGATATTTGCATAGCCCACATGGATATTGGTCATGAGTTAGGATATTCATAGGGTTGTGTAGTTGTATCGCCTGCACATTTATAATCCATCAAATGCAACATTTAACCATTTAATCAGCAACCTTCATGTTGGGAAATAAAATGTAGTATGATTGAATGGGTAATAAAATATAAAAAAATAATTTTGAGACTTTTGTTTTGATTTCTGGTTGAAAACAGTTGTGTTGGGGGAACTTGTGACCTTTAAAACCCTGGCTATGAGCCTGATGGTGTTTTCTTGTTACTTGTGGCAAAATTACATTGTTCTTAATATGGTATTTTTACACAAAGGCCTGTCTTATGACCTCAGAATAAAACCCCAGTGGTAAATGAAAAAACGCATCTAATAGAGTAGATCAGGGGTATTCAACTAAAATTCCAAAAGGTCCAGATTGAGAAAATATCCGAGTGCAAAGGTCCGGAACATTACAATAATATCTAACTTGCGCTATGTAGTGCCATATATATATATATATATATATATATATATATATATATATATATATTCAAGAAGCCTAGTATTAGTAACAACGTCTCTGTGTAGTCCACAACTGTCAAATCAAATAAAGAAAGTACACATCAATTATATTTTAACAATTATTATTGTCAGTTTTCAAATTTAACTGGATGGTTTATAAATAATACATATAAATACATAAATAAATGTTATTCTCTCATTTCAAGTAAAATAAGGGATACAAATAAAATACACAAAAATGAACTTTTGAAAAGCTTGCATCTTCAAAGAAAGTGCTTGATTTTAGAAAAATGAAAGAAAAGGAAAAAAGTAAAGTGTGGCTGGAGTTAATTTTTTTGTTAAATCCATTCCACATCATAATAGTCTCAGTCAACTTTATAATAAACAATCTCTACACATTTTAACATCTTGTTTGGTCTCGTAGCAGCGTTTCACATTGGCGCTTTTAATAATGGCCACGGTATCATATGAGAGACAGAGTGGTTTTGTAGCGCCAGCAGGAAGAATGAACAAATAAGAGTCCATCCATTCTTTGTTAAAAGCTCTGTTTTCGCGGTCCACTTTTCTATTTTTAGAGCACACATGTGAAACTGCTTCTCCGACTTACTTCTCCCACTGCTCTCTCTCTCTCTCTCTCTCTCTCTCTCTCTCTCTCTCTCTCTCTCTCTCTCTCTCTCTCCCTGTCTGTGTGTAAATCTCATTCGGCTCATGATGCGTTTCAGAATACAGATATTCGATTGGCTGAGTAGTATCACGCGAGATGATTTACAATGCATGTAATTGGTCGGTGTAGTTCCGTAAAGTGCCGTAAAGGCTAGAAAAGCTGTGCAGGTTAAAATAGAAGCGCTCCGCCAAAATGTATAATTCTCAATTATCCATCAGTTATATATCCGGGTCCGGATAGGACAGTGTCTGGATCCGGACTGTGGTCCGCCTATTAGTGACCCCTGGGCTAGATGATAGGGCTGTACTCAAGCAGAGCAATTCTTAGTCAACTAACAATCCTACGACTTGATAGACCAATCTATTAGTCGATTTAATCCACAGATCTGTAAAGCTGAGGGTCTCCACAAAGAATCTTCACTTCAAATTGTGTGTTTACCAGTGATGTTTTCATAAATTTCTTGGGAACAAGTCATTTAGCATGAGAAAAGCATAACAAAATGACAAATCAACTAAAGAAATCTGGCCGATAAGACAAAATGTATTGATTAGGGTGACTGTGGCTAAGTGGAGAGCAGCGGTGTCTTTCAA
The DNA here is from genome assembly GCF_023349555.1 of Cebidichthys violaceus. Lineage (NCBI taxonomy): Eukaryota > Metazoa > Chordata > Actinopteri > Perciformes > Stichaeidae > Cebidichthys > Cebidichthys violaceus. Next base: position 15,796,785 of record NW_027176816.1, read on the forward strand.
TCAGAGGGTCGGCGGTTCAATCCCCGGCTCCTGCTCCACTGGTCTCATGTCAATGTGTCCTTGAGCAAGACACTTAACCCCAAAATTGCTCTACAGTGTGTAGATAGATACTGAATTGTAAGTCACTTTGGATAAAAGCATCTGCTAAATGACTGTAATGTAACTAATCGACTAAGGGGGCAGCTCTACTGCAGCCCTACTACTATCGCAACAAAAACAACCAACATTGCTATGAAGGCAACAGCAACAGGTAGCTATTAGAATATGTATTAATAAGTAAAGCACTAAGATTGATAATGACACCAAAGTTCCATTTCTATTCATATCCAAAAGTTAAAAGGGAGTTCTCACCAAGTCCCGCAAACCGCCGTTTTTAGTTGAGAGTGAGCTTGTAATGCCTCTTCCCGCCAGTAGGTAGCACTGTGACTTGTGAGCTTCATTATCAGTCTGTTTAGTGAGTTTTAGGGCATCAACTTCCTATTTGTTTCCTGGATTAACATAGAAAATGTTGGAGCTAGCTGCATGAAACCGTAACAATCATAACTAGGGAATATTAATGCTTATTCCGACCATGCACTGTATCAGGACTGAGTGTCGCACCACGGACACAAGACAGTTAGCTAGGTTAGCTTGTAGTTGTCGGTGTGCTGCTTCTCTTGCAGTGTACTTTTCGCAGCCCAGTGGCGTCTTTAACGTTTGACAGTCTTCATTCTGCATACTGTCCTGTAAAAACTAACGTTAGATTTCTGTTAGCTTACAATGCCGCTCGCTCCCGCAAACCAGTCCCAGTTGATTCGGTCCATTCAGAAGGATGAATATTATCAAACCTTCCTGAGAAACAACGCCAACGAAGCCTTTCAAACACTCGCTGGTGAGTTTGATCAACACGTTGGGAAAGTAGCATTCTGCAGCTAATTATCTTACGTCACTTTAACATATCACGTTAGCTGTAGAGCTACCTTGGTGCGGTCTCTTTTTTTCTATCAATTCGGCGTATATTGAATTCACCGGGCAGTTACGTTATCTACTCAGTTAACGTTAACATGGCTCCTGCTGTCCACGTAGTGTTTCAGTGAACTTTAAACTGGAGAAATAATGGTCCAAAATGTTTTTAAAAACTGGTATGTATTCAGATAAACTCTGTTTTGTCATTGTGTAAATACAGAGTTGAAGAGTAAAAGCTCCTGATTACTAAAACAGGTCATGCATTGGTTCTAACTGGTAAGGCTACGTAAATTGAAACACTTATATTGGACGTAGTGAATGTATGAACGTAGTTAATTACCTCTGCGCATGCGTTGATCTTTGTGAGACCCAAACCCTAATGCTGTACGTCTGCTCCGTCTCACACTATTGTTTCACAAGGGATTTATTCAATTCACTTACTAACGTTACTGTTTACAAGCAAAAGATGAACCGGGTATCATCGAAACACAACCTCCTGTAGCATGTCACAGTCTGAAGTTGTATAGCGGTGGTCTGTGTAGTGCACTTGTTCTCAATGTTTCTTTCTGTAGGATCCAAAAGATGGCTGGACTGGAGGAGAGAGATAGAGCTGCTGTCAGACCTTGCATACTATGGTTTAACAACATTCTCAGGTAGTTACCGACCAAACCAACATGAAGTCTGACTTAACTTCATGTATGTTTAATCAGCTGTCTTATGAAGAATTCATTATTACTTGTAGGTTACCAGACCCTGGGCGAAGAGTACGTCAACATCGTCCAGGTGGACCCCACTAAGCGTCGGGTCCCCTCCCGGGCCAGGCGGGGCCTCTTTGTCCTCTGCCACGCCTACTTCCCTTACCTCGTGGACAAGGTCCTGGTGTGCCTGGAGAACGAGCTGGAATGTGGGCAGGAGAGGCGCAGCGGTGCCGGGCAGCGGCGGGCGGCGTCCGGGCCGTGGTGGAGCCTGGAGTTGTGGCTGAGGAGGTGGATGCAGAGGGCGGTGGGGCTGCTGTCGGAGCCCCAGAAGAGAGCATGCGTGCCGGCCGTGTTCGTCCTCCACCAGGGTCTGACCCTCCTAAACCGACTCCACGCCACTCTGTTCTACATCAGCGGCTCTTTCTATCACCTGTCCAAGAGGGCGGCTGGTATCAGCTATGTAGGGTTTTTTTTTTTTTTTGTGACGTGTCATATAAAAATACTATTTACATGTTTCACTTGAGTAGGTACTTGACCACAGGGACAATGTGCATACATATAATCATGTCAAAAGATTAAGAAGACCACGACAAACTCAGGCATGTCAATGTCATACAGTAAACCTGCAGATTTTCCCAAACTCTTATAATTTTGTAATTTTTTTAAAAATTTCATTTTCTGTGTTTCAACTTAACCCTATCCTGTTAGTTGTTTTCCAGCCTTTCAACATTTTGTCACATATTTCCTAACCATGTTAGAAGGTAGTTAGTTAGTGAGTTTATCATTGGTTGAGCAGGCAGGGTGCCAGTATGGGACACACAGTAATGAATAACTCTGTCCAGAAGAGAGTTTGCTGCACATAATTTCACAGTTCATTGCAAGAACGCTCCGATTTTTTTGCCATGTCAAAATATACTGAGTTGCCAGTTACTAGGTACACCTAGCTAAAACTAACAGTCTAATATTCTTCTGAAATGTGTGCTAGTAAATCCTCCTCTATCCTCTCTCTCTCTGTCTGTGTGTCTGTGTGTCTGTGTGTCTGTGTGTGTGTGTGTGTGTGTGTGTGTGTGTGTGTGTGTGTGTGTGTAGCTGCGTGTGATGGGCCTCGGCAGCGACGACGGGACCATCAGGAGCAGCTACAGGCTGCTGGGGGCGCTGTCCCTCCTCCAGCTGCTTGTCACCGTGTGTCTGCAGCTCAACAGCTTCAGACAGAAACAGAGAGCCAGGCAGGAGTGGAAGCTCTACAGGAGCCTCAGGTAAAGGAGCCTCAGGTCAGGGAGCCTCAGGTGGTACAGGAGCCTCAGATCATGCAGCCTCAGGTGGTACAGGAGCCTCAGGTCAGGGAGCCTCAGGTGGTACAGGAGCCTCAGGTCAGGGAGCCTCAGGTGGTACAGGAGCCTCAGGTCAGGGAGCCTCAGGTGGCACAGGAGCCTCAGGTCAGGGAGCCTCAGGTGGCACAGGAGCCTCAGGTGGTACAGGAGCCTCAGGTCAGGGAGCCTCAGGTGGTCAGGGAGCCTCAGGTGGCACAGGAGCCTCAGGTCAGGGAGCCTCAGGTCAGGGGGCCTCAGGTGGCACAGGAGCCTCAGGTCAGGGAGCCTCAGGTGGCACAGGAGCCTCAGGTCAGGGAGCCTCAGGTGGTACAGGAGCCTCAGGTACAGGAGCCTCAGGTCAGGGAGCCTCAGGTCAGGGAGCCTCAGGTGGTACAGGAGCCTCAGGTACAGGAGCCTCAGGTGGTACAGGAGCCTCAGGTGGTACAGGAGCCTCAGGTCAGGGAGCCTCAGGTCAGGGAGCCTCAGGTGGTACAGGAGCCTCAGGTACAGGAGCCTCAGGTCAGGGAGCCTCAGGTGGTACAGGAGCCTCAGGTGGCACAGGAGCCTCAGGTGGTACAGGAGCCTCAGGTCAGGGAGCCTCAGGTGGTACAGGAGCCTCAGGTCAGGGAGCCTCAGGTGGCACAGGAGCCTCAGGTACAGGAGCCTCAGGTGGTACAGGAGCCTCAGGTACAGGAGCCTCAGGTGGTACAGGAGCCTCAGGTGGTACAGGAGCCTCAGGTACAGGAGCCTCAGGTGGTACAGGAGCCTCAGGTGGTACAGGAGCCTCAGGTGGTACAGGAGCCTCAGGTGGTACAGGAGCAGGGTCCAGACCGAAGGACGCGGCTCTGGGTCCCCTCTTCATCTGGTCTTTATGTCAGGGCATAATTTTAGAGTTCATTTAGATATTTCGGGGTTAAAGTGAACAGTCTGACTGATCATTTCTTTAGGTCTGCAAGCACCTCAGCAAGTGATTCGTGAACAGATGGCGGATGCCGATTGTACATCAACAATCTCTAAACACCTGCTGGACTGTTTCTTTGTCATAAAAGCGTTGTGTAGCAGTAAAAAGAATGAAACAAAATGACTTGAGTTTTAGTGCTGAACTCCTTGACCCGTCTGTCTCCAGTCCTCAGCGCACACACAGATCCGGTCCCAGAGCAGCCAGCTGCATCCTCTGCCTGGAGGAGAGGAGACACTCCACCTCCACTCCCTGTGGACACCTCTTCTGCTGGGAGTGCATCACCGAGTGGTGCAACACCAAGGTCAGGCTCATGTCATGGATCATGTTTTGAGAAAGAATTTCCAAGGAGCTTTCCGTTTCTTATTGTTTGTATCAGGTGATTGACATTAGATGTTAACACTCTGTACGCTCAGCATAATGAAACTAGGCATGGGACCATATGAATATTTCATGTCACCGGTATCCTGGCCAAATATAAATGCTCTAGATATCATCCTGATAATCAAAACTTAATATATTTTTTAAAAGGTCACTCAAAGATGCATACATTTAGTTAAGAAACTAATGTTTTTATTGCATCACAGAAAGGACACGCATCTTTTTTAAGTGAACATCCTTTTAAGTGCAAAACAATCATGAATCCTAATGCTCCCGAGCAGAAAGAAGGAAAAATAAATAAAAATAGCAGCATTGTAAGAGTGCAGAGAGCGTTGTCCATTTTTCATTTCTCTACATAATAAGCTAGATAGCTTTTTCAGGTCACTCCTTTGAGTTATTATTATCCTTATAATAGAAATTCACCACAATCAACTTATTGGTTTTATTTATTTATTTTATCCGCAAAATATAATCCTATATTGTCCCAACCCTAGATGAAACAGCCTTTGAAATTCAAGGCTACATTTTTCTAAACAGGTTGAATACTGAAAGTGTCAGATTGGCACCAAACAAACATTACTTTCAAAAGGATCACATTTCATCAGCAGCAGTAGATTATCTCAGATGTTGCTAATTATACAGGACAGTATACTGTATTACAGAGTACACTGTCCTTACAAAGGCACTTAGAGACCGACAGAGACAACACAAAGTTCAGTTTCCTGATGAAGAAAACCAAAAACACTCGACGCAAAAAAGAACACTCATGTAAGGTTTCGTTTGGTGAGGTAAAAGTCAAGTATTTTATAAGGGGCTCTCCACAACAGAAAAAACGTTGGTCACCACCACCACCCTACCGCTCTATTTTAAAAGCACCTGGTGAGATTAAGGTGGGTCGCAAGCCGAACAAGGCTACTATGTCTGCAGAGGTAAGCGCTAGTGATGGCGAGATGAAGCTTCATGAAGCATTGAAGCTTTCCATCCAATTGGCTCACTCGTGGGCCGAAGCTTCATGGCGCTTCATTTGCTCTACGGCGCCATCAAGTGGACAATAAATGTAAAACAGGCAGAGTGATTATAATGCCACCATGGCTTTGGTGTGTGAAGCTTTGAATTGAATGAATGATGTTTGTGATGCTCGAATAGATTGCAAACAAACGCGCAATACAGTCCCAAGTCCACAAAATGTGTGTGGACTTGGGACTTTCGCTGCCCCTTATATTTGAAATCGCGCGCCAAACCCGTGAACCATTTCCTGAATCAGTCACGTGGTACGGCCGGCTCGCGAGGCTTCGAACGTCACCACATTCGTCATCAACACAAGCTCGATACGCGCTTCACCAAAATCTTCCTGGATTACTCGACACATGCTTCGAAGCCTCGACATGGAAGGACACATCACTAGTAAGCGCTTCAGAGACCAAAACCCTTCTCACGAGAACGGACCAGAAACAGAAACAGGACCTACCACATCCTTCACAGCAGGCTGGTGCAAAATAAATGAGGCTCTCCATAATGAGTCTATTCTGAAGACCTTTGACGACAGCCAAACATGGCTACTATGATAAAGAGGTCGGCGCTTCACAGACCAAAACCCTGCTCCACTGCAAGCTGCTACAATCGAGGCGGAGTGTGTACCACAACAAGCAGGTACACCTTCAGCAGTAGTTGAAACTACTGAACTGAGAAGCGGCCCTGTCCAGAGGGAAACACCACAACGCACCACTCAGACCTGTGATGGAATTGTATCTGAATCTAAATGCATTTGATCTATGAATATGTTCATATATGTATTGGTATTGACTACGTTTTTCAGTAGTTTTTCCTTACTATTTCACAGGAACGACAGCAATGTTTTTCAACACAACACTTTGTGTCTACCCAAAGTTTTCTTTTCTTTTCGCATTACAACACAAACTTTTAAACACACAGGTCACTGTACCTTCGACAGCAGAGGAGTTGGAATAAGCTGCTTGAATTGTTTTGTACATTTTCTTTAAACTGAAGATATTCAAAGGAATTAAATCAAATATTCATATCACAGTCTGGAATATGTCAATCATGAACAACAACCCTGATTTTTTGCACACAAATGTAACAATGTCATGCGTGTGTTTGTGTTGGATGTCCCTCAGGCAGCGTGCCCCCTGTGTCGGGAGAAGTTCCAGCCTCACAGACTGGTGTACCTGAGGAACTACAGCTAGAGCCACTGAGCCTGAAACTACACACTGCTGGTGGACTGTCCAGGTTCTCAACATCTGTCCTGGCAACCTGTTCCTCTGGAACATGTGGAGACCAAGGGTCAACCAACGGGTCTGAGAAGTGAAGCCGATGCTGAAGTGCCTTTAACTTTGATTCTCTCTCATGGTCGTCAGGCCATGTTCAATAAAATGTTGGATTGTATCAGTCGAATCTTGTAAATATCACTTTTAATTAAATTAAAACTTATACTGATGTTAATAAAATGTGGGAAATCTCCAAATATGTCTGTTTTGTTTATGAGGTTTGAATACTTTAATGGTGTAGTTGTGCAACAGAATTGATAATCTACAGTATATCAAATGTACAGATTACTGTTTTTTATCATTTACTGCCTGGTAGAAAAACTGCCCACTGTTAAATGATGGAAGATGAAGTGAACTAGTCAGGTTGGGCAGTATTTCTTATAAATGTATTTGAAATGCAAAGTAATTTGTATTTGATAGACTTTGTTGTTTCGTATTTTCTATCAAAATATTTTAAGGATCTGTTCACCTGAGCAAACTGACTCAACTGACTGGTAATTTGTCTAGGCTTGTTCAAGTGCAGCATAAAGTGGTTGAAACTTTACCTGATCTTTCTATCCAATATAGCAAAAAACATACCAGTTTGTAGGCTATACTCAGCAGTTTATTGGTAGGCATTAGTCACTTTAACATATTAGTAATATTGCAGGTTTTACAGGGCAAAAGGAGAAAACATTCAGAATTGTGGTATAATAACACGTAAGAGTGCCACGTGAATGTTTAACTTGTTTATTAACACATCGTCATTAAGAGGTAGACCTGTTTTGTTGTTACCAAAAACATCAGTTTATCTGAACAACACTTGTAAAATAGTTTTCCTTCATGCTTCCTTAAATATACTTATTGAAAGCAAATAATGTACAAATCTTGAGTGGTTGCTATATTCTGTAGTTAAATTTTATATAATTACCATTTGATCATTTACCAAAATGGATCTTCATGTATTTTTGTCCTTCTCTGGGAGTTGTAAAGTGGGTCCATTGGCAGGACATCAGAGCATTGTTGACACTACAAGGAGCTGCTTCTTCCTTTTGGACATCTACTAACCTGGTTAGAACTGTGCTGGACATGGAGACAGGTTTATCATTTGTAAATCTGCATCAGGCTCCAAATATCTCCGGAGACCTTTTACCTCCCTGAACCCTCATTACAGAACAGGTCTCGTCATCCTGCTGTGTCTTGTGATGTCAAGTGTTCTGACCTGCACTGTCTCTGTTAAGGTAGATGTTCATCAGCGCGCGTTTTTCATGTCAGAAAAGAAGATCTGGCCCCTATGTTCACCAGCTGCAGTCTCAAACTCTGTCTGCTGTTTGGAGATGTCACGACCTGGCTCTGAAGCCATGACAAGAGAGGGAGACGCAGACTGATGGCAAAAGTAAGTAGTTTATCACACATCATGCAACAACAAGGCACGGTGGTGAAGAACGTGCCAGCTCGTTGCCAGAAAGGCAGAGCTTTATACTTTGAGAACCGGGCCCAGGTGCCTCCAGTTAGGGCGATCACCACCTCTGGGTACCTGCTGCCTTAAAGAAACACATACATACAAGTAAACAAGGTAGGGAACCGTCACACCCCCCTCCATAAGACCTAGGTCCTGAAGGGAATCCCAGTACCAAAATATCACAACTTTAATACAATGTATTTTACCAAAAAAACCTCCAAAACACCAAAAATTGTCTGAATCCCCAAACCCCATATACTTTACCAAATGTTATCTTATTTGAAAAGTATCTTAGGTGAACCAGTGTCCTTCTCCAGCAGTCCAGCATCCCTTGCACCTTGGAAGCAGTTTATGCGGTTAGGAAAGGACAAGAGGAGAACCAAGAAGATGAACACATAGTAAACCCTCATTATTGGGGAGCCCTGGACAACACGTCCATCACCACGTTGTCAGTCCCCTTAACATAATGAATATCCAAGCAGTAAGACTGCAAAAACAGTGACCATCTGTTTAACCTCTGGTTGGAACACTGCAACGAGTTTAGGCAGGTCAGTGGGTTGTGCTCAGTGTAAACAACTACAGGGGTACCACTGCCACCAACATACACATCAAAATCTTATATATTATGTGTGCTCAGAGGTGCACACATAATATGGCTTAAGTAAGTTTACATGACAAAGCTGAGTTGGCTTTCTAGGCTGAGGTGTTGAAATTATGTAATTCTACGCAGAGATTTGTTTCAACACTGTATGCGAACCTGCAAACTTTGCCTGGAAAGGTGAACCGTAGGGAGCAAGGCCAGCACTTAGCCTCGTACCGAATGGCTTAATACGAACACGTGTATTATTACACCCCTAGAAACAAAGGGCCATGTTGACTGCGTCATCTACAGACCTGTTGGCTCTGTAGGCGAACTGCAGGGGGTCCAGGAGTGGGTCGGTGAGGGTTTTAAGGTGTGACAAGACAAGGTGCTCAAAAGACTTCATGACTACAGAGGTCAGGGCGACGGGCCTGTAGTCACGAATTCCCCTTCATATTAGTTAGTTTTCATCCTGTCTGCTTGTTTAATTAACTCTCCTGTCATTTCAGATCCTACCATTCACACCCAATCACCTCTCATTCCCCTCACCTGGTCCTCCACACCCCATCTCACCTGCAGCCCATTCCCTCATTAGCCCTCACTATTTAGGACCCCTCACTTGCACTTATTCCCTGCCACATGGTCTTGTGTGCTATTGCCAAGCTCGCCAGCGTACCTTAGATATCGTTCCTGATCAGTCTGTTCCGACCCTGTCTGCCTGTTATTCGACCTTTGATTTTGCCTGCTCCGTATTGGATTTGTTTGCCTGTTTGACGGACCTCCCGGTTTTGACCCTGCCTGAACTAAGTAAAAAGAACTTTACTTGTATTTTGTCTCAGAGTTGTGCTTTTGGGTTCTAGTACCTGTAATCCTTACACTAACAGCATACACATATTTTAAATAAATTTGTAGTTATATAATACATTTAGGCTATTTCTACATCCAGCATTTGGTTATTTCATCATGTTTTCATTATTATAACAAAACTTGGGTTATTCCAGCAGCTGGAATTGGTCCGGTGACATCATCTACATGATGGTTGGTAGAATTGGGCAGCACGCACCACTTTGGTCATATCACTAAATCTACATATGGACATTTGTACTTTTCTTTGCGCTCCCACTAAGTTTAAGAAATCACTAACTGAAGTAGAAGTAAACAAGGAAAGCTGAGGGAAAGTTGATTCAACAACAAACTGAATGTCTGATCATCTGTACAGTTGAAGAGTATCGGAGGAAGGAATTTTACTTTAATGCCAGAACCTTTATATGGACACAAATAAACTTTGAGACACGGGTAACTTTAAAATAATGTACTTTTTGCAACCTAGAATCCCTTTAAATCCTTAAAAATGTTCTCCGTTTAGAAATGAGTGAAACTTTGAGTTTAAAAGTGAACAGTTCACAACATACTATCAGGCCTGTTGGAAAAACACAGATTTGGTGGAAACAGACACTCGTGTAAAATGATTATTTGAGGGACAGCATGTCAAGGCGGGACATCTGTGGAATGTGCTAACAATTAGTGTAGAGGTTTGAAAACACTTATTTTGGTTTGAAGGCATCAAATCTTCTAGATTTAACATTGAAATTAAAATAAAGGAATATGGAGCCTGGGCCAAATTTCATAAAATGTTTCCAGGCTCTCTCACAAGATGAGAGGTCATTACATAATCTATTTACTAATTTTTCTCAAAACAGTTTCAATGACAAAATTAAATGTTTAATGAATAAATAACTATCCTCTAATTTCATGTGGTTTCTTGTTAAATCTTTACTCCTTAATGTTTGCGTAAATTTAATATGACAGGCTGAACACACCTGTGCCGTCTTTTTTTTTTTTTTTTCTTTACGTCTCCATGCTTCCACTGGTTACCCCGTGTTTAACGTCCCATTGCAATGAATTGTGGGTAATTCCCTTGGGCAAAGTCTGCATCTAATGCTGATTTATGGAAAGGGTTCATAAATGTCTCAAAATGTCTGCCAAAGAGCCCTCAAACACTCATTGATTTGACAGTGGGACAGAATTAAACCCTCACAGACTTTGAGGGAGCGCGCCTCAAAGTCTGTGAGGGCGGACATTGGGATTGGGCGTAAATACATTGACGGCCGAAGTCTCTATACTTTGGCATGTTTCTCTTAATAGATAAATCTGACGAACATTAAATTAGTTCCACACAAATGTAAGAAGTTCATAATGCCAGTTCATGAAGCTTTTGATGTTTCGTCAAACGCCGTTCCCATGGCGACGCAGTCTTCGCCGTGAAAAACAAAGGTATTTGAGAGCTATAGCTTCTCAGCTAAAGCTGAGGGGCTATAAATGCTTGAAACACAAGTGAACTTGGCACACAGATTTAAAGCCAAGTTTAGTTAAATATTATGGTTTTAATGCTTTAGAGTGGCAAGTTGGCTCAATAGCGCCCCCTGCAACATTTTGACAAAGCTGCCCTCGCAGTACGTTAGACCTAGATGTATGAAATTTGGTACGAATATGTATCACATGTGGACTTAAATAAGTCTCTTGGGGCCATGCCCAAAACCCAACCGGAAGTCAGCCATTTTAAATGAATTTTGAGTGTCGTTTTTGACATTTCCAGGCACTCTACTTTTAAAAACGAGGCCTATTTGCAGGCCTCAGCTCGAATAAAGATAAGAAATACCTAATTAATTGTATAAAAAAAAAAAAAAAAAAAAAAAAATTAATATATTTTTGAGATGAGAAAAATCATGGAACTATCAGAATACATGTTACTGGTTCACATAAGATAAGGATGGAACACAGCAGAACTTGGAAAACTCAAAAGCTCGATCTTGAAAAACAGCACTTTTAGGGTATTGTTTTTTGGAAAGTATGGGTATCCAAGACTTAATATGCTGGGCTCTTAGAACAACTGATATAGGCTCTATATACACAGCTATACATAGATACAGTGAAACATTTATGAAATATAGAGCATTTCAAATTAGAAAACTGATCAAATATTCCAATATTTGAATAAAAAAGTATTTTTTAAATTCAAAAACACTCTATCACTTCTATGTATCACTCATGATGTTCAATGAATCAATAGACCGAAGATTGGACCTTTTTTGAGTGTTTTAAGCTCTTTCTATGCCCTTTTTAGTTATTTAGTTTAAGGTCAAATCCTGCTTCGACTCTCTGTTCAGGGCTGTATCTCAGCCCCCCCTTCTCCGATTTTCACCATTGAGACATCCTTCGAACCGTAGGAGCCAATAGAATTGCCTGGAATTGAAAGCTAGATGATTGACAGCACTATTAGCCAATAAAGCTCAAAAACGTCCAGCTCTGAAATCTGATTTGCTGAGCTTCCAACCCTCTCAAGAATCCGAGGAGTGTCGGAGAGACACGAATCGAACGGATTCACACGGAGCACCAGCAGCTGGACAAACATGCATTGGAAGTACGGAGATATTCCATTTTTTCGCTGAGATTCGACCAAAAGTAAGTACAATATTCGATGAAAGCTGTGTGACTTTTTGTGTTCGAAGCTGAATATCTCTACGATGGTTTACCGGGGAGAGAAATGGAAACTATGTCCGTAATCTCCGTCAGGCGCTCGTGCTTTTTCATGCTGCATGTTCGTAGGTAGCACGTTGCTAACGGAGTGTAGCAGCTGTTTTCTCCGGTCTGTCCCAGTCATATCAAGTATGATTTATGATATTTTGTTATTTGTTTGCTTGGCTGATGGGAGATGTGTTTGTCTCATGTAGAAGTGACCTAGTTCATGTTGTTCCCAGGACGCTGAGGTTTCTGCAGAACTATAACATCACTATATTCGTTCTTCGTGGGTTCTCTGCCAGTTACTTTTAACACAAAACTCTCTAAGTTTTGATGTACTCTGCGTCCAAATGGGGGACCTACGGGTGTATAAGGTTCTAACTCCTCCTAGGGAATTAATCAGATCGACTTCAAATTTGGTCAGTACAGTCTGAAGACCCTTGTGATGTAAAGTTACTCAAAGATTATTTCGTGAAAGGCCGTTGCCGTGGCGATGCATTCTTTGCCATGAAAAACAAAGGTGTTTTTGAGCGGCTAAACATGCTCCAACCAGAACCAAACATGGCGCACACATTTAAAATCATGAATGTAGTTTTCTAATGTGATGTTAATGTTTCAGATTGGCAAGTCGGCTCAATAGCGCCCCCTACAAAATTCCGCCGATGCAGCCCTTGGAATACGTTTGACGTATGAAATTTGGTAGGCACATGTATCACATATAGACTTAAATAAAAGTCTCTTGGGACCATACTTTAAAATCAACCGGAAGTCGGCCATTTTGATTTTTGTGTGAATTTTCCCTTGATTTCTGTTCGCTAAATTTTAACGAACTCCTCCTAGGGACTTTGTCAGGTCCACTTCAAATTTGGTCAGTAGCATCTAAAGACCTTTGCAATTAAGTTACTCAAAGCTTTACGTTTGATGGAATGGCGTAGCCGTGGTGTGGCGGCAATTTTACGTGATTCACTATTAAACAACAAGCTGATGTAACTTAACTGGACTTGCTTAAATCTGTCCCAAACTTGCCATACTTGATAACAGTCATTGCCTGAGGATGTCTACAAGCCAATTTTCACTCAAAGTCGTAGCGTCATCTAATGGCAACATGAAGTCAGCGTTATGTGACAGACAGAATCCGATTTACATGATATTTACATGTGGGCTGCACTTGATGTAGAGCAACATAATGCATGTTTGCGCATGTTCTCTAGCGCCACATAGTGGATACAGGAACTGATGGAATATTTGCACTACATAAATTCCAGCATCGCAGAGTCCAGCGGGAAAAATATGTTAAACTCTGTGGACGCGTTGTCCGATGGTCAAAGACATTCCCGGCCGCATCTGCCGGCGTCCCGCCAGTGCCCAGGAGACGTCGGAAGGTGCGAGGGCCCGTACATCGCTGCTTGCAGCTTTAATTATTTTTATTAGTACATTACCAAGTGTTGGCTCACTGGCCTTGTTGGAAAGGTCAGATATCTTCCACGGACATGAACAAAACATTAATTTTGGACCCATCAAAGTTTTTAAAAATAGTTTTTCATGATCAGAACTAATAATAGGGAGCCGGGCATCAGAAGAATTTGTATCATTTCTTCTTCTTCTGCTTTTTGGTGATCTGGCTCTCAAGATCGTTGAGCTGGGACTTCAAGGAGGACTCTGTCGTCTGCAGCTCCTCTTCCTTTTCCTGCAGAGTCTGCTGGATTTCTTTATTGGCCTGAAGGAGGGAAGACTTCTCCTGCTTCCAAAGGAGACGCTCAGTATTTAACAGATCTTCTGCCCTTTTCAGAGCTGTTTTGATCCCGTTAGTCTCGAGTCTCGCCCGGGCTCTCTCCAACACCTGCTTAGCCGCCTTATGTGTTTGAAGAGACTGTATGATCCTCTGAAGAAAAAAGAAATCCCACTCGCCGTACAAACCCAATCTCTATTCTGAAAATAGATACAAACTACTGCATCTCCCAAACGCGCCTATTTCCCACTATAAGACCCACAAAGTAATTATCAACGCTGGACAGCGTTATAGGGAATCCAGGGAAACCCCACTCAAAACTTAGTGACATCAACTATGATGTACATTACATTTGCACATTTTAACCCATATCAGTACAAGCATTACGGATATGTAGTGGGGTCTTTAAAACAACAGTTGTGCCAGCATTACAGGTAGAAATGGGGGAAGTGCCATTGGAGTTAAGAAGAATGCAGATCATGACGACATATTGGGTCAGTTTACAAGTACATATCAACCATCCAACAATAAGTGCTATTGAGCCATGTTGGGAACATGAAAAAAAGCCAACAAAGAGCTTTGGTTGGGTTGTTAAGAAGAAGGCTAGTGAATTGGGTATACCGGATAAGCGTTATTCTCCAACTGGTTCTGCCAGCTATTCCTTCTTGGTTACTGCCACAGCCTAAAATTGATCTTGGCCTCCTTGAACTGATGAGATGAACGTGGGGAAAACTGTAAGATCTTCAAGTCATCAGAAAGAATTCCCACAATTATTTACAGATTGATACAGACGGATTTAAAGACCCTAAACTGGTGTAGGAAGAGACTCAGTGATGATTTATCTGTGTTTGCTATGGCCATAGTTATTGCGTTACAGTGGGTAGAGGACATCAGGCCAGAGAGAGTGGTGATAGCATCAGACTCATGTGCAGTGTTAATGTTTGAAATGTTGCAACTCAAGAAGTAGAGAGGATTTATTGCATGAAATACTTCAATCTGTAACAGGTTGTGTATGGACCCATTGCAGCACACAGGATTCCAGGAACCGTTGGCTTTTAACGTAAACTCAACAGGTACAGAGTGTTACAGCAAAGTCTCTGGTAGAGCAGCAGAAACAGCAGGCACAATGATTCCAAGTCAGGAACAAAAGGCTGATGAGTTTACCGGTAGTCAGGTGAGACGGGTAGATCAGGGGCAGGCAGGGTCAACAACAGGAAATCAGTCTGGGATCAAGTGCTGGAAAGACTGTCATTGAATAGCAAAGAACAATCTGTCTATATAGTGGCTTGATTAGTGATCAGAGGCAGGTGAGTGAACAGGTGAAGGGAGTTAGACTGATGGGGAGGGAGTGGCTGACAGGTTGAGTGAGGAGGGTGTGGAGCTGAACTGTGACACAATCACGGTTCAGACTCTATCAAACGCGGGTGGCTGTAAATGTTGTGTGAGTCCCTGCCCATGTTGGAGTTGATGGCAATGAGAAGGCTGCTAAAAGCAGCAAAAAGGGCTTTGAAGAGTGGGAGAAATAACATGAATGTCAATATAAGAAAGCCAGAAGCTAAAGTGGTGATTAAGGGACAAATCAAAAAGATATGGCAGAACGAATGGAATAAAGGGAGTAAAGGAAGATATCTGTTTAAAAATAAACCATTGGTTGGGAATGCAGGTTCTAGTGGACGAAATAGAAAAGAGAAGAGGATTCTAACTAGACTAAGGAATGGCCATACTGGTCTTAACAGTTCACTCTGTTATTGGAAACAGGTAGGAATGTGGCAAGACACCGCTGTTCCGTAATCTGTAGAAGCCACGCTATATCCCCACAGTCCGTTTAGATGGTGGGTCTTTCTTGCAGTAGTCTAGTGAGGTTTCTGATTTATAATCCACAAAGTTGGATTCTGCTCCTTTGCTGTACAGTTGCCTGGAAATCCTACTCTTTGAGCCCACTAAACTTCGACTGCTTCACTTATCTGCGCACTCCATACTCCTCTCACCTAATTTTTCGTCACATTTTGTACAAGCAAAGAAAATAAAAATAATAGTAAAAATAATAAAAGACCCTATTCATAACCTATGTT
This sequence comes from Cebidichthys violaceus, assembly GCF_023349555.1. NCBI lineage: Eukaryota > Metazoa > Chordata > Actinopteri > Perciformes > Stichaeidae > Cebidichthys > Cebidichthys violaceus. The sequence continues at coordinate 15,812,703 of NW_027176816.1, forward strand.
AACATTGCAGGTGACTGATTACACTTAAGTACAGCATTTTAAATATGCAAAGGAAAATAAACACAAACATGTTCCCCATCACAATGGGATAAGGTGAGGGAAACATGGTAATGGCAAGTTTACCTTTAGATTAATTGTGTCTAGCCCCCTGCATTGAAGTCAGACAAATTCCACACACATCAAACATCATCATTGTCATCATCGGCAGTCACTCAAGGCGAGTATGACTGTCCTCTCTCGTCTGCTTGTGGGTCTTCAGATGGCTGTAGAGCCCGATCCGTGATCCAAACACTTTCTCTCCTTGTGGTGCTGTTGCTTTGTCTCTGCTGCACGGTGGAGTTCCTTTTCAGGACTTTGGCCTCCTTCCTTTGAATGGATTTCTTCCAGTAGGGACCTGTTCAATGCAACAGGCTCTCAGTTGCTTGATATGATGTGTAATTTCTTCAGGCTGGACTTGATATTGTTCTTGAAACTTTTCTTTTGCCCCACAGGGGGCTGATGTTCCTTCAGCTGGGACTACAGGATGTATACCCTGGTATGCATCCTCTGTATACCAGGAGTTTTGTTTGGGCCTGAAGGTCTCGGTTTTCAGAGACTCCTGAGTCTGGCGCAGGCTGCACTGGCGCAACGATTCACCTCAGAGTTGATGTCAGCTTTTGAGGAAACAAAGCTGCCAAAGTAAGGGAAGGGTGTCGACGTTTTCACAGCGACTACCTTTACTTTTTATACATCGTCTATGGTTGTATTTAAGCCAATGACAAACAAACTATTTTGATGTAGAGGTTGGAGGGCTGGTTGAAACAAATGGATAGACAGATCAACGTTGCGGTCCTCAGACCTGACGAAGTTGGCCACAAAGTGTAAAAATGGTCATTTTATTAATATCTCAAATCTCAAATCTGCTCCTATTTAACTATCATGTGCTGATAGTTCCTGCACCAAAAAGCTCATTCATTCAAACATCTTTAGGTAGTTGAGTAAAAGCACACAGAAAAGAAGTAACAATTGGCACCACACTCACATGCTGCTCTCTGGTGATATATGGCGATGTCAAGAAAATGGCAGGGTCTATTATTATAGGCTTTTAAACCTCCCATAACACAACAGCTACACAATAGGCTGCTGTCTCTGATGCCATGTTTATCTGTCTCTAGTCTAGCCTGTCTCCAAGGCTAGCTGTAAATAAACCTCAAACTTGGCACGGCTCTGAAACAGTGCTCTAGTAAAGTAAATATATGGAATGAATGGGAGGTGAGCAGACGTTTTTCCAACCTCTGGTTGTTGCGGATGTTAAGTGATTGACTGTGAGGTTGTATTTGGATGAAAAGTCTTTAATACTAGCAGTTAGATAATTATTTCCGTTGTGACATACACAAAAGTACATACATAAAATTGGACCTCTGCATTTAACCATCCTAAGCCCTTTAGGAGCAGTGGGCTCAGTGCCGGCCTTCATTTACGTTTTTTTACTAGTACTATTTAAATACTGTTATTTCAGAATATAACAAAATGTATAACTACTGTATGTAACCTATTAAATTGGTCCAATTGTCTGGCTTCGCCTGCAGATGGAAAGACTATTTAGGTGCTTGGGGAATAATCCACCACAGAATTATGAAGAATACAATTTTTCTTTTGAGTGTGATCTGCATTACTCACACGTAAAGACATAAAGCTGTACAGTTACCTTTTGATTATGAACACAATGATCGGTGGTGTTATTGGCTGCGTTTCAAGGGGCACTGGCTAAAATCTAGCTCAGGGCACCAAATTGGTCAGGATCAGCTCTGAGTGGGCTGCTTTGAAGCAGGGCCTCAGTGTCTCGCTCAAGGAGACTTCGACATGCGGACAGGAGGGAGGGATCAAACCGCCAACCTTGTGGTTCAGGGACAAGCCGCTCTACCCTGACTAATGAGATAGCTGTGCTATCACATGTAGCTCTAGGCTGAGGTCTTTAAATCTGTTGTATACTTCATTACTTAGGCCAAACTTGAAGCAAATACTTCAACCAAAAAAAAAATCCAATTAATTGTTGGTTGGAAGTTTTTGACATGAGCAACGAAGACTGTGATTTGCGTTTGGCATGCTGATTCTTCTGTACCGTGACCATGTTGGCTTCCTTCTAGGTGATAGGACTAAACCTCAGAGAAGGGTGTGGAGATCCAGACAGAGCAGAATAGAGTAGAACCTTCTTCGCATTGAAAGGAGCCAGTTCAGGTATATTGTGTACAGGGACGTGCGTTCAGGGGAGGCAGGTGAGGAAGCTCCTCACCTGTATTCATGAAAAGTAAAAAACAAATAATGATAAAATAAAATAAATATGAATATGTCTCTACTGATCTGTGCTATAAATGTAATTTCTGTATGATTCCAATTATTTAAGCATTTGTATAATCAAAATCGCTGAATTTGCACATGTCCTGTTCAAACAGAGGAGACACCTGAGGTGAGGCAGCGACGAGCTGAGTCTCACCTTCAGATTGCGCAATCCCTCACAAACTGGGTTGAGCCTTTTGCTTTTTCATTGTTTGTCACCACTGTAATATTTGTAGACACTTTTATTACATGTCCTTTCTCTACATAGAATAGGTACTGTATTTCATGTATGTGTAGAACATATTTAGTGTTGCTGATCTGACATTAAACCGCAGTGAAAAAGCACAGAGGGGGGAGGCAAACACTACTCTGCCTCAATGATGGGGCGTGCGAGAGCCCACGGGTCGGTTTATGCTTGTTCTGTCGTTGCTCTTCTTCTACACTTCTCTTCTTCTTCTTAGATTTTGCTTTGACCACAAAAATGGAAGATTCTATATCCAAGCTTAAAAAATTCTCAAAAGGGAAATATGACCAAATCAACAGCAATTCAACGTCGGACAGGTAAAGTAAGTCAAAGTTTGTTGTTCTCTTTATACATCCGTGGTTGTTACACAGATTATTGTGGGATCTCATGATTTCCACGGGTGGGGCCCACGAGTGCTCTGCTTCTGAAACGCAAATATGGAAATATGGAATCAAATATGTGCCTTACCTATGTGTGTGTAAAGAATGCTGATATGAAATATGAAAAACAACCAGTAGTCAATATGCAAGCTGCCAATTGAATGGTGATTTAAGCTTCTTGGGTTCATATATTTGTAAATCTGACTCTGAAAGTGTCAGTGCCTCACCAGCCACGAACCTCACCGTACATCACTGATTGGGTATCTGATAAGGATGCCTCCTTAAGCCCTCCCTTTAGAGGTTTCCTGGACACGTGCATCAAAACATCTGGGCTGCCATGCTTAGCCTGATGCCACTGCAATCAGGACCACCTCAAGTTGGGTGGATGGATCTTTACCAAAATGTAATTCTTATAGGTCTTTTCTTTAACCAAACTCTTTAGTCTTATGACGCGTTTCCACTGCATGGTTTAACGCATAACGCTTCTCAACTGGATTTAGTCTTTTTTTGGTTTTCTATTAGCATCGGTTGGGGATATTACGTGGTACCTGGTTTCTGTTTTTGGTACCACTTCGAGGGTTAGTGAGCTGAGACAATACTAGAAGATGGAGCTAAAACACAGTGGACCATTGATTGGTCAGAGAGAATCCTCACTAGCACGAAACGGGACATCCTGCACAAACCTAGAATTTTTAGATTGCCAAGATTCCGCCAATGGTGAATTCTTATCAACTCAACCCAGATTTTCAGCAAGTATTGCGTTGAGAATAATGTTACAGCAATTTAAAGATAAGATAAAGATAAGATAAAGAGGTATTTATTGTCATTGTAGTGATACAACAAAATTCCATTTGGTAGCCCTCAGTCAGTCGGCAGCAGCGAACAACAACAACGATAACAAACAATATACAAAATAAAAATACATCACTACGGCGAACAGTTTAACAAGTCACCCGTGCTTGTTTGTTAATTTAATTGAAGCTAAGGAGCCTTGAGAGCACATCAGTCTTTGAACCTACTTATAGTGCTTAACTTGTCGACTGTGTTTTTCTGCAATGTTTCATTTTTGTATTTTGAAAGGAAGAACACAGGCAACAGACCTTTATTGCAGCACACCTCAATTATATGCTTGGACTATAGCTTCAATGAGCATTTTCAGCAACAGCAACATATGCATGTTTCCTCGTGCTTGATTGCCTGAGGAAACAAGCAGAGCGAACACCGGGGGCTCCAAGACCAATGTCAAAAGAATTGCCAACTACGTTCAAATTTTTCAAGGATTCAAGGGTCATTTATTGTCATTATGCAACACAGTGATGCACAACGAAAGTCAGTTGTAGCCCATTTGCAACACACCAAACACATGAGAAACTAAACTAAAACAGTAGAACATTCCTGTAGTGCATTCTTTTAATTTGCTCACAAGGAATGTAAAGAGCAGCAACAAAAACTATTCTCTGGGCAGATAATATGGCCGACATTAGACAGCCAGGAGCATGCTGGGTAGTGGAGTAGCCGTAGGTCCTAGCTGAGTTAGCTTGGCTTCCATCTTGGCTCTCCTCCATGGGGCAGTTAGGTGGCGTTTGGTCCAGCAGATCTGGCTGGTTGGTCGGCCGTGGAGCAGTGATCGTCTCAAAGTCCGCTGCTCTTCATCCCCACGCTTCCTTTTCAGATGTTGATGAATATATTGTATCATATGCCAATAGTGCGCCAGTAAAAAAACACAAAAAAACAACAAATTAAGACAAAAAAATGATGTCAGAAGCAACACTGCGGTGTCATTAAGCAAAACATTATATATCATCAACAACTGCTGAGAAACTTCTTAATGCAGAACAGAAGAGAGACTGTGTGTAAAGATTAGACTTTGCTAAAGGCAAACAAGTATGTGCAGTCAGCACACCCTGCTAAAACGAAGCAGATGCTCTTTAAAGGAGCGTTAGCAGCTAAACTCAACACATTAATGATTTTCTGGAGCCTTCTCTCGGCCCAGACCAGCTGCCAGCACTTAAAAGTGTTTATATCCAAACACTCAGTCCCAACACACTCAGGTGGCAATTTTTCTGTCCTGTTGACAAGCAGCCAGTTCACTTACACTGCTGTCATTTCGGATAATCGGGTTTTCCCCCTCCTCGGAGAGCATGGCTGGCAGTGGAAGCAGATGCTGCCAGGCTAGCGCTGATCCCCGAGCTCAATCATGTCTATTAGAAAACACTGCGATGATGGATGTCTGCTGCTCTTCCTCCTCCTCTCTCTCCTCGTCATTAACAGCGAGGCAGTTGGCTAATTATACCCTAAAAGAGAATTCATTTGAAAATATTAAAACTTTCCTCTCTGTTATTAACAAAGGAGAGATGTAGATCGTGTTAGCTGCAGAATGATCTCCACTTAGTGGACAGGAAGAGAATGCAGGCTGTAAAAAACACTACTAAAAAAAATCAATGAGTTTCATGGTTTGTAAGATTCAAGATTTAAAAATCGTTATTGTCTATCCCATCATAATAGAAAATTGGCTTTGATTTGGGGCTCACAAACAACATCAAAATCATACAGCCATGAAACATTAACACACAAACAATCCCATACATAAATAAGAATGTGTGTGCAAAGATGCATTAAACAGTAGTGACAGTGTTTGGCCTTGTTTAAAATGGATATTTCAGTGGGTATGGAAGATGTCTTTGTTGGTTCTCTTTTTGGTCAGAGGTGCTCTGAAACGGCAATCTGATGTGAGCAGCTGGAAGGATTGGTGAAGGGTCCTCGGTGGTGAAGTCTGCTCTTCTTTTTACTGCTGTAAAGGACTGAGAGTTGGGTCTGAGTGGTGCCGGTGAGTTTGGATGTATGCTCGATGACACTTTTATCTGAAAGGAAATTGTACCAGCATGCAATGTCATGCCACCATACTTGTCTTTGAGTGATCGGTGAGGATGATGACGATGGCGGTTGATCTAAGTGTCATAAAGTAAGAAAAAGAAAGTGCAAGCAGTGCAGTTGCACCAAGCATCCAGTTGAATATATTTATTAGTGAAAATAAAAGATTTCACATGACATCATGTAGCTGATATACATCAACTAAAATGAAGACTTCTCTTAATGAAGTGAATTGAATCGTCAAATAATTTATATTACAAGCGATCAAAGCAACCTAATTCAACACAAGTGAACCACAAACCATATCCAAATAGGGTGTAACGTTTCAATCTAATATAGAGAACATCACACTCCAATAATTATACAACATAATTGAGGCCTGTTGAGTATGTCAGTTCAGAATATCTGTCTTTGGGAAAGATCTTTTGGGATGTATCACCTTCTCTGTTGAGACATATCTATTCTAAGCCAATGAAACGAAGAGAGGATGGTGTGCCTCTGTGTAATGTAATGCCTGACCATTATGTAGTCCAGATTTCATATTTCCTGTTCTGATGGCTTTTCTGTATTCAGATACATTGACTTTAAGAGCTCTTGTAGATCTGCCTATGTATAGTGAAAGTCAACATTTACAGAGTTGCAACTCTACTTTTGATGTACTTTTGTTTCTGATACTGTTATTTATCTAGCACATTGCACTGCACCTTACTGCTTCTTTTTGCACTTCTGGTCAGACGCTAAAACTGCATTTCGTTGTACTAGTACTAGTACTTGTACTCGGTGCAGCGACAATAAAGTTGAATCTGAATCTGAATCTGATCTGAAGTTGACCATCCATTTGGAACGCATTCTTGCTGCCTTTTTTAGAAGAAGAAGAGTGTGGCAGATCTAACTTCTGGTCTGTAAATAGATGTGGACCCTGCTTAAGACCATGGTCAACATTAAAGGAATACCTCACCCGTAAAATTACCATTTGTGTATCAATTACTCGTTACCTTGAATTCTTAAAGAAAACTTAGTTTTTCTTGCATGCTTCCCTGAATGGAGTAAATCCTTGATGAACACATTCGTTTCTGTCACTGTTCAAAGCAATGTTTTCTTCAAGAATTCTGGGTAACATGCACTGAGTCATTTATGATACAATATTGGTCATTTTAATGGTGAAGTATTCCTTTAAAAACATGTGTAAAAATATGAAAATACGTCTTCTTTGGCTTGTTCCTGTTAGCACAGAAATGTAATTTAGTTGTAGTTTTCCATTTATCTAATGTCAAAGAGTTTTATATCACCAAAAAAGAGACAATCTCCTCATTTTGTAATTAGTTGGTGGCCATTTGTGGTCATGGAGTGCCCTCTGTTGGGTTTTAGAATAAACTACAATGTGATGTTGTTGAGTAATACTGTAGTTTCTATTCTAATATAACTGTTTTATTTCTTTTGATTATGGACCACTTCGATGAAGGACTGATTCCATATTCACTTATATGTTTACTTTTTTCTGGTCTTTGAAAACATATGTCTGCTTAGTTAGACTTCCCAGGATATGAATTAAATCTGCCTAAATTGACATATTTTTTTTCTTTTTGGCTATCAGTGAGCAGAAGAACAAATTGTAAACACAACAAACAGATCGATGATCACATTAAAAATGTTCTGGGCACAAGGCATAGACTAAGAAGTGGATGTTGTCACCGTCACCGTTGAATTGTCGACTTCGGTTTTGAGGCCTCTAGTTTGGCTGTCGCCATCTTGTTTATTTTCACAACTAGAAGTGACACGAGAGTGTGGAGCTGAGTACAGTGTGAAACAAAATGTTTAATGAACTGAAAACAATCACAAGGTAGCACCACCCTAAAGCATTTCCTGCTTTATGGTCTATTTTACTGTATATGGGACCATACATTATTACATGAACATTGACAACTTTTTGCAAACAGAGGAGTTGCCCCCTGCTGACCATTAGAAAGAATGCAAGTTTAAGACACTTCTCTATTGGCTTCACTTTTCAGACCTGGATGTTGCCGCCTGGGACAAAGGTTTAGTTTCAATGACACAATTACTAATGACAAATGTAAATTTGTGGAAATGTTTTTATATTTTCCTGTGGTGTGCAGTGGCTCTTATAAATTAACAAATGACAGGTAGTTAAGGAAACTTGAATGCTGGTACAGTGGATGGCCCCATGCTGCCGTCTGCTGGTTTGTGAACAAATGATGTAGGCACGCTTAATAAACATGTATGAAGAGGACAGCACACAGAAAATACAAACACTCATAAAAAACTAATTACTTGGCATACCTACAGACACTGACATATTTGTATTTAAATGTATCTGTTTAACTCAATCACATAGTACTTTCTTAAAATCACGTGGTGAGTCTAAAATACCATGTTTTTATTTTTTTTTCCTCCTCTTTTCTGACATTTAAAGAGAAATAATAATAAGAACAGTGTGCTTTCTTTCAGTTTCAACATTATTGCACAATGTTCCCCCTGCTTCCTAACCTCTGTCCTACGAGCTCGTGAGAACAACAGAGTATTCTACTTTTTATGCCGCGTGTGCACATTCCAGCCCTTTTGATAGCACAGTTCCATTTACTTGAGTAGGAGCGCTCCGTGTTGAAACCGCTCTGTGACCAGCTTCCACTTCCTCTTCCAGAGCCGCTGTAGCAGCGCTGCTGCCCGGTCATGTGACGAACGGCTCGTCGGGAGCGAGCATAGCGCCGCTGCAAGACGGCGTGTCTCTTCACTGTATGTCCGTACCTGGAGCCGAAGGTAAGAACAGCCGCACCCGCGGTGCTCTGTGCTTCTGTCTTCATTCTTCTAACCGCTGCTGAAACGGAGCACTGACATATTGCACGAGAAACACTAACGGCTGCTGCAATGAGTGTGCCGACAGCAGAGGAACTGTTTTCTCTCTTTTTAGCGAGATTATTAAGGGAACAACAAGTTATTGGTCGGACAATAGCTTGTTGTTGGCTCGAGACTTTTGATGGCGAAAGATGCCAAGCTAGGAAAATAAGATGACACATTTTATGTTGGTGAGTTTAGAGCGTTAAACGGTAAAGGGGACAGATTTTGCTCCTTTTCGGGTTCGTGCTTTTTAAATTTTGTGGCTTTACTAGAAAGTGTTGACATGCTTTAATGTTCAAAATATGTTTCCATTGCTGCAGCACAGTGCCTGTCTCTTTAAGTGTTTTGTCAGACAAGACACTTGAACGCCTCAGGACTCTGGTACGTTGTTGTTTCTTTATCGTGCCTCTGTAGGCAGATAGTGTTAACTTCTTTTGGTCCCTCACTCACTCAGACCAGTGCTGAATCAGCACCACCCAGCGAGCATTTTTATGTTGAAAAGACGTTTAAAATTGGTTCAAAAGCAAAAATGAAAGACTATTTGAAGACGTTGATTTCAACGGGATTTGCAAGACTACAATTTTGTATCCTCTACATTGTGCTAATATTAATATATCATCATTTTAGAGGCTTACTAAGAAACCATATCCACATATCCACATTTAAAAGCCAATATTGCAAATCCTGGTGAAATCTGGTCTAAACGCTTAGTCAACGTCTTCAAATAGTCTTGAAAAAACGTTCACTTTTGAACCACTTTTAAACATCACCGTGTTTTAAATGTCGAAATGCTCACAGCTAAATATGTAGTAATTAAATACTTAATCATAGTAACACATCAACAGTTTCCACTTACAGGACAAAGAAGACCAAGTGACACAGGCAACAATTAATTTGTATTTATTAAGTAATAATATAAATATAACAATGTTCTTTATATAGAACCATAATCTCCCTTTCCTTCTTTAAATGTCGTTGTCAAAGCCACACAAGAGCCGGATCCCTGATCACAAAAAACGTGAAGAGGGATCTAAAGTTCTATTTGCTCCCTTTTTCTTTTGTGATCTGTGATACGATCCGAACCGTGAGTTTTATGATCCGTTGCACCACTAGTAAGACGATAAGTGTTGTTGTGATTAAGTCAAAAGTAAACAGGGAAGGTCATACATTATACCTTTTTATTACAAACTGAAGGGAACCATGTCTGTGGTGAAGCTGGAGGAGTGGCGACAGCGGATTCGTAAAGAACTGGACAACGCAGTGGCCTTCTGGCTCAAATACTCTCATGACACGACACATGGGTACTGCACCAAAAAGTTACAACTCATAACTGGCATGCTGAGCAGTTGTGTACAGCTGTTTGTACTGTGCATGCAGTTTGTGCTCCCTTGTGATAAACGTCCTGCTCTGTGTTTCAGAGGCTTCTTCACTTGTATCGGGAAGGATGGGAAGGTTTATGATGAGCTGAAGTATGTCTGGCTGCAGGGGAGACAGGTGAGTCTCTCTCATGATACTGGCAGCGCGGAACAAGTAATCCACTGCCTGATATGTGGTCATCAGATGTTAGCTGAATATATTTTGGCTTGTCTCTTTCACAGGTGTGGATGTATTGCCGCCTGTACCGAACCATGGAGCGCTTCCGCAAGCCTGAAATCCTGGAAGCAGCAAAAGCTGGTGTGTGTGTGTGTGTGTGTGTGTGTGTGTGTGTGTGTGTGTGTGTATGTGTGTGTGTGTGTGTGTGTGTGTGTGTGTGTGTGTGTGGCGTTAGCACTACTGAAGTGTCAAGAGAGAGTTTTCTGTTCTCTCTTTGGTTGCATCTTTGCTATCAATTAATTCATTAGAATTCATAGCTTCACAATATATAATGTGGGATATTTGAACATGCTGTCTTTGGAAATTGAAAAACCGGGAAAGCGGGCATCAAAGAGAACAAAGAGAGCAAAAAATGCCAGCATTGCCGTCCCTACAGCAATGCTGGTTGTTTGCATGTATTTTTCACACTCATGCTCGCCAGAGGATGAAGCATCCATGTATTATCTTTTCCCTCTTATCCGAGGCCAGATTGTGGGGCCAGCAGGCTTAGAAGGACATTCTAGACTCGCTTTCTTTCAACGCAAAGGAGCAGCGGCTCTACTCTGAGCTCCCGCCGGCTGTCTGAGCTGCCCATCCTATCTCTAAGGCTGAGCCCAGCCACCCTATAAAAGAAGCTCATTTCGGCCTCTTGTATCTGTAATCTCGTTCTTCCGGTCTCTCCTCAAAGCTCATGATTATAGGTGAGGGTTAGAATGTAGAAGGACTGGTCAGTCGAGAGCTTTGCCTTCCGGCTCAGCTCCCTCTTCACTACATAGGTTCGGTACAAAGCTTGCGCCACCGCCCCTCTGACCGAACAGCCTATCCATCTCCATTTTACCCTCACCCATGAACTCAGTAACTCACTCCCCAGAGGATGAACCCTTTTAGTTTTAATGAACCCAGATCATGTTTAGCCTCTGGAAGAAGAGCAATTTCATCGCTGTTGTTCCTGCAGTCCAAATAACATTTAATTTCTATTTATGAAGGCACTTTCAAATGACACGGTAGTACAAGATGTAAGCCATACATGGGTGTGTTATTTTTTACTTTCACCAGTTCACTGTCATATTGTTGGATTTAGCGAATATGGAAGCCTCAAGAGGCTGCTTAGCAGAGCTTTTGTAAATCTCAGGTGATACTTCTTACTTTCAAATATATTATTTAATAGTTTTTAAGGATTACTGGATCATACTCCATCCCTTGGAAACATGTGTGAATATAAAATGTATGTGCATTTAAAATGAAGCAAAACACAGAGTGCAATTTTGACACAAATTAGTTCTTTGCAGTATGTTATTACACTAATAGTCTGTTCACATGTTGTCAACATTTACACATGGAACATTAGTTTACCGTGACCTCAGAGTTTCACACATCCACAGCTAAATCTTTGCAACCGATGGTACACACCGTTCTTTTGTAGACTCCGGTGATTCATGACAGTCATGATAGTGTTTGCTGTGCACTCTCTGCTAATCATTATTATGGCATGGTAAAGTGCACAACATGTCGTCAATGTTGGACAAAGACCTTGGAGCTGCAAAAATGTCATCTTTATGAGAACTAAGAAACAAACCTTGTAGGCCCAGTTTGTGATCATTGATGTGTTTTTCCAATCAATCACTGGGGCAGCTTGTGAAAGAACAGCAAACACTGATCTTCCTTCATGTCATCACAATTCCAGCACAAACGTGAAAGCATTACAGCTCTTAAAGGGGACATAGCATGAAGGGCTGACTTTTTCAATGTTTGTGCACATACGTTTGGGTGTCTGGAGTGCCTACCAACCCACAAACTGTGTAAGACATCATATAAATAATAAGGCTGCCTATGTCAGAAAACATGTGATTCAACATGCCATTCAGATTTGCCTCCCCTTCCTATGTCACATGCATGCTCATTAGAATACACCCCCCCCCCCCCCTCCAAAAAAACCTGTACATTAATAAGAAGGATAGCTAAACATCCGCACACAGCAGCAGAGCTACACCTAATTCTGCATTAAATTCTACTAGCGCTACTAACTGCCGATAGGTGGTTGTGTGGGAACAGATATGTTAATGCATTCATACAGGCTTTACATGTAAATATGTCCTAAAAGAATGAGCATGATATGTCCCCTCTAAAGTCATGTCTGAATAAAGCTGTAGTGAACATTGTCAACTAATTGAACAGATAGATGAAGCCAGCAATTTGACGTATTCATTTGTGTAAAAAAGGACTTTATACGTATTGCTCATGGATCATAAGCTAATGTTATATTGTTCTGTTTGCATCTTAGGGGGAGCTTTCCTGAGAAAGTTTGCTCGTGTCTCCAGCGGCAGCAGTGGCCAGTGGAAGTGTGCTTTCTGCTTAACAAGAGATGGTAAAGCACTCAAGATTCAGAGGACCATATTCAGTGAGTGTTTCTACATCATGGCCATGGATGAACTGAGCAGGGTCACTGGTGACAAGGACATGCAGGTACAAAGCAATAATCAAAACTAGATTGTACATAATACATATGTTGGAAACTCCTGGTCCATGACAATGTTTCTGAAAGATGAATGTCTCAGGAGGAAGAGCGGGTCGTTCACAAATCGCAGCCGTTCGATTCCTAGCTCTGTGTTGTGACTATAGTTGACACATGTATTGTATTTGCGCTACGCCCACTTTTTTGCTGATTGTGCATGAACAGAAACAGTCGTTGAAACTCATCAAGCTATGGTAAAACTAGTTCCCCTATTTATTTTTATTTTTTTTGCAACTCTGGATCGTTGTTCCCCAAAAATGGTCCCAAATCTATTTTGACACTGTTGTGTTAGACAACAGAAGGCTCCATATGGTGACTGCTGACAAAAACTTCTGATGATTCTGGATATTAAGGGAAGTAAAATATACCGCTATGTATGTTTTGTACTTTGTGGTCAATCTACAGTTAGAATTTTCAAATATAGTTTTTTTGTTTTGTTTCTTCTACAAACTATGAGCCTGTTGGATTCCACAAATATTTAACACAATTGAGCCGTCAATATAATAATCGTTGCTGTAATTATCAAATGATGCATTACGGAGTCAGCATCAGTGACTCAACGTACATGAGGTTTAGTAAAACGCAAGGTGAATGTGCCTGAACACGCTTGATCCTCCTACAACCGCCCTCACATTCCCACATGGGTACACCATCACTCTGTCGTGTCACCAGCTGGAGGCTGAGCAGATGATGGAGCAGTTGATCTACTGGGTTCGGGTGGACTCGTCGGGCCTGGGCCGGCCCCAGCTACCCGGAGACGTTCCCACCAACAGCATGGCGGTCCCCATGATGCTGCTGTGTCTGGTGCAACAGCTAACTGAAGGCCGGGGTCAGGAGGTTGCTCAGAAGTACAGAGAGCTGGCCAGCTGGTGTGTTCAGCAGATTCTACAACACATCCAGGTATGGACACACAGTATGACGGATGCTTTGTAATTGAAATTACTGCATAAAGTGGTGAGATTTAGGGCAGTTCAATGCCAACTTTTACAAGTAGGCATCAGCTTTTGGTTGCCAAAACTGAAAATATGGTTGCCACCTTATATTTTCACTAATTATTTTGTTGGTAAAGAGTTGCTCACTTAAAATCTAGCATACTCTTGCTGGTTTCTCAAGATTACCAACCCTGCCTTTAATATGCTGACTATAACATTTCTTTTTTCTTCTCTTGTAACTTGGTACAGAGAGACGGCACCGCTATTCTAGAGAGTGTGTCACTGGAGGGAGCAGAGCTGCCAGGTTGCCAGGGCCGACTGCAGAACCCAGGTAAACACTGCACCGCCTGCTGACCAGTCAGCCAGATGATGACGAGCACAGTGAGTGCATGGGGGAGTTGGGCTCTTTCCTTTGTTGACGACCTCGACATTTTCCAACGTGTCTTTGGTCTTCCCCACATGTCAACCCGTGCTGACTCAGGCCATGCCCTGGAAGCGGGCTGGTTCCTGCTTCAGGTCAGCGCAGAGCAGGAGGACGAGGAGCTCCGGAGGACCGCCATCAACAAGTTTGTGGAGCTGCCTTATCAGGACGGCTGGGACAAAGAGCACGGCGGCCTCTTCTACTTCCTGGATGTGGATGGTCACTGCCCCACTCAGGTGAACCAATCATCCATACACATGATGGTGTTTCGCACCATTGACAGTTGCATCTTGTGATAGAAGATATCGTTTGCATTTGTCTGATCACAGAGTTTTATAAAAAAGCATGAAATGAGACTGTGTGCTGCTTGTATGTTTGACCAGTTGGAGTGGAACATGAAGCTGTGGTGGCCCCACTGTGAGGCTCTCATCGCCTTCCTGATGGCCTACAGTCAGACCAAGAAGCCCGAGCTGCTGGAGAGATTCTCTGAAGTTTACGAATACACCTTGAACCATGTGAGTTGTTGGCGCTGTAGCGTTTCATTACTTATGTCAAAATATAGTTCACCATTTTGGGAAATCAAGCATGTTTCTCTTACTTTTCAGTCTCATGCACATGTGCTACTTTAAGTGCAGACCTGGAGTCAGGACGCGGTTAGCCTAGTTTAGCATAAAGACTGGAAACTGTTTGTGGTTTTAGAGAAGAGTTTTTGTTGATGAACAACATGCAGGCGCTGTGGGCAGCATCAATGAGTCTCTTCTCCACACTGGAAACTAAACAACGCCCCTAAATATGAGCTTGTCTTAACCCAGTGGTTCTCAAACTTTTGAGGAAGAAAAATGTTCATGTCCCACTGCCCCAACAAAATTGTAACAAAATGGTCCATGTTGAATTTTTATTGAAATAACAACATTTTGTGACTCCTCCATCTGTGCTTTTTCAAATAATAGAATAAAGAAAATTGCAATCACTGTCAAGTAAACCAAAATGTGCAATCACTTTGTTAGAACAATGCAAATAAAGTTCTATCTGTGCAAAAAATAACTAATATTTAGAGTTTTACACTGCATATCTTTGCAAAACAACAATAACGTTCAACCTGTGCAAAACACAACAAAATGAGTGCAGATATGTGTGAGCCATCAAGTTTTATCAGTATTAGTGGCTGCAGTGAGCCTGCTTTCCACTACAAATCTTTTTAAAACGGGGTTGCAGACTTGATACGGCCTCTCTCAATTCATGCTCAATGTTGAGCTTAGATCTGTATTCTGTTTTGAGAGAGGCAGAAAAGCCGATCTCACGGAGGTAGGATGTGGCGAAGGGAAGCAGAATGCCCACAGCCCTCTGTCCGATGAGTGAAGCTCACATGTGAGTCGCCAAGGATCTTGGCCGTCGCGCAAGTGTAACGTAACGTAAACATTTACACAAAAGTACAGGCATTTCGCAATGTACTTATTAATGACTTAGTTTTATGTCCTTTGTACTTTTGTAATATGTGAAGTTCTCATTAAAGTTCTTGAAATAAAAAATTCTCCATTTCCCCCCTGCGCCCCACCTGTAATAACACTGCGTCCCACTAGAGGGGCGCGCCCCACAGTTTGAGAAATACTGTCTTAACCTAACTTTTTAAACACCCATATGGTGTTGGTTCTCAGATCTGCTGTGCATTTCTAGTGTTTTTCACAAACCAGAAGGTTTTATATATGTCATTGAAATGGTGAAGCCACTGTACGTATACACATATGTCCTGCTTTATTAATTGACGTGTTGCAAAACAGCTGTTGCTTTTCTTCCCTGCTGAGAGCAGTGTTGGGCCAGTGATTCAGGAAGTGTAATATGTTTTTTCTTATTTCTTTTAAAAGTAATAATATTACTTGACTTTACTTATTAACTGGTATCACCAATGGCTGAGCTGCCACATCAGACCAAAAATTAGAGAAATTGCGGTTGAAAGCAATTTGCTGCTCGCACAAAGTTGACAAAGAAGGCAACATTCCTCGCATTCCTTCATGCTAAGCTAGGCTAACCACATCCTTACTACTGTTCTGTACTTGACACACAGACAGGAGATTTGAGATCCATCGAAACATCTTTCTGAGAAAGAAGGTTTTTGAAAAAGTTGGTCAAACCAGCTCATTAACTTCTACCAATTATTACCAATTACCATTTTAACCATACATTATAAATGAAGCACACAAAAGCCCTTCAGCAGATTTGAAGTTGTGTCATGTTTGGGTTGTATCCACATGGTTTAATGCACTTATTGTAGCCGCTTTGGATGAAAGAAAGAAATTTGATGGAAATTACGTAACATTGAAAATCACATGTGCTTTATGTGGATGACTCAACAGAGATGAAACCGTTTGAAGCTTGTAGAATGTTTTGTGAATATATATATATATATATATATATATATATATATATATATATATATATATATATATATATATATATATATATATATATATATATATATATATATATATATAGAATACATGCATCAGTGCGCCATAGGCCTTATATACTGTACGTGTGCATGATTCTGTGCAGTTTCCTGATCCTAAGAGCGGCGAATGGTTTGGCTATTTGACTCAAGAAGGGAAAGTGGCCCTGGATTTTAAGGGAGGCCCCTTTAAAGGTAAGAACATAAGTGACATTTATCAGACTTCACACAGCTCCCTCTGGAGACACTAAAGGCTTCACACTGTACATCTGGCAACATACTGATGGGGGAAAAAAATGCTTTAATTCCCCTTTAAGGCCTTCATCGTCTCTGTTTATGCTGTGCTTTCGTGATGCCTACAGTATTACCAAACTACAAACTAGTTGCCACACGGTGAACGTGGAGCCGGGGCAGCTTCCCGCTCTACCTATTCAGTATGATAATCGTGTTTCTCTCCTCTTCCTCAGGGTTCTTCCATGTGCCTCGCTGCCTGTACATGTGCGAGCGAATGCTGGATGATCTTCTGGCGAACAAGGACTGAGCGCTCTGACGTCAATGTTGTAATGACGGGATTGAATCTGATTTGTCTGTTCGCTAAATCAAACCACAATAATCAGTTTCATAAAGATAATTGCACTCTTTTTCAAATAATGTGAGATACATTTGTTGGTCGGACTACACCCGTCTGACTTCTTGTTTTTAAGCGACTGAGAAGATCTCCCACCATTGAGTTTGATGTTTTAACGTTCTTCTCATAATGAGCTGAGTCCTCCCTCATCATACATGCTAAAACATAAACACCAAAACAAATGTTTTATAGGAAAATGTGCCTTCTACATGCACACTGAAGTTCTGAGCCAGTTTTCAAGACCTTTTTAAGAGGCATTTATCTTTACATCCTATTCATTCCATTCATACAGCTAATGTAGCAACTGTGCTCAAGCAGGCTATTCTAACAAACGGCTGAACCATAATGTATGTTAGAGAAAGATTTGGAAATCAGTGCTAATCACATGCTTCTAATCTGTTCACAGGCCAATAAATGCATTCTATATTGAGACATCGTAATGTGACATAATAAATATGGTTAATGCAAATCATTATTATTTAATTAATTTATAATTAGACAGTTCATGATGTTGGAGTTTCAGATATGACGGTTGATTGATGGACATTTTGTGAAGGTAGCGTTCCAGAATTTGACTGTAAAGGCAAGGCAAGGCAAGTTTATTTGTATAGCACATTTCAACAACAAGGTAATTCAAAGTGCTTCACACAAAACCATTAAATGCATCAAAACATAAGGCAAAAGAAAAGGAGATTTAAAAACAATTTTGGGGGGGTCATGTTTATGTCCAGCTCCTGAGAAAGAAGTCTGTCTCTTTAACTGCTAAACACTCCACTGTGTCCACCAGCTAGTCTCTACCTGTGTCTGTCCTCTGTTTGCTTTGGAGTGGGTAGTGTACTGTGGCTTTACCAGAGCTTTCCCCCTGGAAACAGCTGCTGCTGGAAGAGAGGCTGATGAGAGTGATGAATGTGAACCGAAGCACTTAACACATCTACAGGTTGTTGCTGTTATTTCCTTTCCTAAGTGGTATGTCTAGCATTCTTTTGTTTAATATTAAAACAAATTAAATTGAAATATGTCTGTATAGAGTTGTGTAATTACACTCTCTCTCTTTCTCTCTCTCTCTCTCTCTCTCGATAGATAGATAGATAGATATATAGATATAGATCTATATCTATATATATATAGATATAGATCTATATATATATATATATCTATAGAGATATATATATATCTATAGATATATATATATCTATATCTCTCTCTATATATATATATATATATATCTCTATATCTATATATATATCTATATATATCTCTATATATATATATATATATATATATCTCTATATATATCTCTATATATATATATATATATATATATATATATATATATATCTCTATATATATATATATATCTCTCTCTCTATATATATATATATATATATATATATATATATATATCTCTATATATATATATATCTCTCTCTCTATATATATATATATATATATATATATATCTCTCTATATATATATATATATATATATCTATCTATCTATCTATCTATCTATATATATATATATATATATAGATATATATATTCCCATCACTAGAGCGGAAGCTGAACGTGAGGGACGGTGGTAGAAGGGAGGGTTCAAAAGCTACCAGGGTTTGGTTGTTAACCACGTTGGGACGTATTTTTGTATGCCGTCAATAAATAGAATTGGACATTGGCAAAAACGCAAGAGAACTATATTAAGCCTAAACCGATTGTTGTGGTGAAATAAAAAAGAACAGTTTGGCGAGTTAACATCACAGCAAAACCCCCAAAAATTGCTGCATTGAATACAACACATGTAACAAACCGGAAGCCTGATGTAACGGATGCGGAAAGTACGGAAAGCGAGAAGTGAAGTGTTTCATGATATATGCGATTAAATCGGTGGTTTATTTAGTCTGACTTACCATGACGTATATATATATATATATTAAGGAGGGATGGAACGACGTGAATAAGTAGCGTTAGCGTGCCTTTTGACGTCACTTACCGGTAACTGTAACTCTTTTGGGCTTTTGTGTAAACACATCTGACCAACGTTTCGTCTGCATATTCTGTCTCAAGATTCATGAATTAGCCAAAACGGATTTTTAGTTACGCTGGCTGACTGGACGCGAAAACTACAAGGGAAGTTTCACGAGTCATGTATCCCGCAATGACGGAAAAGGATCCGGTTCACAGGTAACGTTGGATGTCATCCCGTTTACAATGAAGGGCACGTAACGTTCATTAAAGCAAATTACAAGAGCCATGGATTGGTAGAACTTTCGCGACATCCACAGTCCCCTTTACTGTTAGTATTACTAGTGTTTTCCGCGAGGGGAGTACCGTTATCACCACGTGAGATTAATGGTAAATGTTGAGTTTAAAGTGAGTTTTCAAAGTCATAAAGGTGGCTCTCTTATAACCCAGGTTGGACAGAAGTTACCATCGCGATCCAGCAGGTTAAAAGAGTGGCATTAGAAACTGTAGCTCTAGGCTCAACATAGCTCACTAACCCATTAATTTGGCATCAAGGTCCTCCCCTCTGGTGTAACTACATGCCTGCAAAAAGCATTGTAGGATCGTAATGAAACCGTGCTAACATCATGGCAAAGAGTAGAATACCAATAGTTACCACAAACAATGACAGGAATGCAATACTTCTGATTAGAATTGTTATGCTTAAAGGAGTAATTCGACATTTTGTGAAATAAAGTTGAGTTGGAGTCAGGATAGGGTTAGAGTAGATTAGCAGGCTGCCAGTCTTTATGCTAAACTAGTCTAACCATGTCCTGTACAAACACTGCGTCATGAAACAAGGGCCGTTCACATGTTGTATTTCAACCTTTTTATCCAAGGTGCTTGGGCGGTTGCACGCCTGCCGTTAATATTAAGTTGCGGTAATTTAGCATTAGAAGCCTCATTGACTAAACTAAACGGAGTCAAAACAAAGAGAAATAGATTTCCAGAACTGTTAATCCCTCAACTTTACTGCTCAAATATAGAATAAAGCAAATATAATAGACTGTGGAGCAGACCACAAAGCTCTGGGTAGCCCTTTAGTAAAATGATTATCGTCACATTTACCATAGACTGGTATTAACCAGGCGGCAACCTCCGGTTCTGCCAAGTGAAGCCAATGCTAGTCTTCAAACTTGCATTCTCTCTACTGACCAGCAGGGGGCGACTCCTCTGATTGTATAGAAGTCTATGAGAAAATGACTCTACTTCTCTTGATTTATTGTGAGTTTATGATCTCAATCTCTAGTTTCAAGTCTTCTTCAATACAGCATGATGTTCATTTAGTAAATTATGCTACGCACTTAATGTATTCGTATTACTTTTTTTTTTTTGCACTGTACTTTGGCTCTGAGTTGTGCTCTGCTTCATGCTCTTAGATGCTTGTTTGGAAAAGGAAATGTACTTATGACTTCTGGTGACTAGTAGTTCTTTTGATTACCAATGTTGAATGCACTTATTGTAAGTCGCTTTGGATAAAAGCGTCTGCTACATGACTGTAATGTAATGTAATGTATGGTCCTTTTAGAATCAAATAGACCATAAAGCAGAGTATGCTTTAGGGCGGGCTTACTGTGATTGACAGGTCACTACCACTACCAGAGACGTATTCGGCGTCTCTTCGCCACTCCTCTGCATTCCAAATATGGTAACTTACATTCATTGGTTGCATTTCTGCAGACTTTACCTGGGAGAATTACCCACAAATCATAGCATTGTGACGTTAAACATTGGTTTACCAGAGGAAACTCAAATGCATTAAAACAGGTAAATAAAGAGGGCGGCAGGTGTTCAACCTGGCATGTGAAATTTACACAGAAACATTAAGGATTTAAGATGGTACGTAAATACACATGAAAATATTGACTATATTACACACCTGGTTTACTCACCAATCATTTCTTTTAGTTATGCTTATTCTAGCAGTTTTGACACAAATGAGTGAATAGATTTGACAATTACCTCTTGTCTGTTAAGAGCCTGAAAGACATTTAAGTTAGGGAGTAAAAACGTAAAATAAAAAAACATAATTGTAGATAACATGTTTTGGTGCCATCAGGGTAACGTGATATGTCACCGCAAAGTGCTGTGCCATTTATATTCATACCATTTCAAGCCCTTGCAGCCTCTCGCACTCAACCACTTACCAGGTGACGACAGTTAAATCAGGGCTTAAGGCAATAGGTGGGGACATTGGGATGGAATACATGGAATCTAGCTTCCTTATATTCATTATTTACATCTGTGCTTTTCCCACTGTGACAAGTCAAAATGTCTGCTTTGTAAAAGGCCTTTTGATATCAACCTTCACATCTCAACTGCAGCATTTTAATAATCTGGACCTATATTGTTTGGAAAAGCTGCCTTTTGAGAACATAGATCAAATCTGTCAACCATCTGCAAAATTAATTCTCGTAAAATGTTTACCTTTTTTTAATCTTTACTGTTCTTAACTGACATGTTACTGTGTTGTTTTGTCTCTCAGTGGGACCGGTGTCTTCTACCAGGCAATACCGGCTGTTGGTGCCGATGGAAGAAACATCATGAAACTGATTCCAGTACAAATGGTCAACAGACACTTTGTCAAATCTCAAATAAGCCAGCTGAAAACGAATACGCCACCGAAAGCTTTAGCTGTCGATGTTACCTCATCACCAGGACAAAAGGCAGCTTTGAATCCTTCTGCAACTGAGCAAATTTTCAGGAAGCATGTTTCCCTTGTGAATGCCCTCCCTCATCAAGTAGGTTCGGATGTTGGTAATTCACTAAACAAGCATCCACTACAGCAAATACAACAGTGTGTGAATTTGTTGGCAGTTGTACCTCCAATGGCATTACCTGTAGGAAACAGTGGACAGTCAGTAAGACCTCCACATCAGCTCCCAGTCACAGTGAAATCTCCAGCACCACCCAGAGGACAGTGCCTTCACATTCTCCCTAAGTCACAAGTCCGAACAGTCGCAGCATCTGAACTACCTGCAGGTAACAAGAAACATACTTTTACTCCATCAGCCAACTCCTCTCCAAGTTCAGGCTTACCCAGTGTGACCTTCTTGTCACCTATCACAAGTGTCAATCGAGGCGTTACTCCACAAAGTGATTCTGGACTTGACGCGTTCAAGTTGCTTTACAAGATAACAAATACAACCTCATGCGGACCTCCATCAAAAGGATCAAAACCACATTTAAATTTAATTCCAAATGTTCCACAAAGGCCCAACAGCCCCATAAAGTGGTCAATTGAAGAAGAAGACAACTCAATGGCTCCAACTCATGATCCTATTGATTCTTCTGTTACTTCAAAGATTCTTCGAGTTCTTGCAGGGAGAGAAAATGCTGGGAACCACTGTAAGGTAATTATAAAACCACGTCCAACTCTTGATCCTATAAATTCCTCCGTTACTTCAGATATTCTTCGAGTTGCGGCAGAGAGAAAAAATGCTGGGAAGAAGTGTGAGGTCAGTACTAAATCTGTCACTGGGTTGAGTCAGGGCAAAAGTGGAGAAGAACAGGAAAACGGGAAGCAACCACAACAGCAACAGAGTGTACATTTAATGGCCATAGTACCTCTTACGGCAACACCTGTACCAAAAAGTGGAAAGCCCGGAAGACCTCCAAGTGATCTCCAAGGCACAGTGAAATCTCCAGCACTCCCCAGAGGACAAGGCCTTCAGATTCCCCTGAAGGCACAAGTCCGGACAGTCTCAGAATCTGAACTACCTCCAGGTATCAAGAAACATACTTTTACTCCATCAGCCAACTCGTCTCCAAGTTCAGGCTTACCCAGTGTGACCTTCTTGTCACCTATCACAAGTGTCAATCGAGACGTTACTCCACAAAGACATTCTGCACTTGACGCACTCAAGTTGCTTTGCAAGACATCAAATAAAACTTCATGCGGACCTCCATCAAAAGGATCAAAACCACATTTAAAATTAATTCCAAATGTTCCACAAAGGCCCAACAGCCCTATAAAGTGGTCAATTGAAGAAGAAGACGACGACAACTCAACAGCTCCAACTCATGATCCTATTGATTCTTCTGTTACCTCAGAGATTCTTCGAGTTGCTGCCGAGAGAGAAAATGCTGGGAAGCACTGCGACGTCACTACAAATCCAGTTCCTGGGTCGAGTCAGGGAAAAAGTGGACAAGGACAGGAAAACCCCTTGGTCATGTGTAACGGGAAGGTTTTTATTTTGGCCAAGAATTCCAGCCTACCATATAAAACTGGAAAAAGTGACGCACCCATCGCAGCAAAACAAATTGTAGCTTCAACCCAACAGTCACTTGCGTCAGTTGCACCTCAGAAAAAGCAGAGCCTCGAAATTCTCAATCCAAACGAGTCGAGCCAAGTGATTGACCTTTGTGATGACGATGCTCCAAATGACTCGTCTCAACGAGCAGCATCCGTTCATATGTCAGCAGTCACTCTTGCTGATGAAGACAATGTAATATTTGTGTCATATACTCCACCCATCTCTGAGTCTCAAGATTTGAGACTAATGACACAAATGGCACGTGTAAGGGAAACAGACCAGGCGGCCACAAGCAGCGCGAACAATGTGACGGGACAAAAGAGCCTAGATGGGACACCTGGTGCTCTTGGAAGAAGAAAACTTGGCCAGAGCATGTCAGTCAACCCGGTCTTAAATCATACACATGTTAGTGTTTCAGCTGGGATGGACATGCATGATGATGATTGCTCGATTGTTAACAGTCAGCAGAGCACCTCCGCCCAACAGTTGGAGAGCATGGAAGTCGATCCCAGCAGCAATGGAATATGCTTTGAAATAAATAAGGACACCCACAACGTGGAGGTGAGGGCACTTCTATTGCTTCATTACTTAAGAAAGAAATGCTTTTGATAGAAATATTTTTGAGCAGGGAGTCGTGTAACAACGTGATTTTATGATATTTTAACGCATGTAACTGCATTGATGAATGTACATTTAGTCGGCACTTCATTTAGAAACCTTGATGCACAAACGTAGAAGCTGTCAGTAGCCATGTTTCCATTCAATTGTCAAGTGAATTTTAAGCAAACTTTCAAAATGATGCAAAAAAAAAAATTGCAAATTTGGCTAGTTTACATTTACAGTTTGTTTTTTTTAACTTGGCTACAGCGCACTTTGGTCAGAAGTTAACGCTACAGGCTACACATGGTTGTAATCCGCCAGTAAACGGTGTAGAAGAAGTAGAGGTTGCAAACATGGAAAGGTCTTCAGGAATTTATTTCAATATGGCAAGTTTAAATAGTTCATTCATGTCAGCTAGTATTGGCTGTGTTTCATGCTGTCCAGAGAAGTAGAAAAGCATTTGCACGTTGTGGAAAGGCTTTAGAACACAGCCACATCAGAAACAGCTGATAAGTCATGTAAGTTAACTGTTTGCTACGTCAGAATTTATACAGCAAATACGTTTCCTTAATTCATTTCGCGCATCCTCTTTTTTTTTTTATCTACAAATGCAAAAACCACATCAAGTGAACGTAAAAGCTTTTTTCCGCGATTTGAGGAAGTTTAATCCAATTTTTCCGTTTTTATTCAGTTTTTCTAATGCAATACTTCACAATGCCCAAAAACAGATGTTAGTGGAAACACAGCTACTGAAGCGCGTTTCATCACCATGTTTAGTGGTCACACTACTCGACAGTCTGTGATCGCTCTGATCGAGATTTATCTCTCAGAAACACCACCTGTCCTGTTTCGTGGGTGAGTGCAGGAAATTTCGTTGAACGGAAGCGCAATGTGACCATACCTTAATGGTGCAGTGTGTAAGCTCTGGACACATGCTGCAAAGAAATAGGGGTCAGCATATCACTTCTACTACTGGGTCCATACAAATCCAAAGTGGCAGAAACCAGAAAACGACTACCATTTACGTTTTGTCCTTGCTGACGCCAGCAGACTACTTTGGCAGGAGGAGGCTCCCGGAGATGGACCTTCGGTTAGCGGCTGTAGCAGCTGGAATCCCCCGCTGCTCCGCTAACTGAAAGCCTGTCTCCCAAAGCTGCCCCACCTCTCCTCCGGGAGAAGCAGCCTGCCGGTCGGCGGGGAGGACGAAAACCCAAATACGGGTCGGATTTCAACCACAGTGTGCTGAATCAAATGCACGCCTCGTTTTGTCTTTCCCTCATACATCCAACCACATGGACGCTTTTAACAATTACACCACCCGCTAGTGGCACAAGTAATGTGTCCCTTTACAAACATAAACTAAACACACTACCACTACATGGACTGAGTGAAGAGCTAGACTTGAGATGGTACTTTATATGTTAAGGTCAGCTCTTATTATTTGAGCCTTGATACAGTTAGTTGGAATTGTATCTTTGGTTTGTTCTTTTGGCTGGACGGATGTATTTTAATTCAACCAAATATAGTGCCATAATATGTAAAGCACACACAGGTGTTAAGACGATGCAGGTGATACAAATGATGACCTGATTACCATTGATGTGATTATCTGATAGGATGCATTATGTCAGAAAATGTCTTGAAAAATATAAAAAGTGGTTTCAAACCCAACATTCTTGCTTGGCCCCTGATGAAGACGCATGTGGAAATGTTGGGCTTTTGATTTCTAAATAGTGATTGATGCAATGCACAAGTCTGTGTTGTGCGCCTGTCTGTTTTATATTTCTGTCTGTGTACATATTAAACAGACGGGTACAACAACTCAATTAATGAGCTTTAGAAGTGTTGGTGTGTGTATTTTATTTATTTTTTTAGCATTTAGCAAAAAAAGCGCGGCTTGGTCAGAGCCACTAGCAGTACTTTAAATTCGTAGCCTTGTTAATGTATTGTTTGTATTTTAAAATGTTTTTGTTGTTCCTGCAGAGCTCCATGACCAGTCGGACATCTTCGCTGGCGCCTGAATCCTGTCAAAGAGCTGATGATCTGCTGAGACGGATATTTGGGATCACGGCCGATGTGAAAATTTGCCTGCAGAGGATTGATCAAGCCTCAGTCGGGTCTCTAGAGAGTGAGTGCATTAGGTCTGTGGAGGAGCGTCAGGAAATATCAAGCAGGTTTAAAGACGGAGAAGGTTTTTTGCAGCACCTTCACAGTACAGAAACTGAAAGCTGCAATGCTCTCACCAATGGCAATAGGGTGAAAGTACTAACTCAACAGGAGCTGTCCGAAGACTCCGCCACTCCAAGTCCTCACTCAGATGTTGGACCTCTGGAGTGTTCACATTTCAAAGAGAACACAAACTCTTCGCCCAAGGGAACATGCGGTGACGTTGAAACAGAGCCTATGATTGGCTACGGGGAGCCCATAGATGAGGACTTCCTCAGCACCGATGAAAATGACTCCCCCGACTCACGGGACACAGCTGGCCGTTCTCAGACTTGTGCGAATCTGAATGCGAACACGAGGAGACAGGGAAGAAAAAGGAAGCGCCCGACGTGTCCATGTTGCATCGCCGGCACTCAAGATCCAGCAGCGAGGTCCAGTGCAAAGTCAGACGAGCCAGAGAAGGGGGCGTGGACCACGGAGCGGACAAGTAAGAAAGGGGGAAGAGCAAAGGCCTCAAGTAAAGACGTGAAAACATCTGGAAGCATCAGCTGCCTAACGGCCAAGAACAAGCACAGCTGTAAGACGTCCGAGGATCCAGCCGCTGACAGTTTATCCACAGCGTCCATGGACTCTGATGAGCTCAAGCTGCACGAGCAGATCACGAGACTCAAAGAGCTTCTTCAAGAGAAAGAGGCGGCTTTAGAACTGATGAGGAACGGCAGCATTTCAAACTCTTAACATTCTAGCACAGTAATTGGATACATTTTTATTTAATATGTTACTGCTTCTATTTATTTGTGTTTGAGTTAACAAGGACTAACACAAGTATCACTGTGGCTTCAGTACATGTGTGCAAATATGTGATTTGGTTTCAGTGGTTCTAGTCTGGTATATGGGCGACCAAAGTTGTTTATAACTGCATGAGAGAACTGCTGCAGACATTTAGAGTTGACCCACTTTTTTTCTTTCTTTTTTTTCTTCTCAACTCTAATGCTCTACATGTCCATACCTTTCTCCGTCATCAGTTTTATATTAATACCATGCGTGTAAATCTACATTTTTCTGAGTTTAAAAGTATGTCATATACCATACTTTCTGTTGCAGCTACTCAAAAGTGACTATTTTTTTTTTGTCGTATCAGGTGTCATCCGTCTGCATCAGTGACGATTGAGACATTGTGGAAATACTGTAAAGGCCTGATGGCCGATTAACTGCCTCAGAAAACACTGTATGAATTTATAGTCCCTCACTAAAAAGCTTTTTCTATTTTATCTTTTGTGAACATTTTACATTTTGTCTTAACAAAGAGGAGTTGATAAATGTGATATTTATGAATACTAATGTTATATTTATATTTTATTAAGACACCAATGCAAATATATTCACTCGTTCAAGAATGTGAATCTTTTGTGGACAGCAAAACTGACTTTATAGAGCTTTTAGATGGAGTTGTACTGTTACTTGTGTTTTAAGCGACACGGCCCAACGTCCGGCGGTGATGATGTTAGGTCAATCAGTCGTCAGTCTTTTGGTCTAACCCTTTCCTCAAAAGGAAAGGGTTAGATAATATAATATATTATATATAATATAATAAAATATTGTAGAGAATAAAAATAGAAATTAAAAATACACCGTGCAAGACTAATAATATAAACCATATAAAAGTCAAAATTATAAGGCAAGACTTTTAAGTTGGTATAAAAATTCAGTTGATGGTTCTTCAAATGAAAATAAAGACAAAACATAATTTAGCTTTGCTAGTTATATAATGCTATGACGAGATAATTTTTGGTATTAAGAGCAGTTTCTCCAAACCGGAAGTAAAGATGTTAGGAAACCGTGTATAGAGTCGTAAGCACTGCGAGTGGTCCGTCAGGCGTCTGGCCTTCAGAATAAAAGAATAGTTAAAGTGATCAAGCTGAAGGGCAGGGGTGTAATTTGTACTAATTGATCGTGATCAATGATCCCCAGTACATCTGTACTGCCCTGCAGTGTTTATATTCACCCCCCTAGGACACCATGAGTATTTAAACATATAATTCAGGTTTAAGAACAGGCCAGGATTAATGTGACGCGTGCATTAAGAACTAAAGAAGAAATGTCCAATGCATTTTAGTCCTCATGTGTCACTATTGTATATCATGAGCAATTGTGAAGTCCTGATTAGTTTTTTCCAAATGTTACACTTTACATGTTTGTGTGTGGTAAAATAAGCACTAGGGGACATACAGTCTCTGCATGTGTACTCTGCCGCTTATACTCGTTTAGGTGATACTTTTATTCTGGAGAGTATGGCACCGGAAGTACTGTTTTACGACGAAGTGAAACTGCAACAAAAAACGAGCCGGAGTATTTAAAGCTGGATCCATTTGTGCTTGATCAAGGTATGGGCAACAATATTCGGACTTTTTATTTAAGTACTGTTGGTATTTTTAGTTGACATCATTTGGTTCACAAGTCGACGATAGTGTGGAAACAACCTCTATTTTCAATAGCGTCGGTGACGTTAGCTAACTTCTTTTTACGTTAACTAGGTTACGTTAACTAGCATAGGTTTCTAGTGAAGGCGCGCGTGGTCACGTTGTTTTTGGTAGAGAATCCGAGCATAATGGTGTCATGCACGAGAAGGGCTGTCTTCGCCTTCACCTCGTATCCTTATTGTTCTAGATAGAGAAACATTGACGTTGTTAAAAAACCCATTTAAACCCGGAGGTGAACTTCCGTGTCGGTACGACGTCATTCTGCTCTGTGCCGGGTAACGTTAGGCCGAATCAGCCTGGTACCCTGGCAGATTATGTCCACATCCAGTTCCCACTAAAACTGAATGTCCTAATAATAATAATAATAATAATAATAATAATAATAATAATAATAGTATCAGCATAGTGACTCCCTTCTGATGGATGTCAGCCTTTAGCAAAGATACAAACTTCTTTGAAGATAATGTAACGTAGGGAATTAAAGTTCTGTTTTTGAGTAATCAATTTAAAGCCCAAATTAATTACAAATGTCCATCCCAATTTACTGAGACTCACAATCTTCCCTTTGTCTGAAGATTTAAAAAGGCTATTCCATTAGTGATGTGTACCAGAAAAATAGCAAATCTTCACATCGACAGTGTGAAAATAGTGTAAATGTGTCAACTGAAAACGCTGCTCAATTATCGAAACTGTCAAGTAAAGAATCACCTCAACTTGTAAACTAATAAATGCAAGAATTGTTGTGTTTAGCCATAAAAGATAATCCGAGAAATCACGTCCCATCCTCAAAATATGTCTCAGTATTGAGCTGGAAGGAAATCACGGGAAGTGTTGGTGGTGTTGGCATCTATAACTCTTAATGTAACTCTTAATGAGTCAACAGGGAAATACTCAGAGCATGGATCTCCCTGGCAAACTTGAAATCTACATCCCAGTGGAGGCTGAGGTTAAAAGCATTCCTCTGTGGAGTTTACCGAGGTCGGTGCTCAGAAGAATGGGCCTCCCGCTGTCTGGCTCTAAGGGCTCCGAGAAGCTCTCAGACTCTCCAGAAGGCATATGGATTTGTCCAGCAGTCATACGGAGGAAAGGCCAGAAAGTGGCCTCCCACGCAGGAAACAACATGATGGAAAACCTGTCCTCGCTGCTGGGCAGAGAGTTTCGGGCTAATCCGGGTCCCGTCCAAATGAGCTTCGTCGCCGCCAACCACGCGGTGTACAAGGCGCTGAAGGACACCATGCCTGGAAAAAAGGTCTCCGCGCCCACATCTCACGCCTCGCCGTTACCTCGGGGCTCTGCACCGCGGGTGTACAAAGATGCCGTCATCCTCTATAATGGACACGTATACCTGTCCATCAGGAATCCCAATGAAAGCCGGACTCAACCAGAGAGACGTGAACAACAGCTAGCGTCCCAGTCTTCCATTCCTTCAACATCAGACGTATCCTCTAAAAGCCTCAAGAAGGTAACATGACATTTCAGTGAATGACTACATTCAAGTCACTGCAACAAACTAGTAAAAACAACAGTAAATGTGGGAAACGCATAGCAGGTCAGCTGACAAGTAAAGCTTTAGCCTTGAGGCGGTACAGTGGAGCTTCGTCAGCGTGTTTAAATGCTCACAATGTTACCAGTGATGTTTAGTCCAGTGTCACAACCTTAGTTAGCATGTTTACATTCGTTAATTAGCACGTAACACAAAGTACAGTTGAAACATTCATGCACCACAGAGGATGAACCCTTTTGATTTGAATGACTCCATGAGTCTTCCTCTAGCCTCGTCCTCAGGACAAACGTTTACATTTTTAGCTCATGTTTGAACCTCATCCTGACACTAGTGGGATTCAAAACCTTCCCTTTGCCTCACTTTGACCATGCCTATTGGAAATGGCCCCATATTTAAAGCTTGTTGTTGACTGTATGAAGGTATAGAAAGATATTGTGCGCAGTAACATTCATCCGAGCCGTGTCTGTCCTCCTGCAGCGCCGTTCCCCCCCGGTTTCTCTTGGACCTGCAGAACCACAGAGGAAGAAATCACATGTCACTCTGCCCCAGACCTCCTCTAAACAGCTAAAAGATCGTCTCACCAAACCAGATAATCACTCCACCATAGACCAGGTGAGTGTCGTGATAATAATAATTATACCTGTATGGACAGGGACTAGTAGAGAGGGAGTGACATGTCCATACAGGTCTCCTAGTCAGAGACAAGCCTTCATTCCAGCGGGTAGCGGGTGGATGATTTATGCATACGAGCCGATCTGCTCATCACTCATGTTTAAGCGAGGGCATAGTGGGTCACAAATATTAGATCCACTCTAGTTAATACCTTATAAGTGATTAGTAGGTTGTTTTTTTATATCATTTTTAACTTTCATTTTGAAATGGAGACAGAGATAACTTTCTCTAGGTTATTGGTAGACAGAAATGATTAGATTTCAGATTTGCAGAGATACTCTGTTATTGCTAGAGCTGGGTATCAGTACTAGATACCTTTTAAGGTAGAGAGTAGGGAAACGTTCTGACTGTGACCATAGACTGTATATAAGCAGTGGACATAGTCACTGTGTCATCCGTCGGTTTGTGGACTACGGTTTCGAAGCCTTGAGTTCGTCCCAAGCCACTCCAACATGCTCGGGCACCTTTGGGCTCAAATTAGGAATAAAGACCCGTCTCCATACAAACCCGGTCTTGTCTCTGCAGTTCTCTGCTTAGTTGGAATCCTCGGCTGTCAACTGTGGATCTTTGGTTATTCACATTACTGTGAATCTCATCTCTCATGCGATACTACTCTGTTTGTCCTGCAGGAGCTGCTACAAAACAACAGGCCCAAGGAGAGACGCCCCACACCTAGAGCAGCACCCGGTGAAAACAAGAAGGTTACCATGCACAGGGGAAGTGACGTATCCTCAACCACGACCACACATCACGTCCCTCAGTCCGCCGGCAGCCGGCGTCATAAGGAGGCCGATGGACAGCAGGCTGCAGAGGAAGCAGCGGGAACAGAGCCGCCGTGGTTTCAGCCTCAGGGGGGGGAGCAGCAGCAGCAGGAGGAGGAGGAGGAGGAGGCCAACAACAACTGTGGTGAACATGAGATGGTGACGGATGATGAGGAAACTGATTATACACACGTTGACAGCGGTGAAGCTGACAACACGGTTGGTATTGTAGAACAAAGTGGCAACCAGAGCTGGACCACCAGAAAGTCTCAGGAGTTTGACTTTAAGCAGCTGGCAGAGGAGGAGAAGATAGCTCGACTGAAGGCCAAACTGGAGCAGGATTTAGCCGCTCTCAACAACCTGCACCATCACTAGTGGTGCAACGGATCCTAAAACTCGGGTCGGATCACTGATCAGCACAAAATACAAAAGGAGAGATCCCTGACCATGTTTTTTTGCCGTCGATACTAATTGGCGATCATTGATGATCCATATTGGCAGATACAGATCTCTTTGTTGTTTGGTTATAGCAGCTGGTCTACAACAATCCATCTGTCCCCAAAAATCATTTCAACAGCTCTGAAGTCTGTAAACCTTCAAACATTCTAAATGTTCTCCTTTTACTTTGTTATAGTAATTTATTGTGGGGGTTTTTTTCTTCATGGATTAAAACAAATCTTGTCATTAGTAGCTTTAATGATGTATTATAAGAGCTAGTGTAAACAGCTCATCCTTCATTATGTATATATACATGTGAACACACCATGATTATGTTACACTGAGCAGAGCCTGAACACATCATAATGTAACCGAACGGAACATTTGTTCTCCTCCTGTCAGTTTAAACACAGATTAGTGGTTTAAAATGTAACGTTATCAGAGATCAACTTGAAGATCATAAATGATGTCCTGATCTCATCTTTCACTGAATATTGGTGGATAACGATCGTCAGTAAAACTTTTTAGTTTCACACTGTGATGGTTGAACTGTAATTCATCTGCAGATCACGGATCTACTATGGTCCATGACACCACAAGTAATCATGCTTTAGGTCCCCAAAAATGAAACTCACAATAAGAGATTTACCCATGAACACTTGCACACCAGCATTCCGGTATATCCAGAGCTTAAAACCAGGGTGCTAGTGAGCATGTTAACTTAATGACAAGAGCTTTTATGAACTAGTTGTCACATGTCCTCAACCTTTGCTGGAGGACACATGCTATAGTTATGTGACCCCTGAACTCTGCTATCAGGCCCGTGGGCTGTGGTGTCGCCATGATGTCACCGGTTGTTTTGAACCCTTGAGTTCAGCACTTTGGCCGCCACACGCTGCTTTTTTGGCCGTTGCTTCTTTTTTGGGGGGGTTTTCGGCCTGTGTGAGACATTTTTAGAAGACCAAAACATTTCAAACGTATTGTTGTGGGACGCCTCTTTCTCTCAATCCAGTTTGTTCTGTTACTAGTTCTGAACAGTGACTCAACCAGGAGACTTTGATGTCCGTCCGAACCTCTCTGACTGATTTGTGAAGCGTGGACCCCGATGAGCCCACCTGTCGTTGACTTTGCTGTTTAATTGTTCGTTGTGAAGACATTGAAAACTGCCTTCTTTGGAGGTCTGATTCTGTTTTGGACAGGAATCCTTAATTAAATTCTACACCATCGAGTTTGTCACTGCACTCATTTTCTATGTGTTTATAAAGTTGCTTTGAACAGAGAAAACATCCGCCGTTGCATAGTGGTCGAGCAGCGGGACTCTGAGCACCACGGTGAAACACAAGCTGAAGAGATTTTAAGGTTTTGTTCTCCGTCATAGAATAAGTTAATAAAACAAACACTCCTCTCCTGAATGTAGAAGCTTTTACGTGTCTTCAAAAAGTGTCTTAATGAGGGGACTAAACGTCCTCACGTCCTCCTTTAGCTTAGTGCTGGAGACGCAAAGTCATGTGACCGTGGTGGAGTTCCTTTATAGCCTAGCGTTAGCTTTTTACGTCTGATTCAGTTCTCGCTTCAAATATAATAAAAGTGGTGTCCATTTGTGATGATTATCTTGCGGAACAAGCATAAGTTAGTTCTGGTGTCGACATTGTAACTGCAGGATTCCGATGTCATTGCAGATGTTTGCTGTTGTCTTCCTTTGCTTCTGTTTAGTCTCTTGCATGTTTCGTTAAAGCTGCAGCGCGGCGCTCTCTCAGGGCCGCCGTACGGAACGAAGAGGACCA
Organism: Cebidichthys violaceus; assembly: GCF_023349555.1. NCBI lineage: Eukaryota > Metazoa > Chordata > Actinopteri > Perciformes > Stichaeidae > Cebidichthys > Cebidichthys violaceus. The sequence goes on from NW_027176816.1 coordinate 15,846,536, forward strand.
AACAATTCTACCCACTGATAGAAATGATAGAATTACATTACATTACATTACAGTCATTTAGCAGACACTTTTATTCAAAGCAACTTACAGTAAGTGTATTCAACATAGGTATTCAAGAGAACTACTAGTCACCAGAAGTCATAAGTGCATACCTCACAGCATATACCTCAATAACAAAGCTCCAACACAAAGTGAACTTTTCATGAGGGGAGGATTTCCTGGAAGACTTTTGTATTTGTTATTTGTATTGTTGTTGTTTTTATGAAGGATATCGTGTCTGTGACTCAGATGAATATCCTGTTACATACACGGTAGGAACACAGCAGAACAGAGACAGCGTGCTGAATCATCTGATAGGAGTTCCAGACGAGATTTGAGTGTGGACCGGCGTAAGGAGAGCAGGGAGGAAACCTGCCCCTCCTGCTGCTGACTATAAGACTGCAGGTCCTCATCAGTCTGTCCACACAGGCAGGATGCACTCCTCATGCCGCCCTTCTTCCATGCTGAAGGTAAGACTGTTGATTCTGCTGAACCGATGCTGCGTTGGAGTGCTAGTAGTACTACTGACTGTAGAGTCTAAACCTGTGTCTGTTATTGGTCCAATCCTGCATGTCCCTAGAAAGAAAGACTCTTTATTTAATCGTAAACTCATAGGAAGGTTGTTATTAGGTTAGGGTTAGAGGAAAAATTAAAGTCTGACAAATATACAATGGGATATTTTGGGATTTTAAAGTTTCCAACAATAAATAGACAATGGATGAAAATGTACGTAGATTCAAATGGAACCGTTTCTTCCCCTGAAAATCTACCAATGCTAATAAAATCTGAACTGTCTCAGAATTTCACTTTTATTTTTCATCAATATTTCTCAGAAACAATTTAGGAAATAATTTGGAAATGATGGTGCGATAAAATACAGCATTACTTCATCTGTTTGAAAACTGTGCACTTTGGATTTTGAGCTGTTAAGATTTTAGCTTTTGGAACCTGCTCATGGACTTTGGTCACAGACTAAATGAGTCCAGGTCTGACTCACCATGCAGATGGGAAATGTATTTGATTGATATTTTGTAAATTTACTTATCTTGCACGACTTTGAAATTTCTATATTGACCAAAAATAAGAAATCTCTCAGTCTGGCTTTTTGCTCTTGCTTGTTCCAGAACTTTCAACCACATTTCACTGTCCTCCTCAGTGGATGGAGTCGTGATGGCTTGCTCTCTTGTGATATTTCACATCAACAAAACCCTTTGAACTCCTTTACAACAGTATACAGTTTATAATCATAACCTCATAATTGAATTAACAGCTTGATAGCAGTGTGCTTGATGGATGGGGTCATGCTCCTAGAACAGGGTCATGATAAAAAAAAGCAGGCAGAAACACCTGCTGCATTCACGGACTAACAAGAGAGTTGTTAGTTTTCTCCACTTATCTACTCTGAAATGGTATTACAGAATATATTCATAGTACACCAATTTATTCAGTTACCACAACTTCTTGAGGTTGTAGTCTAAATCCCAAAAGATTACTGTTGATCATCATTCCAGTTATAAAGAGCGTAACATTATGTCCCTCCACAACTGTCTCAACACGGTTTTGAAGCCCAAATCTCTTTGTCTGATCTCCTTGTTGGCCTGAAGCAGTCCAATTTTAAAAGTTTGACTCTGAAAGATGTATCGGTAGAACATGTCTCAATAATGTTTGTGTTATTTCAGTTTCATTGTATCCATTTAATCTGTTATCAAAAAAAATAGTTAATTTAGTTTTTCTATTTGATTCTAGTTTTCTTATTAAAACGAGGGAAAAGGAAATCTCACAATCGGTAGAAAAAACTCATCAGGTGTTGTTTACGTGTTGTTGTTGAGTGTTGTTGTTGATGAAGCAAGGCCCCTTTGTGTTTTCATTATGAGCTTGGACAGAACAAACCATGTGTAGGATGGCTCTGCGTATTAACAGCTCCCCCCTCTCCTCTCCAGGTGTTGTGTGTTCGGATGTGTGTGTTCTACTCCACCATGTGTCTGGCCGGCTGGCCGCTGTCCTCGGAGGCAGCCCGACTCCGCTGTGGCACGGACCTCCTCAGCGACCTCATATTCGTGTGTGGGGACCGTGGGATCTATTTAGGTAGGTCCACATCCATGTTATCCTCTTGTTTTTGCGTCACCTGCCTTTGGGGTGTAGAATGTTGCTGGTTTTTTTTTATGCGAGTGGAAACCATTGCAGTAACAGTCAGGAGGTCACCGACATGGTTAGGGTTCATTCTCTGGAAACCTTTAGATATAAACAGATAATGTTTTGGACACGGTGCAATATTGAAGCTGGCACGTTGCACGATGACGACGGCTGAAGAGTGCTTTTGATTTTGTCCATAGATTTTCTTATATTTTGTCATACATACTTCAAACCAACTTTACGTTATATTGACTTTCTCCCATTGCACGCACAAAACAAGCACCTATGCATTATGTCCCTAGGCTATGTAACTATTATGGTATGGGTTTTCTGTGTTTTTCAGATATAACATATGGAGGGGAAAAAATTATTCAAAACATTAACTGTGACTGAAAGTATAAATTGGTAGATTCTGTTTTGTTATGACAGGAATGCACATTGATTCTATTGTCTATTTTTGATAAAGATACAAAAACATAATAGCACCAAGTGCTATCAAGGTTGTTCTACCCTGTGTGGTAACAGTTACACCAGCAGAGGTGTAGAACAGATATGGCCATGGTCATCATGCCCACACTGCAGTAACTCTGAGCAAGTTATCAGCTCCACAACAACAGCCTGTTCATTTATTTACACAAAGACCAGCCACAACAATGCTCATCTGAGCTGCAGCCAACTGGACAGACTTTTTATGCAATTTAATATCTCATCATTGGTCTTTCTATCTGGGCCACATTTGATTCTACTGTTTTATCCAATAGTGGTTCATCATTGGATACAAATGTGTGGCATTTAAATGAGGTGACCTGATTGGTCACTTCACGCTGGACCTTATATTGTAAGACAGGTTGCAGCATTTCATTTAAAATACAGGTAATTATTATTAGTTTAGATTATACATTATTAGTATGTATAATCACTCGTACTGCACTCAGAGAATTACCCAAATGACCTTTCACTTGATTACCTTTGCTCTGTTCTGACCAAGGCCACTTTACTCCTCACACTATCAGACTGGTGGCAATCCACTAAAAAAGCAGCGCGCTCACCAGAACACTGTGCCTCAGTGAGCGATAGCTCTGTTGTTAAAACACGTATTATCTGAGAGCAGCGCAGCTTTCACAGTAATAACAAAGAAAAGGTGTGGACAGGGACAAACAGCAGAGAACACAGGTCACAGTATGAGATTACCCTCGTTATAACTACATACTTCAGATGTGCTAGTTAAGTGCATTGAATGCTAAATGCTAACATGCTCACATTGACACAGTGTTAACAAATAGTCGATTATTTGACGATTTGATCTAAAGGAGCCCACATTCGACAATCAGTTGATAATTGTTGTCTGTCGGAAGGTATTGCGACAACGACTATCCAGATTGACATGAAGTGGTCTTTTCATATCCATGGCTCCCAAAAAGATGATCCCTGATGATTTTGAAAACATTTTGAACCGTCCTTTACTGCAACCATCAGGAATACATTTCCTCCTAAAGCAGTGTAGTATCTGTTCCCTAGAGGAGCACATCGATTGGGCCCTTTTGGTCCAAATGTCTGTCCCCTAGCACCACCTTCAGGACAGGCTTTGTACTCGTCCAATACCTACGCATTGTGGGGTGTAATGTCGATTGCAATTGGTAGAGGGGGATGGACTAGCATGCAAACGTTTAAAATATTGAATTTGTCTGTTGCTACCATGCATATTTGGGCTTAAAAGACTGCCAAATACATTGAAGTTGACCCATTTTTCTTCTTTGAAGTTAAGAGGGTTTTATTAAAAAAAATAATAAAAGAACCCCATGTTGGACATTTCTCTCTCTCTGCAGGTAAAGGTACGTGGTCTGGTTACGGCGCTCGACCCAGGGGGAAGGGGATAGTGGACCAGTGCTGTCGGTCTGCTGGCTGTGAACTTCAGCTTCTGGAGATGTACTGTGCCAAACCAAAGAGCCAGCAGCAGACGGCAGCTTACCCAACCACAACCACGGCACCTCACACCACTACACAGCTGGACACGGTATGACCTCCATTGATTGAGCGTGATGGTTCAGTCTTGACCTTTGAGCAGTAGCTGGATAACGTAGTCTTAACTCAGGGTTCATTTGTTAGCATTTCCCAGCGCTGTCAAACCTATCTCATGGTCCTGAGCAGGGACTGGAGTTGACTCAGGTGTCATCGCGTGATCTAAGTTTAGAACTTTGGTCACATGATGACATGTACTTGTGTTACGTGGAGTGGGAGGGTAATCCCTGTTGGTGTCAGATGGCAACCTCCGGATCTGAAAAGTGAGGCCAATGCCTTAAATCTTCATTCTCTCTAATGTCCATCAGGGGGCGACTCCTCTGATTGTATAGAAGTCTATGAGGAAATTACTTTACTTCTCTCTTGATTTATTACCTCAGTAAACATTGTACACATGAGTTTATGGTCTCAATCTCTAGTTTCAAGTCTTCTTCAATACAGCATGATGTTCATTTAGTAAATTATGGTCCATTTAGAGTCAAATAGACCATAAAGCAGAGTATGCTTTAGGGCGGGGCTACATTGTGATTGACAGGTCGCGACCACGCCTTTGTCCAATCTGGGAGTTGTCACAGCGTGTTTCAGTTCAGGAAAGTTAATTAGAATATTTTGGTCGCCAAAAAATATTCAGCATTCCTTTGTACTTTGTGACCTCAGGATAGCTACGTCCACTTCTTATATACAGTCTATGGAATCGATGCAGAAAGTCCAAGAAGGTAGAGGTTCTCATGGATGCCAAAGTCTGGGCAGATTTTAACAGACCCATGGACATCCTACCCAAACCCAACATGCATAAATACGTTTTCAAACAAAGAGACCAAATCTGAAAGATGCCCGAGGACAGACCCAGAGTTAGATCAGGGGATAATTAAACCGGATCCAAATGGGACCCACAGCAATGCAAGACGGCACTAGGAATATTCAGTTATGTTCCTCTGTTGGCTGAAGTAAAATAGAATGCAACGTTGTCCTTCCCTTAGCATAAAGCAACAACCACCGCAGGAAACAAAACTCTTATCTAGTTATAGTTTGAGAAAAGTATTAATTTATACATTGGCTTTAGAAAGTCAGTAGAAGTTTAATGTGTATGATAAAACAAATTCAACTGTGACATGGGTGACTTAAATAGCTAAAGAAAAACCAAAAAGTGCACCATAATAAAGTTGGTAAATCCTAACGTGGCCCCCACACAGGGCCAAGTTTACCTGCTACAGCCAGGCAACATGTCCTTGAATCAACTCCTTATTCTTATCTTTTGTCTTGCAGACTCAGCAGTTCCAAGCAGTGTTTCAGAAGAGACTCTCTGAGCACCTGGGAGCTCCCGACAGTCCAAAGAGGGAAGCTTACAGAAAGAAAACACAGCCTTCCCTCCGACGGAAAAGCAAAGTTTCATCGTCTCGCAGGAGGATTAAAACAAAGACCACAACCAGCGGGCCTCCCTCGACCTCCAAGAGTCCCCTTCAAAGCATGGTGACTGTTAAATTGTGACCTTTGACCTCGTGAAGAAGCTCAATATTTATAGTTACCGGATTGGACCCAGCCAGTTTGAAAGACTGGTGCTGACTGTTGTGATGTACATTCTCTACCAAGTAGGGATCATAAACTGATTTTGAGGGAAACAAAGAGTTGCTAGGTGACATCCAGACAACTGAGGTCCGTACTCCATCTCTGGGCTAGCTGCTGTTACGCTAGCCTTTGGATCTCAATGGAATCTCTCACTGAGCCTTTCTTTCCTCTGTCTTTCTGGATTAAAGTGTCATTACATGTACATATACTCTTTTCTAAAGCCAGCGTTTTTAGCTCTAGATGTGTGCACTACTGTAACAGCTATATCTGCACTGGGATTCTGGACTTGAGTCCATTCTGAAAGGTCCTTACTGGACTGGCCTTAATCCATCACTCTGGTGATGTTTAACCCAAGATGGACTTGGGCTTGTGGAAAATGGTGTTTGGAAAAGGCTGCTAAATGTCAAAGAAACGACAACACTGCATTGTTTACCATCCCAGTCTAGACAAATGGAATGTACCACATGATGGATTTTTAGTCATTTTCCTTTTTGCCAGTAGTCAAGCCTTTTCCAGCAAATTAGTCAACATATCCTCATACTATGGTAAATTAACTGTACTTGTACTTTCCGACCACTGAAAGTGCTTTCACACTCATCCTTCACCCATTCACATTCACCCCCATTCACACACTGATGGCAGGAAGGAGCTAAGTGACACCTGCATATCAGATTCTATCACACTCATACAGCTACGGGAGCAATTTTGGGGTTAAGTGTTTCTTGTTCGAGGACACATCAACATGCGACTAGCGGAGCCAGGGATCGAACCGCCGATTCTCTGATTGAAGGAGGACCCTGCTCTCCACTTAGCCACAGTCGCCCGATGGTTCATATGATATATTTTTATTTTTTCCTGCGTTTTCCTACAAACGTAAAGCAACAATAGCAGAACCCGTTTTGGTAACACCCTAATTCCTCAGAGACAGTCCTGCACGACCTGACGCAAGATTACATGGGTTATATATATATATATATATATATATATATATATAATTACTATCGGTAGGTATAAGCCTGTTTTAAGAATCTGGTAAGGTTTTATTACCAGGTTCTTACTTGTGTTTCCACTGTATTCAAACGAGTAATTATTATTCTAATGAATGGTTTATGAGGGTTGTTGTGATGAACGTGTCAGCAAACAGTGGCATACACATTTAGCAATTAAGAAGCAACATTAGAATTCATTTGGAGTGACGTTTGTGTCCTCTTTACAAACTTAATTCCTCCACTATGTTCATCAGCTCGTCTCTTAACTGTGTCCGTCTGCTGTTTGCTGTTGAGCAGGTCCAGTTCACTGGATTTTTGTATCTGATTCCTGTGGTGGAAAAGGTCAGATCAGTTGATAATGTGTCTAGATGTGCTTGATTTTCTCTGCTATTTCTAGCAGAGAGCTAAACATGACACTGAGATGTTAGCTAACAATATTGTCTATTTTAACACACTAATTATCATATACTTATGATTTATGTGACTTATGTGACACCTGCAAAGTATGTGTAGTGTGTTACCTGGTGCACAGCATCTGTTCACATTCATTTTTATACCACTTTTGACTGAATTACAGTACCGCGTGTGAGTTCTTATTGAATGGGTCTGATAGAACTTGTCAGTTGTACTGACTTTTACTTTTCATGTAAAATGTATGAGGTTTATTATTTTGTGTGCATTTATTATTTATTTCACGATGACAAGATAAGATTATAATAAGTATTAAAACTGTAGAATTCTTCATGATGTTCCTGTTCTGACTTGATTTGAATTAGAAAACTTACCATGCCATTCCTCCGCTGGTGGCGTTTCACTTCGCACGTTGCTCACACGCATCCATCTTACGTTACCATCTCTTACCAAGAGCTTTGAAGGCCACCTGAGCCCTCTGTGTACAGCAGTCTGATAATACAAATGGTTACACTTAAAGGGACAGTTCACCCCAAAATAAAAAAAACATATTTTTTGTCTTACCTGTCGTGATTTTTTATCAATCTACACTGTTTTGATGTGACAGGCTCAACATAATCCACATGCTTTTTTGTGAGCAGTTTCATGTTAGAACTATTTTCTCTATATCCAACTACACCCACCAACCGTATCACCACGCAGAAGGAAGCGTGCGTCTCTACTCGTTACTGCCAGCTCTGAGCTAGCTATCGTTGGCCATTGATGGTTACATCTTGTGCTGTGTCTCTCGTCCATGAGTAGATGCTTCCTCCTGCACGGTTATATGGTCGATGGATGTAGTTGGACTGAGAGAAAATAGTTCCTACATGAAACTGCTCACAACAAAGTCTCTGCATCATATTGAGTAACCAGGTCATGATTTCTGGGAAGAGACATTGCTGTTGAGTTTTTCAAATTAATTTATTTGGTGATTTGAGCACCACAAGTTGAGTTTCATATTATATTTGAGAGAGGGCAGACATCTCTTTAAAAGCACTACAGGTAAGAGGAAAAATGTGTGTTTTTGATTTTGGTGTGAACTCTTCTTTTAATAAACATACTTCTGATATCCCTTTTATCCAAAGCGACTTACAATAAGTAAGTCGCTTTGGATAAAAGCGTCTGCTAAATGACTGTAATGTAATGTAATGTAATGTAATGTAATGATATGAGTCAGTAAATTCAAACAAAGTATCAGTTTTCATTGAGGGTAAAGGAGTATGAGCACAGAGGAAGTAGTGGCTTTTATCTGGGACCAGGTGCATTATCTGCACGTTTTCACTGATACAACACAGCCCAGTAACTAAAAAGCATAGGAAAAGTAAAACACAGTGGAATATCAAGCGTAACTTAATTTCTCTGGGTATGAATCCAAATCACACTTTAAAGGTGCTATAAATGAGATAGAAGGTCCACTGATTTAGAAAAGATAGGCTGTAGCAGCACTCACTTTGTTCCTCATTCCGGGCAGAAATGTGTCGAGAGGTTTGAGAGGGTAAGTTGTGAGTTCAGAGGTACTGTTGTTTACTATGAGCACTTAACTCACATTCCAAGCTGGAGTGTGACAGCACTGCCAACCAGCTGGCTAAAGCCTGCCTAGAACTGTGATTTAGGACAGGATATTGCTTGGATTTTGGACTGTTGAGCTGTAACGGCACAGCTGGTTCTTCAGGCTGTATCATAAAAGGCCACAGATAGTGAGTACTTCCAAATACCTGCTTTTTCACAAAACAGATTGCAGAACAGGTGACGTTTATGATAAATACTCTTAAAGTCGTAGATATGAAAATAAAGCACACCGCCAATCACTATAGCCGCTCATTTTGTAAACACACCAGAAGGCCCGTCCTCGTCCTGCTACAACCACGCTAATACATTTCCATTTTAAAACGTTGTTTTAAGACGGAAATCTCCGTCCACATTGGAGTTTCAGCATCGTTTTAGAAATGATTTCTGTCCATACTAACACGCCTGACAACATAACTATCACATAACTATTCACATACACTCTGGGATACCTGCCTAGTTACAAGGCTGCAGGTTTTGCTCTATCTCTCTCTCACACACACATCAAATTTACTTTAAAATGAAAAGTTTTACTAGATTATGGGTCAACACACGTCTCACTCGATTCCTTAGATTCATATTTGTCTGTTCTCACACTCGTAGCTCTGCCGTGTGGCTGGAAGTCCCTGTTACACTGGAGAACATTTCTGCTTTTGTATCACCTGGAGATCGAGACAGAAGACAATGAAATTAAGGAAAAACAAAGCCGATAGGTCTTTATTCACTGTTACAATCATTAAAAAGCAAAAGCAGCATATATTTATGTCCAGTATACATTCAGTAGCTAGCATAGCATAGAAGTGCTACCGCTAGCTGGTTAAGTTGTAACGTACTCCGCTTATGTTAGCGCCACAGGTTTTTATGTGGAAACCTTACGTTTCAGAAACATATCCCTCCTTCCAACCTCTCCTGGTAACGAGTATCACTATTACACAACGTTCAACCAGGACTAGCTCCAAACCCACAGTTCAGTATAATTATGAAATGCAACAGGCTACGCTGAAATGTATCATGAAATCTTGAAAAAGAGGAAGGGAGAAGCTGGAGGACCCGGAGAAAACCCAAGCCGGCTAGTGACAGCTAGTTACTGTAACAAGTTACGAAGTAAGGTGACATTCAGAAGAGTAAGTGCATTGATAATTCAGAAATGAATGCAGCATTTCAAACAATTACATAAAAATACAAATGTGTTAAATAGGTAGATAGGATAGCAGGACTACATTTCATCACAGATTGCAATCCTCATTGAATCTCACCTACACCGCTATCAATCTGGTTCAAAGTTAACAGGCTCTTTGAAAAGATTTCTCAGGCAAGAAGGTGCTTCTTTTGTCTCCACAACATAGTAACAGCTGTTCACCGTGGGCTTGATAAGGCAGGAGGGCAGCGCTTTCTCCTTGTGGCTGCCTGCGTCACAGCCAGATAGTGATATTTACTCCCATCTCTTCCCATACGGAGCTATTCTAATATAGATAGCCCCCCTCACATCGGATTCTCATGGCCATGAGTAGGCTATTGGTTGGACTGGTAACATTTTTGGTCAGATTATATTTCTTTACAATCTTAACAGATCTATGATGAACGAACACTGTTGCCCTTTTTGGTGTTCTGTTCCAATTTCTTTTTACACCAAATCTCATAAAAATGTACAAATATACCTTTAACCTTTTAAGACTTCAGACTTCGTGACATGACATTCCACCTGTCATGCATTGTGACCAATATGCGAGTCTGTTATCATATACAGAATGATATATGCATGAATTCAAGGCGTTTCATAAAAACAATGCCCTGCACACCTGTGACTGTGAGATAATAAGCCCTATACATCACACCACACACAACATGTGGGTGTAAGATGTGTTAAGGTTGGGATATATGCAACAAGTCCTCCAATCTAATGGACAAAATATGATACTTGTTGTTTCCCTCCTGCCTCAATCAGCATTTTTGTAGTGCTTTCCAGAACTGTTACAAATGACTTATAATAACGATTCACATGAGTGCTTGCTTTCTGATCTGCCACCTCTCTGCAGGGCTGGATTATCCTTTAGGAGGCCCCAGGCTGTGGGCCCCTATTTCATTTAATGTGTAATAATATTGTATAAATAATATTGAACTTGACTTGTTTTATAACTACATTCTCCAATATTGTTGAAGGTGGTTAACAGGGGCTAGGAGGCAGCATATTCATGCTTCCAAATGGCAACATGTTTTGAACCGAGCTAACTATTTAGCCTGTTACCTGCCTAGCTTTGCCTTTATGGTTATATATGGTTAAGGCACTGGTTTCCAAACTGGGGGGGATGAATATAATTCATCCATCCAACACTGGGTTAGGGTGTGGTTGGTTTACCAAAAAATTCTTGGTTAATGATTCATGATTAACAAACCAACGTTCACTGTCAATAAGACAAACAAGTCTTTTTGTCCAAAAACTACCATAGTTTCATGTTTCAATAACATATTCAACTAAGTCACTAACTTTGATTCCTCCATTTTCATAATATAAAAGAGGTTATGGAAAAGGGCCATTTTAATATAGGAGCCAGTGAAGTTTAGCCTGGCTCATTCCTCACAGTTATTAAGTCATTTCTGTCTGGTTCAGTGCAGTAGATGTAAGTAACATTTTGTAATGTAAAGTGGTATTACTTCAGTGACACCTGTTTGTCCGGCCATAGAGCTCACTCCTCTGGGAAACGGATGACAGAAATACTGACACAGGCTTGACTTCACACTCTCACAGACATTTCTGCTCTGTGTGCACAAAATTGGCACAAAACGCCAGACGGATTGTTTTGTGTACAGGGCCTGTTTGGTGAATAGACTGTCAACAGGTCCACCTGTGACTAACTGCAGGAGTTCACCGAGTCTCTGTCAAGGCTGCTGGAGGATCTATCCTTTTCTTTTTTCTGCCGTCCTATCAGCAGGCTGGTATCTGCAGCAGAGCAGCTGCAAACACAAAGACGAGCGGCCAGGCTAACAGCCCTCAACCTGGACCAATGATACATCATGCATGTGAAAGTATCAACAGCTGACAGCATTTGCCATCAAACTGGTCATGCAGAGTACTTTGAACTGCCCATGAACTATTCCCTGATTCCCTAATTTAACTCTTTCATTATTGTTTTCCATATCTCTGTTTAGCTTGTAGGCTTTTATCATGCAGTGTTTGGTTCATACAGCAGTCACAACACTCACCTCCTGTTGCTAGCCCCCCTTGCCACAAGCTCCAGGCACTGGACTGATCTCAAACTGGACTTATTTGTACTGGTACATCAATCATTGTGCTTTTTTCCAGTAGGTTTTCTGGGGAACTGAACTGTACAGATACACACAACTTCCCTTCACCGTTCTCTACACTGGCTACCTGTAAGAGCTCACATCCAGTTTAAGACTCTGGTGCTAGCCTACAGGGCAGTGAAAGGAACAGCTCCTTCCTATCTCCAGGCCATGGTCAAGCCCTACAACCCCGCACTTATGACTTCTAGTGACTAGTAGTTCTCTTGAATACCTATGTTGAATACACTTATTGTTGGTTGCTTTGGATAAAAGCGTCTGCTAAATGACATATCATATATTTTCTTTATACATATATTCACATCGATGTGTTTCCCTTTTGCATGCGTTGTTGTGATGGTTTATGGTGTTTCTTTTCTCCCTCTCTTTATTTTGCTCTGAGCTATATGCTGTACCAAAACATCACCATCAACATTGTGGCATGGCAATAACAACGTTTCTAATATCATTTTATTGTTTCACTTGCTATGCATTGCCTGGTGAGAACATATTACAGGAGTAAGTGGGATTGCATGGATGTCAATACCACCATAATAAAAATTACATCATGATCAGTGAATGATGTTTACTATCACAGAAAATAATTACAATATAGTTATACTAATTGCAGACAAGGAAAATCTAATTTTCAGATAAAGAGGAGAGTGAAGGGGGAGAAAACATGATGAAGTACCACTTGGGTGCCCTCCAGTGGAGGAAATGTTGAGATCTGTGGAGGGATTAGAAATGCTCTGAATTAGGTAGAGAAATTTAAAAAAATGTCTTATAGTTAAGATAACTAGAGATTGCTCTTGGGGCCCATCAAAGTTATACATGATTTCTTATTCTATAGAGTAATAGATTTTTGACAGAGCTCCTTGGTAGCCAAAGCACATTCCACATAACTCAATGTCACTCCGTTTCCAGTCGACCTCTTCTCTTTCAGCTCCAATGAAAGTGAAAATGATCAAAAAATAATCCTGAAAAAAAAAAAGATTAATGACGACCAATTTTTATACTTTAAATAACATCTCAGTCAAGTTATATGATGGTCTGTGTAATACTGTTGGCCACTGGGTATGATATTGATGTATCATTGTATACTGTGATAATCAAAACAGCCTTTATTCTTAAAGCATCAGAATTATTAAATAAGTTTCAAAATAATTCAGATGACATTCCCCCCCCCCCCCCCCCCCCCCCCCCCCCCTACATACCTGTCTGTATACATATCCACTGGGTTCAGCCAGAGGGGTGGAACACATGTTTAAACGTCTATTTCTTCTAAGTTTAGCTGTGTTCATATTGGTTGGTAATGGTGAGCTTATGTTGTCTATTGGAGAATTGTTGCTTTCATACTGTAGAAGCAATTTAATAAGCTCATGACACATGGAGTAATCTCCTCAAGTTTTCATATTATCCATTCTGGGATAAAAGAAAAGTTTGTTTGCCAAATAATTTATTTTCTTCAATAATCCAACATCCAAAGGGGAATCCCATTGGCTTTTTGTCAAGGGAACCAATGCTATGCTAACTTCCTGGTTAGCTTACAAAATCCTGTCATCCCAGCATCCCTCAATTTGTTGGCATGGTTTTTGTAAGGGTCAGTTTATTTGACCAACTGTAAATTCTGAATACACTAAATGCATTTATTTGCATTGGAAGTGAAATTTGACTATTTGTGGAACTCAATTTGTTGTGGCTTTTTTTCAATCTTTAATCCTTAATTATCCAAAAGTATTCCGATTAGATATACTGTATATATTTTTTTATCCAGTAATATTACTAATTTTAAAAATTGCCATATAATTTGTATTCAATAACTGACTACATTTCAAAGTACTCGCGGTGTCTAAATGTCTGACTTCAGTAAATCCTCTGTGGCCTGGCGCTGCAGAGACATGCAGGCGTCAGTACAGTTTTTAGACTTGCACAACATGTATGAGTTCTTCACTTTACTTATCAAGCTGTTCATTGTCTCCTGATCTCCTTTGGTTGTGCTGCACAGTGTGAATATAACAATGAGAGACAAGTAGATTGTAATAAGTGTTTGGGTACACTGTTAAGATTAGTAGGGATGTAAATACACAGATGATTACTGAATGTGACTAGGAGAGAGAGTATCGTCCACAGAAACATTTTGCAGCAGTTTGTCACTCAAGTCTTTTGACCTTTCTTTTATCTGCTGCTTGCATAACTTCTGCCTGTAAAAAAATGGAGATGACAGCCTTCTTCCTGTGAGGCTTGACCGTACCAGATTCAGCAAACTCTCTCAACTTGTCATAAACCGCTTGTTTAAACCTGATGAATGCCAGCTGTTGGTGAGTTTTGCGAGTTTCATTCACAAAAATTACGTGTAGAAAGCTTGATCCCGTGGGTCATCATAGAGACATGTTGTGACAGAAATAAAGAGAGAACGGTAAATGATATGAAGAGAGATGTTAAGAAGCATTGTGCTAAAGCAAAGCAGTCTATGACTGAAGAGGGAGGCAATCAGGGCTGACATGACAGCCACAGAAATACATGAGGGAATACGTTCCATCACGGGGGATGTTACACTGTGAGGAAGATGTTCTGATGGACTGGGATGCACAGAAACTAATCTAATCTACGTCGTCTATAACTGCCTTTAGAACAGTTTAGTGATCTGCGCTATCAGCAGGACCGCTTCATCTGTCTGTGCCTTCATGAACTGTTAGAAAATGATTGTCTTTTTACAATGTGACAACACTGTGTTAAGGTTGGCTTAGTTTTAGGCACCAACACGACCTGGTTTGGTTTGTTCAAGAGGTTTCAGATACAATAGTTCAAATTAGAGGAACTTTTTGTCAAACATCTTCAAAGTCTGCAGTCAATCCTATTTATATTTATTCAAGAAGTAAACACTTCTTGTTTTACTTCAGTGATAAGACCATTGGAATATTTAACAGTGACATGCTAACGCTCGGTATGATAGTACTACAGGTAGAGAAGATTCATAACTTTTTGTCATGGTTACAAATATAACCACATGCACCTAGTCGTCTCCCATATTAACGTCCAATGTTCTGTTGACCTATATGTCCACCCTGACTTCCTGCCTCTGAGGATTTTGTCGCTGTATAAAAACCTCATCTTACTTCCTCCTTTTTTATTTAGAGGGCGCCCTCATTTGAACTTAAACAGACACTGTGTGGTGCATTTGCTGAAAGAACTGATGCCGTCGTTTTTCTTGGGTCTTGAATTTTGTATGTGCAGAAGAAGAAAACTGTTGATATATCATCAAATTCTCTTAAATCACTCATGCAACACGTTCTTACTCCCAACTCGCCAATCACAGACGCTTGGTTCTTTTGAGCCCACTGGGTGACCCTTAAGCGTAACTTTTCAACAAGCAGTCCAGTAGACTTCAACATGTGGTTAACATTGTGGATTCAAACAACTTGTTTTGGTTCAGGAAAAGATCATGGATTGGATTAAGTAAGTTAAGTATGTTACCTTACATACATAAGTTAAACTAGCTCAACGTTTTGGTTTCACACGGGACACAAACAGCGGTTTCCTGGGTGAAAGTTTTGTATTCAACAATAAAAGAATCAGAAACCACCAAACATGTAGAGGTGTGTTCATCAGTTAATTGTAGACACCAGGTTTTCTACTGATAATAACAATGCAAGACTCATGTAAAGGGTCACTGCCTGTCAGAGTCCTGTGGGAGCTGAAGCTACTAATAATGTTGTTGTTTCCAATTACTTACTGAGAGAAGGACGGCCACATCAGTTGTTTACAAAAGCCTGTAGTGGACATAATTTTGACACAAAGGAGGAAGTCAGGTGATGTTTGGGTGGATGGAATTACTTTTTGAACTAGAAAATGGACTCAAAGGTGGTGCCCAAAAAGTCTTATAACTTCCGGGTCTATACTCCATGTACTGCACATGTGCATTGGTGTTTTTCCAGCTGGCCACTCGTTCCCACTTGGCCTACAGACTATTAGGATGACATCACACACGTAAAACTGATCATATTAAACCTCCATGGTGGCGCTGAATCCAGCTCTCTTCATACATGCATGGTCGGGGTGGATGGATGGGTCGACCCCTCCTCACGTTCTGGTTCCAGCTTCTTTTAACCATGACCTGAACCACGGGGTCATTGTTGTTACCACGACGACAAAGCTCCTCTGACCTTAGCAAAGTAATTTGAATACTAACCAAGTTGTTTTTTGTGCCTGAACCTATCCAAACCTTAACCATTGTGTTGTGAGAGATATTTTGTAACATAAGAAAGACACAGACAAGTGATGTTGTTCTGAAGGGCAGTGACAATGTATTTTGTCATTCAATTTAATTAAGATTTTTAATTTGGAGAAGTCTAAACAGGTATCAAGTCGAGATAATGCAGCAAATAGAAAATAAAAGCAGAAAAGGAACAAAATCTCTTTTCCTTCAGGAGCTGCTTTTAAGTGTAGCCGAGCCGTCTGATGGGATCTGATGTTTGAACTTGGACAAGCATAATGTAACAGATCTCATATGTGGGACAAGGACTTTGTGATTAGTCCTTGTCTGTGACTCGTTTCTCTAATGTGTCCAGACTGTGTGGCTCTGAGTGACGTCCTCATCTAGTCTGTCCACTATCGCCTTTGACAGCACAGGAGGAGTGACAGCAGGAACACACCAGTCTGAAGAGATGTGACTCGGACATAAATGTTACGAGCGGTGTCTGGGGGGTGCAAGAGGGGAGTTTGAGGATGATAGTTTTGTTTCAATGGAGTGACATATCTGCATATATAGCAGTTTTGAGGAAAGCGATACATTGAGGAGTTACTACATTGAGCAATAACTCTTTGAATGCACACACGGCATATCAAAAAGTACTGTACAGACAAGGCAGTATATTATGTTGTGTACAATATGTAACCTGTAGTGAATGGCTGCATCTCCCCAGCAGATAATGTGAGCATATCACCACCACTAAGACCTGTCCTCAGTTTGATTACTGCGTCTTCCTTTGCTCTTTTTACTGTAGCATTCACTTTAACATTATGTCAGAAGTAGCCCTATATAAATGTTACTACTCGATATTAAAACTCTAACATTAATAAATTGGAATAACTTGGCTGGAATTCACTGGCAGCTGTGCTATCATATTGAAGGTCTATCCGTATCCTCGCGAAAGACAAATAAATAGTATCAGATAGCGAGGTGATATCAGGCTGGCCATCATGTAAAGATTATATGGCTGGTGTGACCTAATTTGGTTTGTGAGGCTTATCAGAGAGGACATGGTGTGTTCATATCATCTACGTATGTCAACTTTCAAAGATGTGTACAATGTTGGCTGTGAATCTGTTTGGTTTTGATTTATTGATGAGAAGTACATCAACGTGGATCTCTTTGTGTGTGTGTGTGTGTGTGTGCGTGTGTGTGTGTGTGTGTGTGTGTGTGTGTGTGTGTATAAGAAATGTTAAATCTCAAAACAAAGTACCAGGTTTGCCTGTATAAATCAGAATGATATTTGCAACTTCATTTCACACTACATGCCATACAAGGATAATTCTGTCTCAGTTGAAATAATAAAGGTGTTTAAATTGGGCTCCTCAGGAAACAATAAACAATATGATACGTGTTTACTTCTTGTTTTACTTCAGTGATAGAAAACATTTCAATATTTATCAGTGACATGCTAACACTTAGTGTGATAGTAGTACAGGTACAGAAGAGTCATAAGTGTAACATTCCTGTTTCTGTGTGCGTTTCCTGTTTTATTTTGAAAGGCTAACTTCTCCTGTTGTTGCAAAGCAATCATACACAGACAACCATTGATGCTCACATTCACCCCTACAGGTAAGTTAGGGTGAACAATTAACCTAAGCTGCACGTGTTTGGTCCGGGGGAAGCCAGAGAACCCAGAGACATGGGTAGAACATGCAAAGTCCAGGTAGACACGCTGTTAGGAGACCGTGCTAAGTTAACCATGCAGTACTACAGCAGTGCAGAAATACTCTGTTACGAGTAAAAGTCCTGCATTCAAAGTATTACTGAGAAGAAAGAACAAAAGCACAATGTACTTAAAGGTATCCTGCTACTGTATATTTAACAATTTCACATCTATTAATTGCTTTGCATTGCCAATGTGTGAACAGATTGTTATGTAACTTAAAAGCTTGGTTGCCTATGGACTGATTTCTATGTGAAGAACAATTTTTCTGGGTAAATCCAAGGGATGTGACATTAAAGTCTCCTTTTTCTCAGCTCCCCTATAGCGCCAACTGTGTGTAGCTAACATAGTGAAATGGTCAACTTATTTTCAATAACTGTTTCAATTTACACTTCTTGAAGTAGCTAAAACAAAGCCAGTGAATGCTGTTGAGTCAGAAACCAACTAGAACATTTAAGCATTTATTTCAAAAAAATGTTTACATTTTGAAACTTTCTTTTTTTCATAGGGTGATGTAGATAAATAGAGATGAGACACCTCTGCTGTTCAGGGTCATATTGACCCGCTCACTCAAAATCAAGACAAATGAGTCATAAGGATTTGTATTGAAAGTAAACTTCATTTATGTTCATTTATAGTGTTAAGAAACAGACATTTACACAAATGAACAAGAGATGAGCACAATGAACGTGGTGTGTGTGTGTGTGTGTGTGTGTGTGTGTGTGTGTGTGTGTGTGTGTGTGTCTGTGTATCTGTGTCTACACAGCACACGATTGACATGTCGTCACGGTGTGCTTTGTTCAAATACATTTTGTCTTTATAATATTTTAGGCAGACAGTCTTGGCTGACCTGTATTGGGTGAGGATGACCACTGTATTTCACAATTTATGACATGAATGTCTCACTTAGAGGAACAGGTATATCAGTTTCCTCATCTGATGGTTCATAATCAGCACCATTATAATCTGAATTGACCTCAAGATGGTCTTCATCTTCAGACACATCCTCCTCTATTTCACTGTTGTGATCAAGGATGTGCTCCAGAGCCTCCAGGGCTGTCATCCTTTGTTTCTGTTGCTCATGTTGTCCTACGGTAAGCTGCTGTGTTGTATGCATCTGCAGAGTGTAATGTTGGTAGGACTCCCAAGCAACCCTCCCCTGCTAAGTGTGGGCGGAGTTTTCCCGCGGGAAAATAAAAGGTTCCCGTCAAAGTCAAAATAGTATCTGTATTTCTCGCACAGGTAGTGAGAAAGAGTGTGTGTGCATGTGTGTGTGCGTGTGTGTGTGTGTGTGTGTGTGTTATATAACATCATCTCTGTTATATAAACCTGCAGAGGGTTGTTGTAAATGCATGATACATTTTTTTGTAAACGTTGATTACACTAATTAAGGCAAGCAGAAGAAGTTTCATACAGAAAAAGTACTTTAAAATATTTTTTCTAGATTTTCAAACTTTGAAACGGGTCAATTTGACCCGGAACATAACAGGAGGGTTAAATGACCAAACACATTATTAATGGATCAGACTGTGAGCTTACAATCATGTCTCTGTCTTTGATCAATATATGTGTTTTTATATCTTGACCTATATTTTCTATCTTCAGTTGCTGGCCCCTGTGTTTACTCCATAGACTGAATATGAGAAGTGGACTGGTTTTTCCCCGTCGCCATGTTGGTTTTTTTTGCAATCAGAAGTGACACAAGAGGGTGGAGCTAAGTACAACTGAACCCTGAAGAAGACATATTAAAGGGATAGTTCACCCCTAAAACAAAAACATATTTTTCTTACCTGCATCAGCGTTTTTGCATGAGGGGCCCGTGGGGCACGGTCCCACCAGAGGGCGCTGTTATACAGAACAAGTTATAGGCTTTTCTCTATTTCAGACACTCAACTTTGTCTACTTCATAACATTTTTGCAATTTTCCACCATATTCTGATCTCTTCTCTAGAAACATACTGCTTTGAAATGTGTGTAAATGAGTCTTTGTGCCTGATGCTGCTTGCCCTTTTCCGCCTGGTGGGGCACCGCAGACCCGGCCCTACTGCACCTGTAGATCTGGACCGACAATCCATCTACGCATGTATGTGTGTGTTCATCTTGAGTGTGGCCTGATGGCCAGGGCCCCTAGAAGCATCCCATTGGTTAATTTTAATAGTGCAAGGGTGTACACGACTTGCTAGCTAGCTAAAAAGGGTCTGATATTGTACTTACATTAACGTTACAAAAGTAGTGATGACTCGTGTGGACAATATAACTACAGTATGATTTAGAACTGTAGAATTAAAACCTGTACAAACTTTGTGGAAAGTGCAGAGTGCCTTATGTGAACATCATGAGTCTGCCGGCTCAGGCATTTTTAGATGCCTATTTGAGACTATGTGCGAGGGAGACTCCAGGCTAAGGAACCATTACGATGCTCAACCCCGTTTTAAGGGCACTGCAGCCGTTACTCAAAACAAACTTTTGGATTGCATGTACAATATTTACAAGGATGCGGTTACTCAACAGATGACAAATGCACCTTTAGTTGCTGGTCATGAGTAGACTATTTGATGTTGAGAGATCTTTAATGTTGTCCTTTGGTGGTCCTATATGTTGCTATGGTAAGAGATGTCGTCAGATCTTCACTGTGTGATTTTAGAAGGCATTATTCTTCTTGAATTGTGTCATCTCTGCTGTTAGTACATTGGTCCCAGCAATCACAGTGTCTCCCCTCTCTCACTGGCGTGCAGTTTATTGGTTGTGAGAGCATGGTTCAATATGATATATCTATATGTATGGATTACATCATCACATTTTCTTGTATGAATATTGTGTGGCCCCACCAAAATTATTTATACCATAATTGTGCTATTTATCAGTGTTTTGGTGTGAGTTGCCTAGATTTGGAGATATGAGCCATAGAGATGTCTGCCTCCTCTCTTATATAATGGAACTAGATGTCACTCGCCTTGTGATGCTCAAAGCACCAAAATACATTTGAAAAACTCAACAGCAATGTCTCTTTCCAGAAATCATGACCCGGTTACTCAAGATAATCCACAGACCTTGTTGGGAGCAGTTTCATGTAGGAACTATTTTCTTTCAACCATATTTCCTACTGTATGATGTATTCATAGTTTTAGATCTCAGGGTTTATTAAACCTGGACTGTGTCATATGTGGCAATGTCCATACTGTCAGCATATATTTCTTATCTTTACATTCTTATTTTCAAATGATGACAATGATGCTTTTGTCACGTCTCATCTGAAGCATGACAAAAAGAGAAATAATCACACAAAAGTAAAAGTAATTGTCAACGTGGGCTACAGAGACGATCTTTTCCTTGGTATTACATCTGGAAGTTTGATACAGTGTTCATTCATCTGATCATGGTATTATGTATCTTGGTTAGATGAGATAAGTCTGTATAGGCCTCTCTCTGTCGGTGATTCTGTGATTTTTATTTTATTGAATGTTTTATTTTTCATTTAAAAAAAGAGAAGAAAAATGTTTGGAAAAAAGAGAACAATGAATAACAGAACAGAGAACATATACAACAGACTGTCAATAAGCCAAATAAATTCACGTTTAATCCAGAATGTGTGCAGTTTCTCTCAGAACTGCAACGCTCCTTACCAACTTTGCAGGAACACCAAATTAACTGTATGGGGTTCACTTAATAATGGAAATATAAAAGTGTCAAATTAGAGTCTATAACAGCAGCAGGAGATATGTTGGCTCTCCTGCTCGTGTATTGACACCCACAGCCTTGTTTGTCTGGATGCCTGCAGTATTGTTCTTTAAGCCTGATGCAGCCACACTCAAAGCAAAGTATCTTAAGAGTAGCTTCTCTTTTCTTTGTCAGTAAAAGTCAAACAAAGTTTCTGAACTCCTCCTGCGTTTCAGCTCTGGCTCCACTTTACTGACCTCTGCTGACAGCCCGACCTGCTGAGGAAGAACACCCCCATGGACAGTTCTGCCACACACACACACACACTGCAGCTCTACTCTCCGTCCAGCGGCGGCACTCCTCAACACGTTCTGTCCAACTCGAGCGAGGCCGGTGTTTTGTTCGAGTTCGACCCTGCTGCTCAGATAAGACAATCGCACCTACTATACACCTGCCTGTACACACACACAGGTCACAGTTTGCAGGACAGCTGCTGATTTGTATAATTTTCATCTGTTCTGCTAACAGATCCGCTTTAAGAACATAATGTCAAAACACTCGCACTGACCTTACATTCACACTGTCATCTACATGTACAGTAGAAGTGGTTGAGCTGCCAGCACACACCCTCACCACTCAAAGGGAACTGTCAACAAGTTGTCATGTACTCTTATCAATGTTTGCTGATGTGTGGAATCTGCTTCATGCAGGAGCGCAACGATGAGACTTCCGCTAATGTACTCAGAGATGGCTTTGGGGGTAAATTTCTCTTCATATGGTGAAGTTGTGGACCTAAGCAGTCCAGAGCACGGGATGCCTGAAAGTAACAATGGCCTGAAGTGAATCATGAACACCGACATCACTGAAAAGTCTACCCCAGTAATGTCCTATCAACTAATACCATTTACACAGGTAGGAGGAGACAATGTGAGGGCCCTTTATAAAAGGAACCAATTTCTAAGGGCCACTTCTTGTTGTTAAATACATTTGTTGGTGTCAGGTGAACAGGACTAGAGTCTGAGGGCATCTAGTGGATGGTTCGAGGACGGCAGGTTTGGGGAGAGGAGAGGACATGGCCTGGGGGAAGTGAGCTGGAGATGGAGACAAAGACAGGGAGCCAGCCCAGGCAACACAACAAAGACAAGAGAGTCCTTGTGACAACTTTTAGTCAAGTCAGTTGTATTCATATAGCATATAGCCCAATATCACAAAGTTGCTTCAAGATGCTTTAAGCTAGCCCTGTGAGCAGTCCCTATATTGATTTAGTGAATACTTGTGGATGACTTTGAACTCTGCTGGGGTGACCAGGACTTAAGAGTACGCCACTGATTTAGCATTACACAGCTTAAAGACTGTCATGATGATCAGTTTTAAAAGACAGATTAAAAAAGATAGCAGATGTCTTCTTCCTTGTAACTCTTTTGTGTCTGCCAGCACAAGCACACTCAGGTTTGTAGAGTGCATAAACAATAATAATCGTTATCCAGTGCACTAACTGGTTCCAAAAGCCGATGAACAGGTTTCACTGCACAATACACACCCACACACACACACACACCCACATTGTGAAGCCAACGTCATTGTACTTTGGTTTGACATTGAATGAGGAAATCCCAGCCTGAGAGAGAAGTCCGTCGACCGCACTTCAACTAGTGCACTTCCTCTTACGGTGCACTTGCTGCTTCATCGTCACCAACAGCAGTTGTTTACACTGCCCGTGTATGCTGAGCAGGAGAACATTTAACGCTGGTATTTTTCAGTTGAAGGAATAAAAAAATCAAAGTTATGACAAAATCAGAACATTAGAACCGGATCCAGCTCAACCGAGACAAATGGACAAGACATCACAGCAAGCGCAGGAGGTGAGTGAGCTCCTTCCATAAACCATGCTCTCTGTGTTTTCACTTCAAGGCTGCTTCACTTGTTTCATTAGGCTCAGATGTGATTAACTTGCCACTCGTATGCTCACTTTACATATTTATTGAAATTAGTATCTGAACAATATCATAAATGAAGGTAGCAATTAGGAAACCAGAAGAAAAAAGAAACAGCACGGTGAAATTTTATGTTAAAACATCTGAGATATTTCCTGTGAATGTCACATGACAGGAGGAATGGAGAACTTTGATGTTAACAACTTCACTTTTACTTCCTGTGGTAAGAACTATATGACAAGTGCACACCACTTTAGTATTGCGTCTAGGGGAAGGGTGTGCGTGCATTTCTTGACTTGAGGGTAATGTCATGTGTAAAGACATGAAATGTACCCACAAACATATCGCTCGACTATCAGCGATTGCAACTTCCTGCACACCTGTCTCAGCTAGCAAAGTCTTTCTTGATCTGTCCAGGCTTTACTGGCTTCCATTGACAAATTATCTACTTTATATGGTATTTATTGTAGCGTGAAACAAGTTTGATCATATGATTCTATGGTATCCTTCCACAATGGAGTTTCAGCATTAGAACAGGCGCAGACCGAAGTGCTGATCAACCCTTTAGGTACTTCTCCCACTTCCTCTACATTGTCCAAACATTAGTTAGCAGTCAGTCATCACTTTGTGATAACTTGATCACACAAACTAGTCCGATAAAGTCAAAGTTTATATAATATCACAAAGCATGTGTCAAACGGCTGTACTTATGATAAAAACAGTAATGAGTAACATGAGCAAAACACACTAAAATGTATAGAAGTGGGATATAGCGCATTGCAAACGTAATAATTGGACACACACAGTACATGCGGTATACAAAAGGGAAGGCTGGATAACTGTAATTGAGTATTTTAGGGCAGACTAAGTCAGGTTGAAGGCTGATGTGTTTTGAGTTTACTTTTGAAGTAGTCGACTGAGGCAGCCTCTCAAACTTGAGTAGGAAGACGATTCCTAAGAAGGGGGCTTGGTACCACCTTTTGTTTTTGGAATAGTCAGGAGACATTGGCAGTTTAAAAGCCCTAGCAGGCATGAGGAGTGACTAGAGGTAAAAAGTAGAATGGTGCAGGATCTTGATGTCTGATTCAGCATTTACAAGGAGCCAACCTAATTAAATGAGAATAGGTTTTGGTTAATATCATAGAAATAGAAGAGCACAACAAACTTTTCCGTGGTCAGTTGACAGGTATGAAAGAAAAATGGTGACTGTTGTTAGTTGTCATGGTGACAACACACGTCAGCAGGGCTGTAAAGTGTTGCTGCAGCCAGGAAGAGAGCAGATGCAGCTCCGGAGACGGATGGCTGGCTAGTTAGCTCGTAGCTAGTCCTCCTATGGAGCGGCAATGACCTGGCAAAGCATGGGCACAGCACACCGCTACTCATATTATTTACTTTTAAATTTTGAAAAGTACCAACACACCAATGTGCAGTATATATACTGTCAAATAAATGTCCTGCATTAAAAATTTCACTGAAGTAAAAGCGCAATTATAATTTTAAAGTTAATTGGAGGAACTTTGAACTGGTTATGAAACCGTCTCAATTTAATACTGATGCCTCTTTATGACCTACATAAGTAAACAAGAAGATTGTCTATTTCTATATAGTTATTCTTAATTCTGGTCATCGGTACCACCTGGTCCAATTAAGGCAAAATCAAACGAATCCATCAAGTTCACCAGAAGAATCCAGCAGGGCCTTTAGCAGCAGCCAACCCATCGTGGACAAACCCAGGTCTGACCTGCAGTCGGAGGAGGAGATCTCAGCTCCCAGCAGCAGCGTCTCCTCCTCCAGGAACAAAGCTTCTCCTTGATTGATCCGCTGGGATCCAACACTGACTTCACGCTGCTAGAGACCCAGGCAATATTGCTGGCCCTGCTAACTGAGGCACGGCAGAACCAGAACCAGGTCTGAGCGGGATAGACTCCCAGACCCTGCTGCAGTAAAGTGAGAGGTTTTCGGGAACTATGCCACTTTTGTCCACAGGGACCGCCAAAATCAACACAAATTTAAAATTCCTTGCTTTATGTAAGTAAAAATAAAAGTACTCATTCTGCAGATAAATGGACTGTGTGAGTGTTTATTGATATTTATTACATCACTGGTAAGAACATTTATAGCAAGGACTAATGTGAGTGATGATATAGCAAAGAATACAATGACCTGCTTTATTGAACTGGAAGCGATAAGCCGAGGAAAAACACTGCAATTCTGTCATAAAAGAGTGTGTTTGTGATGCAGTCAGTGTAGAAATCACCTCCCGTATTGTGTAGTTACAGGCGTGGTCACTATGGCGACTGAGGCCATCTGTTCTTTGAAGTGAATGATAAGCCAGAGGAAGGGCAAGTGTGCACAGGTCTAAAAGCACTCCAACGGCCACTAGCCAGAGGTCTCAAATAAAATTTGCATTTTAGTGGTCTGATGTGCTTTTTCAGGGCTTCATGTTAAGGGAGCCTTCATTTGTTTGTCTTTTTCTATACTACCACTGGAAGGCCCCAAAATAACTTGTTTCCAACTCTTCACATGGAGACTTTGAAGGAGAAATATACTTATTTGCTTTGTTTTTGAGAGTAAATTGAAGATGAAGATCAATATTGATGTTTAGTACAGATCTGGAGTCAGGCAATGCTTGGCCTAGTTTAGCTTATGCTAAACTAGGCCAAGCACTGGTGGAAAGGGAAAAAGCTAGCCTGGCTCTGTCCAAAGTTCAGTCAACACCTCTGAGGCATCTCTGTATCATGCTTATTTAATCCTTACACAAGCATGGTAAAAAAAAACACAATTTGTGGTTAGGGGAGCTACGTGCTGGAACTATTTCTTGTCAAAGAACAGCCTGACTGAAGTGCTGGGTGGATGGATACTGGACAATTCCTAGAACTTAATTTGAGCACTGCTCGGGAGATGATACTTAATGAAAATGCTAAATACTTCCAGGGCCATGTTCACTATACCCAGTTCATTCAAAACAAACACGAAACATAAAACTCATCACTTCCTGTGCCACGGGATTTTTCCACAGGAAAAAATCAATGACTGACTGAAGAGCAAATGTTAAAGCTTACAGAAACTGCAAATTCCGCTATTGCCAAGAGCAGAAAACTGACAATGTTTTACAACTATAACAAACTGATATTACAAATACTTTACTTTATGACACGCTCCACTAACCCTGCATCGATGCATTCCACTTGTACACTGGTGGTTTATATTGCCGGGGAGTTTTCCCATAGGGGACCATCATGTCCTGTCATTTTGGTCGGCTATAAATAGCGTCCGTGTCTTCCCATGCAGAACCGATAATGCTTATATAAAGTTCATGCAGTTGAGTATTCAAACCAAGCAACAACAGTGGCTCAGTGGCAGTAAAGGAATGGTGTCTGCATAGTGGTATCAGTGTCAGTGATCACGCTGACTAAGCCATGTTAAAACTAGACAGCATCAGCCTGACCACCAACTGTTTACATGAAATGCCCTCACTTTCTAAGTCATACAAAAATAAGTGGGAATGTATAGTAATGCAATTAAAACACATTACGCAAGTTTAAAGCTTCACTTATTATTTTTGCTACTTGTTTAGACTTACTATAGGAGGACCATAGACTGTATATAAGAAGTGGACGTAGTCATCATGACTTCACCCATTGGTTTGTGGACTGACATTTTGAAGCCTCGAGTTCGGCAATTTCCCTGTTGCCATCTTGGATTACAGCCATCACCATGTTGTTGTTTTTTAACCAATGAACAGAAGTTACCATATTTGGAGGAGTGACATAGAGACGCTGTATACGGCTCTGGTAGCGGCAGCGACCTGTCAATCACAGTAGCCCCGCCCTAAAGCATACTCTGCTTTATGGTCTATTTGACTCTAAATAGACCATTTACTAAATGAACATCATGCTGTATTAAAGAAGACTTGAAACTAGAGATTGAGACCATGACCCCATGTTTACAATGTTTACTGAGGTAATAAATCAAGAGAGAAGTAGAGTCATTTTCTCATAGACTTCCACACAATCTGACTTCTTTTTGCAACTGGAGGACTCTCTGGTCAGTAGAGAAAATTAAAGTTTTAAAACACTTTGCAGAACCGGAGGTTGCCGTCTGAGGAGGACAAAACCGAAATCCAACATGGTTTGTCCTCAGGAGACCAAAAGACGCCTATTGAAAATGTCTTTGAAACCATTAGTTAAGACACATTGGATCAAGAGTGAAGATTGTGACCCGACAGTAGCACTAGATGAAAGGTCAAGAGGTCACCAAAATCATTAGGATCAGTAGCTGTTGGGATACAGATAGACATGTAACATGCTTCTTTCTTTTACGAGGAAGGTGGAAAACTAGACCACTAATTGATTGTATACTTTGCCTCTTAGTTTAATACTTAATTCAAATGTATCTTTATTCCTCTTTCTGTCAGAATTTGGAGCAGCAACTGTCGCCGAACACCAGAAAGAGTTTCAGCTTCTCATCCTTCCGTGTAAAAAGTAAGACAGCGGATCATAAAATGCATATTATACAGACAACACTTGCATCTCAATTAGCCCTTTACTCATTGATGACTCGTCACTGTGTCGACGTGAACCTCCACAGAAAGGAGCAACAGTTCTGATGACGGTGCATTTACAAGGCGGAGAGGGTTGCTGTCATTTTCATCAGTACGGCAGACATCAAGAAAGGGTAAGTGATGCACTTTCGTAGTTCCCCTACAGTCAATCGATCTAAAAAATTATCACAAACAAAAACGTGACAGATCAGTTTCCTTATGAAGAACACAGACTGGTCAAACCTTGTGGGTTCTTTTTCATTTCTAATCCTAGAGTCAGTCCCAGATGAAGATGGTGCCTCGCAGCAGAAACGTACCCAGGACCAGATGAAGCAGACAGGTATGTACGAAGGGACAACATGAGCATTGAGTGGACATGGCAAAGTGTGGAATGCTAAATGGGGCCTTAGCTAATCGGCATCAACTGTTTCATTCAGGCTTTACAATCACTTGCTCATTCACCAGCTGCTCGAGTTAATGCAAAATGGATTTTAGACACAGTGTGAAAGCATGCTGTCAGCTCACCATCCCACCCTCCTTCTTTGAGGTCTTGGTCCTGATGGACCGCAGCCTCCTGCCAGAGGGCTGGGGCTGGAACAGTTCATGTCCAGGGTGAGAGCGCTCGGCTACAATCTTTATTGCTCGCTTCAGGGTTCTTGAAGCGAACAAGTCTTGGAGGGACGGCAGATTGCAGACAATCACTCTCTAAGCAGAGCGAATGATGGGCTGCAGTCTGCCCTTGTCCTCGGCTGTGGCTGCAGAGTACCAGACCGTGATAGAGGAGCAGAGGATGGACTCAATGATGGCTGTGTAGAAGTGCACCATCATTGTCTTTGGCAGGTTGAATTTCTTCAACTGCCTCGGGAAGTACATCCTCTGCTGAGCCTTCCTGGTGATGGAGCTGATGTTAAGCTCCCACTTGAGGTCCTGGGTTATGATGGAGCCCAGGAAGCGGAAGTACTCCACAGCGTCGATGGGCTGCATTCTTCCTGACGGGCTGCATTCTTCCTGAAATTCACAACCATCTCCACTGTCTTTAGAGCGTTGAGCTCTAAGTTGTTCAGACCAGGTCACCTGATGGTCAATCTCCCACCTGTAGGCGGACTCATCCCGGATGGGTGGTTGAGAGGCATGGGCCCCTGTTGAGCTGGGGGAGGGGGTCAGGACTGTCCCACTGTCTATCAAAGCATTCAGTAAAAAGTATTTAATTTGTCTCCGCTTGCAGAAGCTAAAAGCAACTTAATTAAAGCATTTGATTAAAGATGTCAGGGGTTTCAGAAAGGACAATTTTGTAAGGTAATAAGAATAAAAATTGGCAAAGTGCCTGCGACATTATCAACATGGAATGACATATTGATCCATTTGAAAAGGAGTTGGAGAGAATAATAAATAAAAATTTTTTTGAGATTAAAGGTATGAATCCATGAACTTGCATCTTTACAGATGACCGAGATTAATCACAGAAATCCAATACAGGCTTCATACAAAGTAGTATTGCAAATGATGAATTGGTAAAGGGGCATTCACAATTTGACATGGCATGGTCTTTTTACTAGTCATATAGATGAAGCTTAGTTTCCTAAATTATGTTATATACAGTGAGTATACTGAGTACATTATGGGAAGTGTAGGAAGTGTTGTGACCATTCATTTTCAGATCTGCCTTCGCAAGTCCCCGAACTTTATTAGAGGGCATTACTACAGTACCCTGGAGTCCAGACCACATCGTTTCCTCCCAGTACTATGGAGAACATCATGAAGTTAGTTGGAAAATATGCAAGCTATTAACCCTTTGGAAAGCGATGTGATAAGGTATTTGAAGGCTACTTGGCGGATGGGAACTTTATTTTACTGCTGTGGGTATTTCTCTATTTACAGCCTGAACGTATAGTAAACAGCATTTTCAAGTGTTTTTACAGTCTTGTCAAAGTGGAGGAAAAGTCATGAAAGTAGGTCTGATTAAGCTCCCTGACATTTACCGGGTTCGTATGAAGTTAATATATTCTGACCTGCTCTTACTCAAGGGGCTTGAGTCACTGTCTGCTGGTTGTTGCTTCACGGTTGCAGCTGGAGGGACTTAAAGAACAACATGCGTACCTGTTTGTTTCTGTCGGCCTGTCGAGCTTCTATGACACCTTGTAGTTGTTTTAACTTGACGTGTGACTAACTTGAATTAGTTTACGCGTCGCGATTTACCATACGGACAGAGTAAGAAAAATAACTGCTGTAGTAGCGGTCAACATTAATGAACGCGTTAAGGGGCGTTTTTGCGGACCTGACTTGAACGCAACACAACAGAGCACAACAGCGCTTGGGCACGCTCCAAGCAGCAGAAGCTGTTTCAGCCTGTGAAGCACGCGGACAGGGGCGGTGAGCGCGAGCCGGGATGCGGTGTATGTGCGGGAATGGAGACGGTAGAGTGCCGCTGCTGTACTACTGAGTTTGCGGACAAAAACAGCCGAGAGGACTGCGGTGTGTTTGCGGAGTGAAGCAGACATGAGTGAAGCGGTAGTAAAGAGAAGAAAGGGGGGTCGACTGACGAACTTCAGGAGCAGATGGAGTGAGTACTGGACACGATCCACTATGAATTATATGACTGACGTAGTCTACGTAGATAGGACCTATTATGTGAGAAACAGATTAAAAAACCCACGGGAGAAGTTTACAAAATAATGACTTACCTTACTGTTAAACGGTGTTTTGTTCACCGACAACGTTAACACGTATCGTAGCATAGCCAACCTGTTGGAGCGTGCGATGTTGACATGTCTCGCGCAAGTTGTAACGTTATATCCGTGTGTTAAGTTGTCAACCACTAGGTAAATACGGTGGACAAATAGAGTGAAATAAAGTGCATAAAGCATGCTGAAATAATGTATAAACACGCTGAATGAATTATGGATTCCAATGTTATGCAGCGAGTTTATATCTCAGACGCTGAATCCGCCTCTTTCTAAACTCAGCTTGGTATGATTTGGCAGCTGGCTGATACTGGAATTTAAATAGACGTTTTATTTTCCGTAAAACAACGCTTTAGTCGTTCACTGTGTCAATCCAAAACCAGACTTCTGGCCATGACAAGTGCACACTAGGGCCCAATCCCAATGTCCCCTAAAGCCTTAAACCCTGAACCCTCATGGATTTACTGACGTCATCTGTTAAATGGTTGAGTGGGAGAGACTGAAATGGTGTAAATAAGAATGGGACAGCTCTTTGCTGTGACGTATCACTTTACCTTAACAACGTCATCACATGTTATGTACAATATTGGGTATTTATTTAGTACTTTGTACTTCCTGATTTGAACGTCTTCCAGGCTTTCGCCTCACTAGATGAGAGGTTTTTGTCAAATCATTTTTTTCAAAACAGCTTCAATGACAAAATGAAATGTTTGATGAATAAATCTGTGTAGTATAGTCTCTGCTTTCACATGTTTTTATGTACCATCTTTAGTCCATAATGTTTTTGCCTAAGGCTGAGCACCCATGTGCCCTCCTCTTTGTTTACCTTTTTTTTTAAACATCTCAGGCTTCAATATTTCCCACTGGTAACCTGCGTGTTTAACCTAATTAACGGAAAGTGTTCATAAATAGCTCAAAATGTCTGTGAGAGAGCCCTCAAACACTCGACCATTTGAAAGTGGGACAGAACTAGACCCTCACCTACTTTGCGGGACCACGCCCCAAAGTCTGTGAGTGTGGAGATTGGGATTGGACCTATAAAGTTACTTCAGAATGGTGCCTAACTCTGTGCCTTGAATCTTGATGTTTTATTCCACTAACTCTTAGTTATTTAATGGATTCAATCTGATAAAGTGGGTGTGAAGCCCGGGGAGCTGACATGGCAGTCACACGTCTCTCTTGTTGCAGTCCGTTTGAATCGCCTGGTGTAATCAGAAGGATACCAAGCCACCGTTCACATCTGAAGTCCAACACCTATTCTCTCAGCATAGCCTGTGTGAGGCTCTTCATGGCTGGCTTCATATTAAGCCAGGAATGTGGCTGTTGACACTGAAAAAGATCCCTACTGGTGATGAAACAGAATTTTGGGGGCTACTGTCTGAATTTGGGAGGTTTTTTTTAGGACTGGACTGATAAATAAGTGGACAGATTGTATTGGAAATCTACAGGTTGCAGGTTTTCTGAAGGAGAAATAGAATTTGAACAGGATTCAGGCAGTTTTTGGGTCATGCTTTAGTGACGGCCCCATTCCTTTTCTTATAGAATTGGTTGGAACATGTTCAGGAGCCTGAGGGCGGCAGGCTGTTGAACCAATTTTGTTTACACCCTCATCATAGCTGAACAGCAGCAGCACATCTAGCAGTAGTGTAGCATGTAGCTGAAGACAAGTTTGCTCTGATGTCATTGTCAGTGTCAAGAGTAATCTAATATAGATTTAGCTCAATATTTAGTATGTTTCTTGGTAGCTGATTGAGTGCAAACCTGTTCAACTGCAAGGCGTTGGGTGGGGATACACTGGCGTTGCTATTGACACAGTGCAAACAGTCTGAGGTTGTGTAAAGCGGACTTTAGGCTTAGATTAAAGGTTGTTGTTGTCAGGACCCAGATTGAAAGTGAAACCTGGACAATGTCTTTATTTAATCTCGTCCAGGGCACGTGCAGCTGTACTCATTCATCATGCACTGTACTCATTC
Source organism: Cebidichthys violaceus (assembly GCF_023349555.1). Lineage (NCBI taxonomy): Eukaryota > Metazoa > Chordata > Actinopteri > Perciformes > Stichaeidae > Cebidichthys > Cebidichthys violaceus. The sequence continues at coordinate 15,879,283 of NW_027176816.1, forward strand.
ATCATGTACTGCACTCATTCAGCTTTTTAACCGAACGCATACGGGTTTGTCCAAGTCAGTGATAAACGCAAGGACATATTCATCGGCAAACCAGACATTGCAGTGACACAACCGCCCACCAACAAGAATGCAGTTTGTGGTCCAGTGTTACTGGTTTCGTCATCGGGTGATCCACTTGAGATCAGAGCTTCTGTTTGTGTGCGGCGGCCTTCTCTTCACCAGCACAGTTCAACACGTTAAGCCGGATCTAACAACTTCTTTTTCCAAAGAAGGGCGCATGTCCTACCCATATCTGCCCTCACTGGGCTGAGCTGTGCGGTTCCTTTTTATAGAACACTGGTTGAACTGCAATGTCTTGTGTCGAGACAATTATAAATGGGCTTTGGTTTCTTTGCAAACAAATGATCCTATTTATAGATTGGTTTGGAGATATCAACCTGTGAAATTCTAGGTGTGTAAGAACATATTGATACACTGGAGTATCACAATATTATGTTTTATGTTTATTATGTGCACTTTATACTACGACAGTTGTCCCAACACTAGAATTTAAACATTTGCAATATACCCGACATATTGAATGGTAACCCCTGTATCATGATGTGTATCGTATCGCCAGATTTTTGGCAATACACAGCCCTAAATTGTGCCTTTATTCCAATACAATACAATAGAATACATTCATTTTTACTTCACCATATGAAAGTAAAATTAACAATCGGTACAATTCTGGTATGACATTCCTTGCTTTCAAATTAATCCAGAAACACAGGTCTACTCTGTGGATGGTTTCATGTTGCAAACAATAATTGTTTGCTCTTCATTTCAACAGTAACACATCTCCAGACAATGGCTTCATAAAGAATAATTTCTCTCTTCAATGTGGAATACAAATGCGCGTCTTACTTGATGATGAGTTCATGTAACATGAGCTGCCATATTGACTTTTATTTGGGCCTTTTTCTTTCGAGGTATGGTTCTCTTTCTCTCCGTTCTCTCTTTCAGATGAGACGAGTTGGGAGATTTGCTCTTTATTTGTCATGATTTCATTTCATACACTTGAGGGATTTCCCTTTTTGCAGTGGGAAGTCAGAGTGTGGTGATGGACTCTTGGAGTTTCCCAAGTGAGGTTGAACTGAAGAATATTTTCTTCAAATAGTTGATCGACAGGTGAAATAGTGAATCAAAAACACGGATGCCCGACACTAACTGTAAATTATGAAGGGCATTTACCAGCTTTTTTTCCAAATGCGGTTTATTTACCATCTGACATGGACAGAGTTGTCTTGTAAAAGCTGTTTTTTTTTTCCCATAGGGCCTGAATGCAGCACAAGTATGAAAATTCTTTCCTCAGAGTCTGAAGTAAACAAATGATTCAGCACTGTTAGAGCTGCAGTATACACCGAACATTATGGAAGAGCTGTGTTGTTGATGATGGTTGTTCTAGTACAATTGATAAGACTGCACTTGTTCTTTACATCTTCATCTACAGCACTTACTAATATCATATGCTCCACAACAACCAGACTAAGACTCAACCGACGATTCAGTCAGTCTGCTGCATGGAAACACAATGTTCGGTACAGAAGGTCAACCTCAGTAGTCCCTCAGAGCACATGAGACACTTAGCACTGCGTATTGTATCAGTCACTGCTCATTCAAACCCCACATTCAAGTGTCTTAGATTAAAACAAATGAGTAAATTTCCCCAAAATCTCAATGTGAAGTAAATATAAGTGTGTATGTTATTGACACCCAGAAATATTTTTATGAAGAAGGTAATTGAACAGCATTTCCATGGCGACGTTATGTCACTTGTCCAAATGAAATGGTAAAATAAGTTCCTGTGAAATACCCATAAACCACCTGGCTGGGCTCATTTTTCATACGTGAAAGTTGTTCGATGTCATGCTTGGGGATTCACCCCATTTGTGACAGAAAGGAAACTTTTCAGTCAGGAATGAGCAGCGCTGGAACCAAACTGGACTTAGTCTGACCTCGTGTTCTTTATGAAACAAACACTTCCTGGGTCAGTTTGTTTGGCTTCTCAAAGTCTTCCTGAAATGCTCCTCCAGATGTGTTTTCCTCCACTTTGGTTGAAAGTACAAGTGAACGCAAACAGAACATGAAATTGGTATTTGTTAGTGACGTAACGGTATTTATCAAACTGACGGTTTCTCTTGTCTGTGTTGTCCAGGTGAGCAGCCCAAAGATAACCTCATCTCTGATGTGGCTGGGAAACACAGTGAGTACAGTAGCTGGAGAGACTTTTCTTTTGACTGTACAGATAAGAGTTTCTTTAATCAATTTACCCTGGATAGTCAAACAAAAGGTTTTAGGTCCAATCACTCCTCGAGAACTAGAATAGATCTTTATTGTCATTGTGCTTAGAACAATGACAATAAAGATCTGTTTAGTGGTTCTTCTGCTACATTAAATGTACAAGTAAATAAAGCCAAACAACAAATACAAATGAAAGCAGAATATATACCATGACAAGTGATAAAAACAAGACAAAGTGGCTAGTGTAATGTTCATTAATATAACAGTTAGTCTGATATGATAGTAAAGAGTGTAGCGCAAATAGTCCACAAAAACTGTCTTTGGAGTTTCTTTACTCGTGTGTGAATTAAATACTCGACTAATGAGAAGCACTATATTTTCTCATTTTATTTAGAACTTTAGTGCAAATCAACAGTTTCAAGTGAATTATGAAGAAAAAAATGAATAAATATAGACCAAGCCAAAAGAAAAAAATATATATACAATAGACATATTTATATTGTCATCATATTGTCCTGCTTTGGAGTATTTACTCCCCGTAGGCTTGAAGAGGAGAGCAGCTGTTACAGTAGATTCTAGTGACAAGAAAAAAACATTTACAGGCACTAGTTATGGCTGGATAATATATCTATGTTGTGAAATGAAACTTGATATTGTAATAGGGCATAAGTATTGTTTTTTCCTGGTTTTAAAAGCTGCATTACAGTAAAGAGATGTAATTCTGTGAACTCGCCAGACTTTTCTAGCTGCTCAATTTGCCTTTACCACTTAACCATCAACCCTACAATAGTTGCAATATTGATACTGTATTTGGTGAAAAATATTGCAATAATGGATTTTCTCTTCTGCCCTAGTACCAGATTCACTTGACTCCAACCTGAGCAATCAGCCAGGCCACTCCAAACCCTTTAGTTGCTTGGCTTTAAACTCTCAGCGGGAGTGAATGCTGTGTGAAGGCTCTCAGCACTGAGCAGCTTCTGCTTCTGTTTTCTGCAGCAGCCCTCCCATCAGGTGAAGATGAAGGTGGACGACAAGGGGCCCGCAAGAGGTTCAGTGCCATGTGGTCCTCCTTCGGCAAGGGCAAAAGAGATAGTGAGTATTACATTACATTGACACATCAGAGAGAAACAAAAACAAAACTTTTTTTCTCTCTCTCTTTTTTTTTTTTTTTTTTTTGCATTGCAAGTACTTCCACTTTCTTGTTCACTGTTACCTCAGTGCCCTGAGTGTCAGACCAGAGAGTGGAGGAGGAGGTGCTGGGCGGTTGATCACGCTGTGGGTGGGGGTTAAACACGTGTGATGTTTTCTAGTGGGGTGTAGAGTAGAGTAGAGTAGAGTAGAGTAGAGTAGAGTAGCCATTCTGAACACATACTGAACAGACATGACAAACAGTGTTGAGCTGTTGTGATCAGAGTACTGCTGCAGACCCTGGGGGATTTCCATCTGGCTCCTCATTTCCCTCAGAGAATCTCTCTGGTTTAGGTTTGATACTGAGGGAAATGAAAACAAAACAAACTACAATGTTATTCCCCACCAAGCAAATCTAAAAAGATTGATGAACTGCTGTTGCTGTTTTACCAAAACTGCACTCGTGATAAGCTAACAGCCCGACAGACTCACTTCAAAGGAACAGATTTTTCTGGAACTTATCATCACTGCACACCTCAAACATTTTGTAAGGCAAATCATCCTACTGATCATAAAACTAAACGTAGGCCAAATTTGGGAGTGTTTGTGCATGTGCAAGTGTGGTAGGAGATGCTTCAGCGGGCCTAAAAACACACAGACACAAGGCTGCCAGCCTGAGAATAAAAGCCCCTTGCTGGGGCTCTTTTATTTTCGACAAAAAGGGAGGAATGTAGCAGAGAACACGTGAACAGGCTGGCAGCCAGTGGAGAAGACAGGATGAGGCCGGGCTGTTGGAATAGGCTGGATACTGGTCTCTGAGCAGAGCCGGGATCAGTAGAGTTGTCTGGGCCAACGTCTGTAAGCAAACATTAGTTCAAGGATTCAAGAGTCATTTATTGTCATTATGCAAGACAGTGATGCACAACCAAAGTCAGTTGTAGCCCATTTGTAACACAACAAACACATGAGAAACTAAACTATAACAGTAGAACATTCCTGTAGTGCATTCTTTTAATTTGCATCAAAAGGAATGTAAACAGCAGAAATAAAAAAACAAAACGATTCTCTAGTCAGATTATATGGCCGACATCTTCACATTCAAAACTCGACATGAGGAAAAAAACATTGTCCATCAACTTTGACTGTGTTTGAGCGTCAAACATCATGATGTAAACACAGAGTCCCAGAAGCATTCTGGGTAGTGGAGTAGCCTCAGGTCCTAGCTGGATTAGCTTAGCTTCCATCTGGGCTCTCCTCCCTCTCCTCCATGGGGCAGTTTGGTCCGGCAGGTCTGTTCGGTCGGCCGTGGAGCAGTGATCGTCTTAAAGTCCCCTGATCTTCATCCCCACTCTTCTTTTTCAGATGTTGATGAATATATTCTGTCATTAGTGATAAACACGTAAAAAACAACAAATAGACAAAAATGTAGCAATTCATGGGAGCTCCCATCTGCAGCATGTACATGCGTCGTCGCCGTTGCCATAGCAATTGTTGCAGACACTGGAAATAAATGATGGAGTAGAATAAGAAATTCCAGGATAAATATAATTATATCCAACAGTTGGTATCGTGGATATTTAGACATCCAGCCTCTTGGGCTGCAGCCAACCAAAGAAAATCTTGGTCGACTGAAATTTTACCTGCTCTGCAACCGATTGGTCGATGAGGAAAAATCATCTCTGGAGTATGAAGAATTAATTTAAAGGAATAGTTCAACATTACGGGAAGTACACTTATCAGGGGGGATTGCGTGCTGGAGCTGTTTCTTGGTGAACAACATCCTGGAGTCGTTTTGTCACAGTGTGTCAGGTTTGGTTCCATCATGCCTGTACAGAAATCCAATTCCAAAATTGTTGAACTATTACTTGAAAAGAAAAAGAAAGACGGTGAGCAAGTGGAGAAGTATTGTTGCGTCCTTTCTTTGAGGATATGTTTATAATAATTTAGACTGTGGTTACACTGGTCTTTTCTCCCGGGGAGAGCAAAGGGCGGAGAGGACGAACACCGGGGCTAGAGCATAGCTGAGACCGGCAGAGTCCTTTTAAGATACCGCTGATGAAAACCCAACATTTCCTGACCCAGCTGCTTCAAAATAAAAGCTTTTAAATCACAAAATAATAGGGGACTTTTATTGTGCAGAATTTCAGTGGATACTTTGACAGCTATTCTGCTATTCTTCAATAAAAACTAGTCTACTGATACTGCAGGGAGGAGGACAAAGCAGCAAAAGTAATGTTGAATTTAAAGGAAACAAAATGTGTTCATCCACCGTTTTACAGCCGCTCCTTTGACCCCTAAATGTGTCTGATCACTATCCGATCAGGTGCCGATCCAAGGGGCCTGTAAACCTCACCATCTGCATCACAGTGGTAACCCTGAATGTATTTCCACATTTCTGTGTAGAAGTCAAAAACCCTGAGCTGACAGAGCCGCTGGACCCCGTGGTGGCAGACACATCCAGGCAGCACCGCTACGTCAGTGGTCAGTACTTCTTTGAGTATCTGGTGGTGGTCAGCCTCAAGAAGACCAAAGATGGCAGCAGCTACGAACCTCAGATCACCTACCAGTTTCCCAAGGTCAGTTTGACGGTGGAACATCCAGTAGGTGAAACCTGGAGTGTTTTTAGGAGTGAGAGGGGTTACAGTTATACACTGTCCAGATGGAAAAGGCAAAGCTGTGCGCTCTGTTCTTTATATATTCCCTGGAGTTGCAGAGGGTCATTTAAATTGGTGGCCGTGAGAGGTGGTTTAAACTTCAACAAACAAATTAAGATAAAGATCGGATTGTTTCTCAGAACTAAAAATAAAACTCTAGACGTAGAGATGTCTGCCTTCTCTTGCCATTAATGTTTACGTCTCGTACTGTCACGAGTCTCTCGTCCATGAGTAGATGAACGCTTCCTTCTGCGCGTTGATACGGTTGGCTGGTGTAGTTGGGAAGAGAGAAAATAGTTCCTCCGCGAAACTGCTCCCAAAAAAGTTCTGTGGATTATCTTCAGTAACCAAGTCATTATTTCCTGAAGGAGACATTGCTGTTGAGTTTTTAAAATGTATTGTTTTGGTGCTTTGAGCACCACAAGCCATCTAGTCCCATTATACTGAATAAAAGGCAGACATCTCTACGGCCGATATCTCCAACACTAGGAACTCACACCAAAACTATCTAGACTGATAAGCACCACCACAGGGAAGAGGAAACATATTTTAGATTTTTAGGGTGAACTGCCCTTTGTTTTTTCTGATTCAAAATGTTGTCATTGTGACCTGTGGGCCTGGGTTGATCGGTCACAATGGTTTTCCACAGAGGTCAGCTTGGATTCATCCACCATAATTCATGTGGCATAATTCAAGCTGACCAAAGGAAGCTCCAGATGTGAGTAACCTACAGGAGGTTGGTCTGTTGCTATGGTATCATATTGCTTTGAAGGTACAGTGTGGATATTTTGAGTGGTTTGTATCCATAAAATACAGCAGCACAACAAGTTATAGAGGAGAAGAAGACTGCAAGCTGATGTAATCATTACAGGACGCAGAATTTAAAAGGAACCTCCATTGTCTGTTACCTGTGTCCTAGCCCAGGCCAAAAATACCTAAATCATCAACTTAGTGATGAGTGTAAAATCACATACAGCCACTTGAACTGAGGTTTCTTGGGGAACTTTGCGTGGAAAATAAATCAAGAGATGTTCATATTATGAGAAACCCTAAAAGTTTTTTAACAGACGTGTGTGGTTGTTTGCTTTCAGAGAGATGGGATGGCGAAGTTTCAGAAGGAGGAGGAGGAGAAGACGCTAAAGGCGATCACTCTCTTTTGTTTCCCAGAGGGCATCAACTGGGCTCCTTTAACAGAATACCACAGGTACAACTGCTCCTCTGTCAGCTGCTTCGTCACTTTGATAACTTTGATTCCTGTGTCCATGGTTCACTTCAGTGTTTATCACCTTTCCCTTTATGTTTTCCAGTGAGACGTTCTCCTTCATTCTGACTGAAGTCGATGGCAGCAGAAGAAACGGATACTGCAGGAGGTTACTGGTCAGTGTGCAGACTGAGGTTGTCTTCACTGTGTCACCATTTGGATCTCATTCTCCAGTGTTCACTTAATGAACCTCTCCTTTCTTTCTCCAATCTGCAGCCTGGAGGGAAAGGAGCTCGACCTCCGGAGGCTTACTGTATCATCAGCTCGCTGGCTTGTTTCGGCCTCTTCTCCAAGGTGTGTTCAACTGAACTTTTCTAAGTCTTTCAGCTTGTTTCCCACTGTGACTTAACTCGGCCGTACTTCTCTCCAAACATCATGAATTTCCAAAATAGCAACCAGTCACTTAAAAACTATAGGAAACTGGAAAATTGTGAATTTGTAACCAAGTAGGTGTATCGTGTCAGTGGCCTTACCTTAAGCTCCAAGATCAACAGCTGTTCATGCTTTATTTATCACCCGGTTCAGTCATTCTGAGTAATGTGTTTCCAGAATGGAGAGCCTTTGATCACGAACGATCGTTGGCTATTGAGAGTTAGGGAAATGGCATCTTGCCAAACTAGGTGAGTGGGGTCTGTCTGCTTCATGGGTGTGTAAAGAGAACTGGATACAGCGTTGGAGGCGGCGCCCCGCTCTTTCCTATGAAAGTTGCTCAGTGGCACATGAGGCAAACAAATATTGAATTGCAAGTACAGAAGTCTGATAAAATGACCTGAATCTTCTGGTGATATTCATCATCCATGAGTCCATAGACAAAGCGCACTGGCGTTTCCTTTAGCCCCGCCTCCCAGCCCTCGGTCCAGCCTCCTTCTCATTCACATGAACGGAGGAAGGAAAAAAAGTTGTGGTTTTGGCTATTCCTCCCTAAAATGTAGTTTACTTATATCTTGTGACTTAGATAAGTTTGCTTAATATAATTTGGGCTAGGTAGATTGAGAACAAGGAAAAATATATGCTAGCACCTTGTCTTACATTTTGGAATGTTATGGAAACATTCATTTTTGACAGCAAAATGTCAATAGAAACAACACAATGCTGGCATTTTTTTTTTTTCTAGTACACACATGGCATTGTTTGCTGGAGGAAACCAAACTAAAAGATTGAATTACTTCCTGGTTTTGTGCTGATGTCTTAGACTTGTACTTTGTGTGGAAATATGGTAATCAATGTATTATAAATCAGAAACAGCAGGTCAGAATAATAAAACAAAACAGAAACTTGATTTGGGCAAATGTATTGTGATACTGTCAGAAACTGCAGTGCAGAGGTTGAGCAGTAGAACTTGGGAGGACAATAACAGGAAAACAAAGAGTGGTTCATCATCTGGTGGCTCCATTTTCAACATGTGCACAGATTTTTTTAATGAATCGACAATTTGGTAGTGGCAATAGAAAACAAAAAGACTAACAGAACTGTGTTTGTGTTTTCTGAAATGTAAAGCTGATCCCATTTATTATATGCATTCATGCACCATTAGCACTCAGTGACTTGCTGGGTTGTTGCAAGTTTACATTTACTTAACCTTTATACTTAAATATCTGGAAAAATCAGCATCAGGCTGTGATCACATAGGACACTTTTTATTTGACTTAAGTTCCTCTATCTGATATTCAGAGCATTAATATAGCAGTAAACAACCAGTCACCTAGTCTTGTTAAAAAACTCTAATGAGACTTTATTTGTAAAGCCTGAGAGTTAAAGAAGTTTGGATTATATTAGTATTCATCCGTACCGTATCATGACTGTGTGTGCAGATATTTGACGAGGTGGAGAAGCGGCGGCAGATCTCCATGGCCATGATCTACCCATTCATGCAGAAGCTGAGGGAGGCTCCATTCCCAGCTCCGGGAAACACTGTGGAGATTAAGAGCTTCATTCCTGAGTCGGGCACTGAGGTCAGACCATCACCCCTCCTTATACTCCTAGATAATCAACAGACTGTTTGCTCTCTTCAAGTTTAACTTGAAAGGTTCAGCTTGACCGAAGTTTTAATACTATTTCTGGTGCAACATAATTATTAGATAATTAACACTCCATCATTCTGATGGAGTGCATATCCTTGTTTTATTTAGGAGAGAACAAAATGCATCCAATCTGGCGTACGCAACACAATTGCATAATCAGCCCATTGATATTTAAAGGGGCCCGCTTTTTGTGTTTGGCATCGCACCCAGTCAGATGAAGAGATTCAAAGACAACCGATGTTTTATTAAAACTAGTGTTTTATTTTCACATCTCTGACCATTAGTTCTCTGATATTATTGATGAGTCTACATCTCTAAGAAGAAGAAACACGAGCTGTCAGATAATCCAAATACAATGCTTTAGCTATAATTTGTCTCCACTATCAGCTTGTTTCCAACCTGTCTGATTGTCTGACTGCTCGTGTTTCTTTTTTTTTTGCCATGTCACCAGTTCTGAGATGTCAGAAGTGATAGAACCGATGGTCAGTACTCAGGATATCTGCCGCTCTTGAAAAGCATTGAATTCATTTTCCTCCTAAAAAGGCCTTATAAGGTATAAAAGGGATAGTTTGGATGTTTTGAAGCGGGGTAATGTGAGGCACTTCTCCATAGTCAGTATTTTACTACGGTAGATGGAGTTTGGAGAAACAGACAGGAGCACCAGCATGGAAGCAAAGTATTGGACTGCTGTTGACGGGGGGAAGCAGTAACCTATTTTGGACAACATCAGTTTAAGGGTACAATATATTTAGAATATGTTCACCGCTTTACCTGCCGTCAGAGAGCTGAAACAGAAACACTTCCCCCATCAGGCCACATAGCATGTTTCAGCAGCCATCACAAGTTTTTACTGATGCTGATCATTGTCAGTGCTGCAGTTACTGTGGCCAGCCCTCGGGGTGAAGTGAGGACAAAGACATGGTTCTGGATGAGATGCATCTCATCTCGTCCTTTAGAGCTAAGCTTTAGTGCCTTGACAATCAGACGGGCGTCAGAGTTGAAAGTCAGCGACTTGCCAGTTGAGTGATGACATATTTGTGACAGTAGTGGTGACTCTCCACCAGATCATCAGTCTGACCCGGCCGTTGGATTCCTGGCTGGAGCACGTGAACTTCCACACCTTGTTCAGCTGCCTGACGGACGAGGAGGTGTTGCTGGTGTTTGCCGCCGCCGTCCTGGAGAGACGGATCGTCTTCATCGCTGATGAACTGGGGTATGACACACTCACACAGATATGGATGCCGTGGAGGCCTGATCAACCTCATCCATGCATCGCTCGAAAGGGATAGTTTGGATCTGTTGAAGTGGAGTTGTATGAAGTTCTTTTCCATAGTCGTGTATTACTACAGTAGCTGGAGTACCACCACTGTGGCCGTATTTTAGACACCTAAAATATCTATATCAGTTTAAGGGTATATTTATAGTATTTTTACCACTTTACCTTGCCGCCAGACAGACCTTTCAGACTGGGAACTGAAGCTGTGATATCTATCTATGCTCTCTTCAAAACACAGTGCCAGTTTGCCTCCTCCTGCCCTTTGATTAGTCAGTATGCAGGCTACAAAACATTGATATTTCAGTGTGCTGGTGGTGGACACTATCAATGCACAAAGGAAACGGAGGAGCTGCTCACAGCTGGAAAACAAACTGTGCAGTGTGGCTTGTAAACCAAAAATAACGGTTAAATCTTTGGGAAGACATTTTGCAGTCTCTCTGTGACGTTTAACTGACCCTTCGCTGAGTTCTCAAATGCAGACTGGCCAATCATAGCGCAGCATCGCCCAGCTCTGACCAGGCTCAGACAAGTCTCCAGCTCTGCTCCATTGACTCTCATCAATAGTTTCAGATTGTCTTCATTTTCAGGCTGGTTTAGTGGATTTGGAGCTTGTCATGGTTAAACGTTGTGTAATAGTGATACTTGTTACCCTGAGGGCTTGGAAGGAGACATATGTTTCTAAAACGCTGCGTTTCTACTTAAAAACCTGTGAAGCTAACATTTTAGATTACATTAGCACATCATTAACCAGTGTTAGCACCTCTATGCTATGCTAGCTACTGAATGTACACACGTCCCCGTATGGACTACAAAGTGTGGAACGGTAGTGGTGAGGTGCCAGTTTGCCTCCTCTTGCCCTTGAGCAAGGCACTGAACCCCCAACCGCTTGGGCGCCTGTCCATGTCACTCTGACATCTCTCCATTAAGGCCTGTGTGTGGTTCCTGTTTGTGCATGCGTGTCTTACTGATGTAAATGGACATTACATAGAATTTGAGTTGTTACAGCACAGTTATCCAACCATTTCAATGTTTTATTAGCCTCTATCATTTCACAGTTTGACATTATTCAAATACTGGCTTTTCTCAGAAATGGTATGATGGTTTGTACTAGGTTGGAATATGATTAGTTTTGGAAGCCGATTGGCTGATCTGGTGACACTGGCACGGCATTGTTATTGAAGGAACCCGTGCTTGTAATTACATTGCAGCTCAAATACAGAGAATAACTGAAGTGACTTGGGTTTATGATGAAACGGACTGACTCAAACCTGGACAGTTGGTTAGAATCAGTTGTGATATCAGCTCCCTTGTCTCCCCGCAGCACATTATCCCAAGTCATCCATGCTGTAGCAGCCCTCCTTTACCCCTTCATCTGGCAGCACACCTTGATCTCCATCGTTCCGCAGATCCTGATCGACGTAGTGTGTGCGCCAACCCCCTACCTGCTGGGAGTCCAGAAATGTCTGCTGGACCAGGTCACCGACCAGAGTGACGTGAGTTGTGATGGAGAACACAACCAAAGCGCTGCTTGATTTGTACAGATACAGGGTTTGTGTATTAGAACAGCATTGCTGGTGAAAGACTTATTCTGTCTTTTTTCTTCTGTCTGTGACAGCTTCTGGTGGTCGACTTGTCTGAGGATAAAGAGGTGACCTTCATTGCTTCAGTAAGTGTTGCATCAACAAAAATGTACATAATCTATTTGTTATGAATTGTAATTTTGAAATTCAATTAAAACTTTTGTGTGAAATTGTTTTCCAGATTGGTGATGAAAGCTCAATTCTGCCCCCGAAGCTCCAGACTGAAATACTAGAGGCACTAAGAAACAGAAAAAAAACATCAAGTGAGTCAAGTGCAACCCAAATCAAACACAGGTGTATCAGTAAGGAGCAGAAGTGTAGTTTTCTGTCCTTTGTTTCAGCGGTGGAGGAGATGAATCGGGTCGTGTCCGAAGCCTTCCTGCATTTCTTTGTGAAAACAGTCGGCCATTACGGCTCGTACGTGAAATACGGCCGAGCCGGAGAGCCGGGGGTGTTTGAAAAGAGGAGTTTCTACAAGGCCATTGATTCCAAGACCACTCGACACTTTGTCAAGAAGTTTATCCAGACGCAGACGTTTGACCTGTTTATCCAGGAGGTGGAGCAGCAGCAGCCTGGACCGCAGCAAGGTGAGGACTGGCAACAAATCATTTGACTCAAAGATAGGATTTAGGTTCAGATTCAATGTAGGCCTGCTGTCGGATCTCTCTGCAGGGACTGGACTTTCAAAAAACTGGCTTCTCACAGCCTCACTGCACCTCTCTTCTCAAAACATGAACTAATCATGACATTTAGGCCATTGCGACACTCACCGCTTCTCCAAATCCTTATTAATAAGGATTAAAACTGACTAGAGAAGTGGCAGCGCAGCAGCAAGGTCTGATAGCTGTATCATATATAATAATAGCTGTGTCCCAAATCCACCCTCATTCTAATCAGGTTTTGACTAGGGTTGGGTACCGAAAACCGGTGCCAAAATGGATAGATTTCGGTGCTTCCTTTCGGTGCCTGAGCCGACTGAAATACGTTCGGTGCTTCCTTTCGGTGCCTTTCGGTGCCAAGGCAAATATGCTCATATTTCTGCAAAAGAATTCCTGAAGTTTATTTATATTTATTTAAGTATACTGTAAACTGTTGTTAACAGTTAATATATTGTTCATAGTTTGAAGTTAAAAAGTTTGAAGCTGTAGTTTGAAGCCAAGTGTTTTGTATTTATTTATATTTATAGTATACTTCAAACAGTTAATATATTGTTCAATTTGAAGAAAACAAATTGCCTTGGCAATAAAAAAAAGCCTTTCTTTAATGTCGTCAATCGTCGTTTTGTGTGTTTGTTTTTTTAAAGTATCGGTTCAGGCACCGTTTAGGCACCGGTATCGTTTTAAAAGTATCGTTTTAGCACCGGTATCGGAAAAAACCCAAACGATACCCATCCCTAGTTTTGACAAAGTAGTGTATTCACTCTGGAAAAGTCACAGAAATGAAGTAAACTGAAAACAGTCAGTATGCAGACTAAAATAATGTTCATTTTGAGTGTGCTGGTGGTGGACACTATTGTCCCACAATGCAGTGGACAAAGGAAACGGAGGAGCTGCTCACAGCTGGAAAACAAACCGTTGACGGTTCTCTCTGTTTTTCCAAGAATTGGATAATATTTCAGAGAGTTTAGTTAGTGTTGGTGTGGTCTCCATGGTAACGCTGACAGCTTGAGGAGTAACAGGGTTGGGCGGGGCTTAGCCATGTGTTATTGTCAGTGAATTAGACTTCATTGGACAAAACATAGCTTCAAAGCTACTAAAGGTTGCTGCTCTTGGTTAGCATTCAACAATTACTTTGAAAATCCTAACTTGAACAATGTACACCTACATAAAAATAGCTCATCATTGAATTAATCAACTCGGCTAGCTAGCTGTATGTAGCCTAGTTATCATATTCGGAACAATATCGTGTTTTACCATCATGTTTTTTTTTCCAGTGCACTGATTCAAGCTCTGGTCCTTTTGTCCTGCAGGAATATTTCACAAAAAGATCCTTGAATACCAAGAAAAGGAGAAGGAGAAGAAGAAAAAGGAAAAGACAAAGAAACACTAGCTCTCAGCGGGAGACCCTGGGTGTATATAGGGGAGTTCATAGGAAACCATGTGAATGTTGCACTGTGTGTTTGATGTCCCATGTCAGTTTTGGTTTTAAACAAGCGTGTACCAATGTGTGTATTACTGTATGGCTATGTCGCTGCTACTCTGTGAAACACTGGCAGAATGTGTTGGTTCTCAGCCTGTGGCCTGATGAGCAGGGAAATCATTTCACATAAAGATTTGTTTTTTTAAGCAATTACAGTCTCTGATTTCTTAAGGCACCCGGGCCCCAATGGCTGGACGTTTTTTGTGTCTTACTAAAAATAACTAAGTCCTCTGCTGCAAGATTCATCCTACAGTTTGAGGAGACTATGGATATTGTCAATTAGATGATCAGAATCAGCTTTAACGGCCAAGTAAGTGTGTAAGTGTTTATTTTGTTGCTCTCAATGTACATACACAGACATGCGGCTTTAAAAAAAAGGAACAACTAGATAGGTGCACTTAATAGAGGACAAATCTCCTCCAGGTGTGTCTGCAGTGACCACTGCTGTGTTGTGTGTTTGAATTAATACAACCTACAATTAGCTACTCAATTGGGGACATGCTACTTAATATTAAAATATAATATTGCACCTTGAACTTTGACCCCCTCGCTCGTCTATTTGCTGCACAGGATTGTGGGTCAGAATAGACAGAAAAGCATGCTGGCTTGCACACTGGAAAATGCAACTAGATGCAGTAGGACATCCTGTTTGTTTTTTTGGTATACTGTATTTAACATATGAATTGAGAAAAGCGCAACACAGTGTTCCACCTAGTCTCGCCCTACTGAGCTGATTGGCTAGTGGCAAGTACTGCTGTGCTGTGATAGGAGGATTATCTGGCGGTGGCAATGTGCTTTTCTATAATCAATCAAAATGTATTTGTATGGCACATTTTAAAATACAACAAAGGTTGCCCAAAGTGCTGCACGTACAGTAGATAAGCAGTTATACAAACAAAGACTGGATTAATAACAGTAAGTAACAATAATTTCAAAAGACAAACTGACACAAATCACACAAAAGTGCCATGTTGGGATGAAAGGTGATAGGCCAGGGAAAAGAAATAGGTTTTTAAACATCGGTAAGGTGGATGACAACCTAATATGACGGGGAAGGTTGTTCCAGAGTTCAGGGGCAGCGACAGCGAAGGACCGGTCGGCTCCGGTTGTCTTTTTAGTTTTCGGAACAACTAAAAGCCGTTGGCCGAGAGATCTTATTGAGCGAGGTGGGGTATAGGGCTGCAGCAGGTCAGACAGATAGACTGGGGCGGCACCATTTAAACACTTAAAAACCAATAACAACATTTTAAAATGAATTCTGTACTCTACAGGTAGCCAATGAAGGGATTTTAAAATCAGTGAAATGTGTTCACGCCTGCATGTACCAGTTAAAAGTCTCGCTGCAGAGTTCTGCACCAACTGAAGGCGTGACAGAAGTTTTTTGTCGATTCCAGCATACAAAGAATTACAACAGTCCAGCCTGGAGGTGATAAAAGCATGAATAACTTTCTCCAGGTCTTTTGAGGATAGAACGGCTTTGACTTTAGCTAAGAGTCTTAGCTGGATGAAGCTGACTTTGACCACGGACGCAACTTGGAGATCCAAAATCACACCTAGATTTTTTACATGGAATTTGCAGTGGGTTGTCATGGGGCCAAGGTTGAGAGGAACAGTTGCCCATGTGATCTGTCGGTCAGGTAGGACTTAAAACATTGTAGGGCAGTACCTCGGATGCTGACGGAGTGCTCAAATCAGGAGATTAAAATGTCATGGTCCACAGTGTCAAAAGCAGCAGAGAAAAATGGCGGGATCTCCAGCATCAGCAATGATTAAAAGGTCGTTAAAGAAGAAGAAGAGATTCAGTGCTGTGAGACGTTCTAAAACCAGATTGAAAAACATCACAGATGCCGTTCAAGCTGATAAAAGATTGAAGCTGTTGAAATACAACTTTCTCAAAGATCTTTGACAGAAAAGGCAAGGTGGATGTTGGTCTGTAATTTGATGGGTCAGAGAGTTCCAGATTAGGTTTCTTGATGAGAGGAATTACTGTTGCATGTTAAAAATAGACTGGGACTGAACCAGAAAACAGACACTGTTTATGATTGACACTATACATGGTCCAATTTCAACAAAATTGATGAGAGCCAGGTGTGCAGCGACAGCAGCCCGCTGACACGCCCACTACCGCAGCCACAGGAGGGGATGGGATACATGGGTGTGTCTCACGGATCGTCTCACTACGGTGAACTGGATTCAGTCAGTTTTTAATATTACAGAATTCTGTTAACAGGCACCATTTCTTCACAATGACTCTGGGAAATTTAATTTGGCAAAAGGAAAATGTACAAAACAAGACAGGAGATTAGCACTAAAAAAAGCAAATAAAGCACAATCAACGTATTATGCTGCAACACAAACTGTAAATAAATAGTTATCACACTGAAGACCAAGCGAATATTAAATATATGTATTTAATACTTAAAAAAGCAACGAAAAAGAATAGAAACTATCAGGTCAGCAGAGGAGGAGCACAAAAGGGCAAAGTAAGATTTTGGAAATCTTTGGAATGGAAATTAAAGATCACATATCAGAGCAAATATCCACTTTTTATTTTTTACACACCAAGGTTTGTTTGAATGTGAGCAACATGGTTCAACTTGAAACTCACGACTCACAACTTCTTTCGTTTAATGGCATAGAAGGGTGCAGGTGGACTGATGTGTACAGTCTGTGGGAACTATGGAGGAGTCTTCATGAACATTCTGCAATCCTCCATTTCCCTCTGTGGTATTCTTCTTTGTGCCAACTTTTAGGTGCATAGCGCCACCTACTGTACCGAATTATGTAGAACAGGATCTGTAATACACTTTCCAGTGTCAGTGCTAACCGTGAATATCCATAAGTTATATTAAAGTGTTATTGTTGTATGTTTTTTTTACTTAAACTGTCAGTTGTGTTGCATGTTAAAACAGGTGTTTTTCTTTGTCACACACAGATATGTGGCCCCGATGAGACAACGTCTTCTCTGAATGAAGATCTGAGGTATGATGTCTTTTTCTCATTACCAGCTGCGCTGTGTTTAATGCTGTTAAATATTAAAAGCATACAAAACATTTTAAATTCAGTTACCATTTAAGCTTCTTTTGAGCTTCGTATTCATGAAATTATACCATATGTTCTGTAATAGACATTCAGACGTCATTCAGTGTGATTTACACTTCCTGAGAATATCCTCGTCTCTAATGTCCACAACTTCAGAATACCTGAAGCTGAAATGGTTTAGGAGCTTGTTTATCTTCTTTGTTGGAGGAGGAGCAGCAGACTGGATGGAGATGAAGGACATCAAGGTGAAGAGAGGAAAACACTACAGTCTGTACACAGCTTGATTGTTGTATTTGAATGATTGTGTGTCTGAAATGTGATTTATTTTTTGTGTCTCCGTCCTTCAGAAAACGTTGGAGCAGCAGCTGGAGAAGCAGCTCAGCCTCCTCTGAGATGAGATTGATGCTGGACGAACTCAGAGTAAGGAAACACCAGTAAAGCAAAATATTCTCTCTTCACTTTTTTATTTATAGTTGAAGATTGTTTTTATTATATTTATCCAGCATTTTAGGCTTTTGTATTGAACCAGGGCCATTACATAGTCTGTGGTAAACCACTTGACTACCTGGACGTGCATATTTAAACATAACTGGTCTTTGAGATTATGCTTTGATTGAATGTTTTTAATATTCATATTTTTTTTAGCACATTTAATCTAACTATTTGGCAGTTCCTCCACTGCTCTGAGGCCCACCTTGAGAGTAGCTGACATACGTCACATTGTGATGTCATGATTACATCATCAATAAGCGACCCAACATACCTCCCTGTGTTTTGTGTTTAGCAAGGCTTTTATCTATGTTCCATGAAAACTGATGCAACAAGTCTGTATTAAAAGTGGTGAACCAGGGTCTGTTATCGGAGCAGGAGAGACTTTATATGTTTTATAATGTTGGTGTAACTGTCTGTTTCCTGTTCATCCAGACTGCTGAATGAACAAAGAGACTTAAAGGACCCGAGGAGACGAGAAGTGGAGAGCATGGAACAAACATTTGGTTATTATCAAACCTACAAGTGGCGGTAGTTGTTGTAATAGTTGTTGAAGTTATTGTTGTTGTACTACTAGTATTACTAGCAGTTGTTGTTGTTGTTGTTGTTGTTGTTGTAGTAGTAGCTATTGTAATAATGTTAGTAATTGTTTTAGTTGTAGTAGTCATAAACAAGTAAATCTATAGTATGTCATTAAAATGCCATAACATTTTCATAGAAATAGTAAATTATGAATAAATAAAACATTCAATTGTCACGGTATAGTATGTCATAAAAGGAAGTTATAAAAAAATCTCATAGTATATTATGCCATACAAATGGCATAATATAGTATGCTATGACAAAATAATGTAGTATGCATAATAGTAATAGGAATAGTATGTAAAAATATATATTATGTCATAGGAATGTCTTAAAAGTAATTGTAAGGTATGCCATACAAATATCATATATATCATCAAGTCATAAAATATGTTATAGTATAGTATGTCATATAAATGTGAGTATTTATTCTATAGAAATGTCATCGTTTTGGTATTCCAATAGAAATGCCATTGTATGGTGTGTCATTAAAATGACATAGTATAGTATGCCATAAAAAAGGTAATATAATAAATCATAAAAATGTCATAGCTTAGTATGCCTAACAATGTCCTAGTAAATAATGCTATACAACATAAACATGTCATAGGATAGTATGCCATAAAAAAAATGCAGAATGCATGAAACAGTTGCAGAATATTAACAATCCTTATTGTGCACACTGCAACATAGCAAAGAAAAAAACCTGAACATAATTAAGTTACAACTTTCTTTTCAAAACAAATTTTCAAGATAGTTATATAAGTGCTCTAAATTGTCATGAAGTCATAGAATAGTATGTCATACAATAGTGTGCCACAAAATAAGTCATCGTGTAGTATGCTGTGAACTTTAAATTCTTATGTTGTCCTTCTCTTCTCCCCAGATGAGAGCAGAGTTTCAGTTTCTTCACTCACCACTTCTTCTTCTGTTTGAAGACTGGAACGCTCCTCCTATTGAGATCAGACTGTTTGCATTTTATTCTATCGTAGGTTTTAGTTGAGAAGAAGTGCTGTATAAATGAAATTCATAATTGTTATTATTGCTGTAATAACCTTTGACGTCAGGAACTGGTGTATGCAACAAGGAGAACTGTTTGAGTCAAGAGTGCCGCTGAAAAACAGACTTACAAGAGTCTGCAGTGACTCAACAGTTGGATGAACGTTCTCTTCCCCTTTCCTGTCTCTCTAAAAAAGTCAAATACACACACGTAGGAGTCAACTACAAGTCCCAGAGAAGATTGCTGCAAGAAACAACCAATCCACAGCTAGGTGGCCACTTTCGGCTTTTTTCAACATACTATTTTATTACTTTTTGACATACTACACTATGACTTTTTTTTTAACCAACCATACCGACTCGTTTATATAAATTGTTACCAACATACAACACTATGACTTATGTATCACTTTTTCGACATACTATACTATGACTTTTTTCGACAAATAGATTAACAAAATGCTTAGGACTTCTGAACGCATCCTGCAACATAAATACCAACCGGCCCAGTCTCATTCGGACATCATCGCCTCTCCGACCGCTTGGCCACAGCTGTCTTTTCCCCTCTCTATTGTAGAACTCAACATTTAGAGACAACAGAAAACGTTTAGCATTATAATTAAATAAGGATAACATAACAAGCAGGACTCCACTCTCAGTTGGGTGATACATTCAACATCGTAGAGGAATAAGATAGCTGTAGTGAAAAAGACAACAAATGGAAAGGGTAGGTAATAAAATTAAATGATTTAAAAAAGACTTCCTGAATCCTAAAATGTCCTGTTAATAATTCGTTTAGATGTACTTCCTAAATTGAACCCTGGCCACTAGGTGTCATGCTAGTTCAAACTGATTTGGTGACGCAACCCTCAGCGAAGGAGAGGAAGAGAGGACGAGAGGACGGCAGATACCGCACCTTCAACCAAGGTAAGTGAACAAAGACCAACTATCAAAATACGAAATGAGAGGACTAGAAGACAGTATGTTGAACTTTTTCTTTAGTTATTTATCTTACTAAATGGATTGTGGACGTGCTATGTGCTACGATGTTCTATTTGAAAACAAAGGACTCAATCTATTTTAGTAGATAAGTAGCTAACGTTTACTAGCTAACTTTCCCTTAGCCATTGGCTTTGGGTAACTTCAAATTGTCAAGTTCGTGTTAATGCAAATAGAGATTTTCTAGTTGTAGCTTTCAAAATAAAACTCAGACGAACGAATATGGACTGAAACAGTCGTTCCTATAAACGTGAGTTTTATTTTGAAGGAAATATCCGGTGTTATTCATACACTATCTGGGTGACTTGATGAAGAAAGGAACTTTAATAGCTAACTAGCTAGCTAACTAATGTTAGCAGGTTAAAGCATTTGTTTGCTATCGGTTAAAGGAAACTACGCGAACTTTAAAATTACAAAATATAGTTGAACCAGGGGTACGTCTAAGTACGTTAAGTTTTGAGTTGCATTGCTCTCTATTTATAATGGTGTACACTTAATGTAGCTTTGTAAATGCACGTATGGCTACGTTGCAACCGAAACTAACAACTTTGGTAGCTAACGTTAGCTACACGTTGTTGACACTGGACAGATCAGTCTGTTTTAGTCAAGAGCAGAATAAAACTAACGTTAGCCGAACGTTATGTTGTGGAGGTTATGTCTTGTTGTTTTTGATGCAGGACAACACGACGAGCTGTCGATTTAAGTCTGTGACGTTACAAATGTAACGTAAGGCGACATTACACGTAGCTAACTTTAACGCGTAATACGTTTGATATTTTCAACAGTAAGTAAGTACTTTCCAGTTCTACATTTTCGCCTGCGTGTTGGCTAAAACTTCAGTTATTTTGGCGTATAACGAGACAGCCCAAGTTAATTCAAACAGAAACTTTTGAAATGCACATTGCCTTCATTCCCAGAATGTTTTAGACCAATACAAACTAGTTGTGAGGTCTTTTGAGCCTTTTTGTATCGTACAAACACATGCTAACGTCAATGCTATCTATGGCTGAAGTATTTTGTATGGAGAGTTCTACCTTGTATTGCCTTGAAAATATCAATGCCTCTTGAAGTGTAATTCATTTAATGATCTGTAATGTAGGCTAGCTGGCCAATAACAGCACCACATATTTCTCATCAAGAAGTCAAAATGTCTGTTTGAACTTAATAGCCTCTAGTTATTCCACATGCATCATGTCTGAATACGCATGGTCAGATATGCATACTGCATGAAGAAACTGATTTTCAGCAGTCTTGGTTGGTCAAATAAAGCTGTTACTGATTTACAATCGTGTTGGCGCCATATTTCATGTTGAATGAACAGCACAGGCTGCAGGTGTGAATGCACCTAGTGTGCAATCATTTTAGCATTTTCTTGTTATTTGACCATTGTCAGTCTACCATTGCAAAACGTACAGTGTACAAATTAGTGCTAGTATACATTTATCTGAAGTATTTTGTTTTATGATTATGTTTAAATATGCATTAAGTCAACTAACAACTTTTTAGGGCCCAACTTGCCTCAAAACTCTTTCTGCCTCACAGAGGGACTCCACCATCAGTGCTTGCACAAATCAGATTTCCTCATCATTTCTTCATAACTGCACAATGTTATCAACACGGCTCTGCTCAGACAGCAGAGCCAGCTGCTTTCCTTCCTCTTTTTCTGGGCCAACAGTCATCTCATTTCATAGCTCAGTTTTTTTTTAGAGCTCAACTCATCGTCGTATAATCTAGCATCGCTGCTTCGTTAAGCCTTCTATTATCCCAGCCCACCTTGTACTCCTCAGTGGTGCAGTGTTTGTCTTGTTAGCTATGTGCCAGCGTCCTGAATGTGTTTCCAGCAGCGTGGACTGACGGCATGCATTGTGCCGCTACATCGTCTGTGTGTGTGTTTCCAGGTAAAGCATGGCGATGACCGGCCCGAGCTCGTGCTCCTCCATGAGTAACCACACCAAGGAGCGGGTCACTATGGCCAAAGTGACCCTGGAGAACTTCTACAGTAACCTCATCGCCCAGCACGAGGAGAGAGAGATGAGGTAACATCCACATGTCATTTTTCGGGGGCTGCACAATGATCTTTTGCAAGCACTTTGTGACGCACACAGATTTTTTTGGTGCCACGATCTTGTAATTCCAGGCTAAACCGTTCTGACCATTTGACTCACGGTGAAATGCAAACATGATTCTTCTGCCAGTGGTTTATACACAAATTATTTCATCCCACCATGTGGTTTATGTCAGGATTTAGTTGAAGCAACGCCACTTCCTGTTGTGACGAGTTTCATCAGAGTGTACTCCTCACTGTCCTGGTTGGTTTAGTATGGAGGCTGGGGGATTTACTATTAGTCATTCATTATTTTAAATACAGATTTTAATCACCTGATTATGATAAAGATAGGAAACAAAATCCATTGTTCAGTATATGTTGGTTTGAGGGTTAGGAGAGCCCAAAAGATGACATTAACAATAACATGAATGAGCGGCTAATCAGCAGAAATTCAAAGTCCAAACCCCCGGCTGTTAACACCGGCTTTCTGTTATAAGTTTGTTGTCTCTGAGCACACGCTCAGATAAAGATGTGTTGGGATGCAATCAAATAGTTCCAGATCCTTTTTGAGTATAGTGAGTCTAGGGATTTACATTTTTCATTTTGATTGACATGCAGCTGATATCTTTGAGTGTATGTTGTAAACACTGTGCATCATTTCCAAACATGGCAGTAGTTTTTCTTGGTATTGTTTGCGCCTCCTTGTCAACGTAACGGATATGATGTGCAGTGCATACACGACGCTGTGGCTATAAAACGATAGTAATGGTCAGATTGTCTCTTCAGGCAGCAGAAGCTGGAGAAGGTGATGGATCAGGAGGGCTTGGCAGATGAAGAGGTGAGTTCCAAACACACATGTGCCGTGTTTTCCCAGCATGCGGCAGCAGCGGCGGTATGGGAGAATTCACTCAAAGTTGTTCTTGGTCCCTGTCTTAGATCTCCTGGAACACTATGAAGGGTTGTTGTTTATTTCCTTTTGAGTGTACATTAAGCATTTCTCTATGCTTGTCCTCACAAGTGTATAAATGTGCATTTCAGTTATTGTTTAAAAAATATCCAGATGTTAAGTAGCACGTTTGCATCCCACTTAATGCTGTGTTTAAAAAGTGACGCCTGTGCTCTTCAGAAACGTATCCGGCGTTCTCAGCATGCGAGGAAAGAGACCGAGTTTTTGCGTCTGAAGCGGACTCGACTGGGTCTGGAGGACTTCGAGTCCCTGAAGGTGATTGGCCGAGGAGCTTTTGGAGAGGTAAAACCCTTTTGCATACATCCACACCATCAATAACTCAATGTCACAAAGAGGAGAACATACTATATTAGTGCTGGGCGGTATGACCAAAAATTTGTATTACGGTATTTTTTAAGATTCTACCGGTTTCACAGTATTTTTTTTCCGCATTAACTAATTAACGCCGAAAATTATTTTATCGCGTGTTTAAATTATTAAGCGGACATTTTTAACAGCGAGCGGTGAACAGCTGTTTGTGTGTCTTCCGTCTCTTCCTGCTTCCTTCACCTACATTCCCCTGGGTCCTATGTCCCTCCCTGTACAGCTTCTTATCACCCTCTATGTACCAACGTACATTTATAACAAATACCACACATATTACAGTCTAATCAGCGTTGCATATTTGTCTAACCAAAATACCCAAACACAAAAACTTGATCTTGATCTTGAATCTATTACACACATGAAAATAACTCACGTTTTCTGCTGAGGTGACGTAAGTTGCTCGTGTTACCTCCAGCAGCAACAACAGTGGCTCCAAACTCGCAAAACGTCAGATTTTTTAAAACCAAAACACTTCCAAAAAGCAGACACAGCTCCTCTCTTAGGCACAGACTCTATTGGTGCATCTCCGGTCTGTCTATTATATATATAATAATATAATAACAATATATTTAGCTGCCTGTTGAAGAGTGACAGCAGTTGTTTCGGCTATGCACCGTATGACGGTGTGTGAAAAATTCATATCATATGGAAAATTAAAACTGGTATACCGGTTGAACCGGTATACCGCCCAGCGCTCTACTATATCCACATATGAAAGTGTGGCTGGCCCAGAACGCTCTCACAATAAGTAAGCACGACAGTGTCGGTGTTGTTCTTCATGGCTTTCAGAGTATCCAGTAGATCAGTGTGACTGTCAGTCTGTACGGAGTTAGTGTTCTATATCTGAGCACACCGACACCATTAACACTCTGAGCTGATCAGTAAATATGAAGTCACAGCCTCACAGTTTCTACCCGATGGTTGAGATAGATGAACATTGTTGTGTGTGTGTGTGTGTGTGTGTGTGCGTGCGTGCGTGCGTGCGCGCCTCCAGGTTCGTCTGGTGCAGAAGAAAGACACCGGCCACGTCTACGCCATGAAAATCCTCCGCAAAGCTGACATGCTGGAGAAGGAACAGGTGAGGTGGAGAAATGCTCTCCCACACACACACACACACACACAGGAATGCTGCTGGCACATCAGTTGGGACATCTTTAAACGTGTGTGTGTGTGTGTGTGTGTGTGTGTGTGTGGGTGTGTGTGTGTTAGGTTGGTCATATCCGGGCAGAGCGGGACATTCTGGTAGAGGCCGACAGCCTGTGGGTGGTCAAAATGTTCTACAGCTTCCAGGATAAGATGAATCTCTACCTCATCATGGAGTTCCTGCCTGGAGGTACGACCCCCCCCCCCCCCCTTTAACTCTACAACACAATACTGTGGGGAGAGCAGAACCTCTCGAGTGTGACTGGTCTGTGCTGTGTCGGTGCAGGAGACATGATGACCCTGCTGATGAAGAAGGACACTCTGACGGAGGAGGCCACTCAGTTCTACATCGCTGAGACGGTGCTGGCCATCGACTCCATCCACCAGCTGGGCTTCATTCACAGAGACATCAAACCAGACAACCTGCTGCTGGACTCCAGGGTGAGTTTTGGGGCTACTTGATGAAAATAATTTTGAATTCTTGCGTCATGTCCCACACAATCCACACGGAGCTCCCGCTGTGCTCCCTGTTATGAATACAAAAGTATTCAAATCATACTAAGAGTTAGTGCTGAAATGATTCCATCAGCCTTGGCTGGAGTTTTGGTCCTTTCTGTGTTAAGCTGATGCATAATGTTGGTTTACATTTTGTCTGATTTAAGAGGGAAGAGGAATAGTACTTTGATTGGTACTTGAAGAAAACAGTTTAATGAATACTATGTGTGGAAAATTGTCTCCTGTGATCCATCCGCTTCACAGAGGCTAGACCTCTTCTTCCCCTCTGCAGTCTGCTTATTTGCTCTCACTGATCCATACTGTGCCCAGCTGGAGACTGAAGCTTCCAGCACTTGAACTCGAGTGTGTTTTGTGTGTTCCAGGGTCACGTGAAGCTGTCTGACTTTGGTCTGTGCACGGGGCTGAAGAGGGCTCACCGCACCGAGTTCTACAAGAACCTGAACCACAGCCTGCCCAGTGACCTCAGTAAGCAAAGTCAGGCAACCCTTTTCATTTCTTCCAACTCTTAACTTGCATTTGTCTGTGTTTTATGATGCCAATCAGTTATTATTTTTACGCATCCATACATTACTGAAGAGTTTGACCCCATTTATTGGCCGTAGGATGCAGCCCCTGTTAGATGTAGGTGTTGATGCATCAGTAGGGTCACAGCTCGCTTTTAATGCTGAGCTGTCTTTTCTCCATCAGCCTTCCAGAACATGAACTCCAAGAGGAAAGCAGAGACCTGGAAGAGGAACAGGAGGCAGCTGGTAGGTCTGAAGGCCTAAACATTGTGTAACACAGTGTAACACAGCTCTTGGCTTTTCTAGTCTTTCCGACCACTCGAAGCGCTTTAACACTACATGTCATCAATCACCCATTTACACACTGATGGCACAGCCACGGGAGCTGATTTTGGGGTTAAGTGTCTTGCTCAAGGACACATCAACATGGACTAGAGGAGCTGGGGATCAAAGCTCCGATCCTTTGATTGAAGGACGATCTCCCCTAATATATTTGCAGTATTATTGTAAATATCCAGCCCCACAAATGATTCAGGTTATCAACACAACACTTCAACGGTTGCTTCACAGGCTCTAAAATATGCCAACTGTCACGTGTGGAACTGTCTGCGTAATTATTTCTAGAGAACGGTGAAAGTAGCTCTGTCTTTAAGAGGGGTTGGTACTCTCCTGAAGCCGTGCACAGCTGTCTTTAAATTTAGATTCAAATGTCGCTGAATCCCGATTGGTGCACAGAATCACAACACATAACCTTTTCCCAACTGAGTCCCGCCCACATCACACCGGTGAAAAAGAGCACAGAGAGAAACGTCCAGAGACGTCTCATGTGAAGTAACCAGAAAATGTAAAATTGAATTGGCTTTCTTTTGCTTCCTCCTCCTCCTCCTCCTCCTCAGGCTTTCTCCACAGTGGGAACCCCCGACTACATCGCTCCAGAGGTCTTCATGCAAAACGGATACAACAAGCTCTGCGATTGGTGGAGCCTGGGTGTCATCATGTACGAGATGCTGATAGGTAAATGAGTCGACGATGAGCACTATCTACCTCCAGGGGTTTAGACCAGACCAGACTAGGCCTGATGTGGTTTTGTCCTCGCTGTCCTCAGGTTACCCTCCGTTCTGCTCAGAGACGCCTCAGGAGACCTACAGGAAAGTGATGAACTGGCGAGAGACGCTGACCTTTCCACCAGAAGTGCCTATATCGGAGAAGGCCAAAGACCTGATCCTCAGGCAGGAACACCCCTCTTTTCTGTCTTTATCACTCTCAACTCAACGTTTCATTTAGAACATGCTAAAGTTCCCTCAGAGCAGCTACACCTAAATGGTTTGTGTTGAGTGAATCATGAATGTGTGTGATGTTAAGTGATGTCGTGTTGTGAGCAGGTTCTGCTGTGAGGAGGAGCACAGGGTCGGTGCCGCAGGTGTGGAGGAGATCAAGTCCAATCCTTTCTTTGAGGGGGTGGACTACGACCATATCAGGTGGGGGCCGTCACCTCATGTTCATGTTAAAGGACGGTGATTACACACTTCTAGACCTTTGTCTTTGTGCCTTGAAGAGTCCTCAGACATGTGCATTCTAAATCCGTCGTACTGGATCCTCTGTTTTGTGTCTCTGCCAGTAAGTCGAGTGATCGCAGATCAGACTGCTCGTACTGGGCAGCTTTATTCATACAATCAGTTTATACAAGAGTGACTTATGTTACCATAGCAACAGACCAGGCTAGTTTCCAGTGTTCCAGTCCGTCCGTCTCATGCTAAGCCAGCGTGCTAAGTTTCCTCCCTTTCACTGTCCCGCCCACAGAGAGAGACCCGCTGCCATTCCCATCGAGATCAAAAGCATCGACGACACCTCAAACTTCGACGAATTCCCCGATTCAGATATCCTCACTCCAACAGGTACGTTTCTCTGTGACACGGGTCACGTTTTCTGCCTCTGATGTGTGATGTAGTTTAAAAAATAAATAATAAAAACTCCTCTTCTCCTCCTCTTCCTCCAGTCGCTCCGGTGTCCAACCAGACCGAGGTGGACCTGAAGAACAAGGACTGGGTCTTCATCAACTACACCTACAAACGCTTCGAAGGCCTGACCGCTCGAGGAGCTATACCGTCCTACATGAAGTCAGGGAAGAGATGAGTGCCTCCTCGCAGGCTTTTAACCAACACCGCCAAACCTGAAGAGAGTCGTCCAAACCCCCACTGTCCTCAGAGCCTCAGCCGAGAGGAGAACTCTGTGTGTTCTCTGAGGATCCTCCTTCATACAGGACTCGGTGAATAATAAAAGGGGGCTCAGTTTCACCCGTTGCTTCTTCCAGGAACTGCTGCCTTCATTTCTGCAGGTCTTCACTTTCCTCTGATGCTTCCGAAGGGTACCTTTCTATACTTCCTGCTCACACATGAAGACTGGACTGGGATTGAAGCGATTGGGATTCTCTCTCCACTTGCCTTTTTTATCCAACAGTGGATGCAGTGGCACGTCTTTACATCCTAATACCAGCACCATTACATTCCCTCTCCGTAACCCAGCACCGCTCTGTCGGACCTGGACCTCCACTCCACTCGCCCTCTGTCATGTGGACTCGTCACTTGAAGTGAATCAGGGATTCTGTCCAAATGTTTCTCACTCTGAGTCTTCTCTGAAGTGCTGCTGGCTTCTGACCTTAACCAAAGACTGTGAGCTGAATGGTGTTTCTGCTTGATCTGTCACTTCTTGTAACTTAGAATTGTATTTTTTTAGGTCCATAATCTCCTTTTAAAAAGAGAACATATGAGTGATGCATTTTGTGGAACAAACACAAGAGTCTCGTTACATTTTTCACAATGACCCACTTAAGTTGTGCACCTTATGTGATGTTTGTTCCAGCTCCATCCAGCTCATTCCTCAGTGTGTTTGGGATTGGCTGTGTTTAATGGGACTGGATGTGGGTTTGACAGGGGGGGGGGGGTGAAGTCACCATTCTACAGTTTTAATGAAAACGATGCAAACTCAGATTATTTTTTTTTAGTCTCACCATGGTGGAGAAGTCTGGATCATCATGAAAACTGATGCATTCTTGTAGTCTTTAGCAGCTGTTTAAAGAAGAGCAGTGAATGGATCCCAGACACGTTCCGCTGAACTCAAGTCACCGTGTTCAGCCTGTGTGGTCGCACTGTGAACACCATTCAGTGGACTTACCTTTTAAATAGAGACGCACAGGGCTCAACATCTTCCAGTGAACACAATATCCAACATGCTGTCATTTAAAATGAATGTAAATCAAGTCTTACGGAGAAAAGTCTTTTTTTTTTTTTTTTGCCACAATAATTCCAAAATGCTGTTTGTGTGAATGTAGCCTGGATCATACAGTTTTTCTTTTTCTTTTAATATGTTTGTGTCTGAGCACATGACGTAGAGCTGTGGAAGTCCATTCCCCAGAAACAGAAAAGTCAATTTAAATTATTATTTAATTAATTATTGAGCAGAGATCAAATTTACTTTTATAATATTGACATTTTAGATTTAGTCAATACTATAAGTCTTATTTGGTCTTTCTATTTGTATAGAAGTCAATCTGAAACTATTGGATTTCATCATAATCTTGACTTGACATACTTTAGATTTGACTAACTTTTACTTCAATTGAAGTCAAAATGTGTGTCTTATGTCACATTATTGACTTAGTGATCTGACTTAGTGATTTGACAAAAAACATATCTTGAGATTGACATGTTGAAAACCTGATATATAAATATATTTTGACTTTAAGAGATCACTTTTAAAAACTGCTCAGTGTTTTGTTGGTAACTAAAGATTAGAAAGATGTGACTTCATCATGTTGTCCAGCAGGAATGGGCTTCCATCTGCAAGCCTTCAGTCACAATGTTCCTGTGTGTGTGTGTGTGTGTGTGTGTGTGTGTGTGTGTGTGTGTGTGTGTGTGTGTGTGTGTGTGTGTGTGTGTGTGTGTGTGTGTGTGTGTGTGTGTGTGTGTGTGTGTGTGTGTGTGTGTGTGTGTGTGAGTGTGTGAGAGAGTGTGAGTGTGAGTGTGAGTGTGTGTGTGTGTGTGTGTGTGAGTGTGTGTGTGTGTGTGTGTGTGTGTGTGTGTGTGTGTGTGAGTGTGAGTGTGAGTGTGAGTGTGAGTGTGAGTGTGAGTGTGAGTGTGAGTGTGAGAGAGAGAGAGAGAGAGAGAGAGAGAGAGAGAGAGAGAGAGAGAGAGAGAGAGAGAGAGAGAGAGAGAGAGAGAGAGGCTCAGCCCGGTGTAACGCGTTGTAGAAAAGCTGTTCTATGGCAGGGTCACTGTTTTATGTTATTGGAATGCTGCAGCGCTGCATGTATTGTTCTTTTTTTGTTTTTTACCAAACTGCAGATGGGTCAGCTTAAAGCAATAGAGCACATGGAATGACTTATTTTATTGATGATGCCACTCGGTGTGTGTTTGAGTGAGAGAGAGTGTGAGAGGATGCTCGGTAAAGAAACAATGCATTGTGGGTTTCTTGGCGATGCGTCTGTTGTTTTGTACGGCGGTGCTCTGACGTGTCGGCTCGTGTCATCGCGGGCCGACACCTGAGACCAGAGTCCTGAGGGAGGGGTGTGTTCTGGGAAGGTGGGTGTACATTATTTAAACCACTGTTCTCTTTGTAGCGCGTGGCTGTTATATTGTTTTCTGCTCTTTGACAATGAATTACTCTGCACTTACTGTGTCGCTTCCTCCTTCACAACATCTGGATGAACAGCTGCGTGTAGCACGCGGCGTCCTGATGAGGACTCGGCGTGGTCCTCAGAGGGAGGCTTGCTGGGTCCACTTGAGACTCCATCAGGAGTCAGACCTGGGTCACAGTGAGGACTTGAGCTGGACTCTCTAAAACTGGACTTGAAGTCTCAAGTTTTGACCACCTGTTAAATTACTTTGACAAGAAACAGAACGTGTCAGGTATATACATATTTAATAAGCCTATTGATTTGAAATGCACGATTCACTATTACGTCTTTTTAAAAAATACTTTCTAATGGTTAGAATTCATAGACCTGAAAATAATAATTTGCTTTACTCTTGTGACTTGACTGCTTCGCACATTTGCACATTTCATCATAATGAAGTGTCTCAACAGCAACCTTTTTTATATGAAGAGCCATTTGAAAGAAATGAGTTAGTCAGTATGCCTTAACATTAAAGTTAACATTTAGTTATGACACCACATCAATATTTAAATCTCCAACGGATCTGTCATATTCCATCCATAGAGGCAAATGTAAACATGATTGAATATATATGAGAGCACTAAGGAGAAGGCTGCTATTATGAAAACATCATTTACCTACCAACCTTCCACCAGTCTCGTTCTTCGTCAATAAACTAAGATAATGAGTACCAGCCAATCAGAGGCAGAGGGCGTCTTTGCATAGTGTGGGTGGGGAAAGAAAAAAATCAAACTAGCAACTGTCAAACTGGCACCTGCCTGAGGTGTCAACCCCTGGGTGAGAGATAAATAGTGACAGAAGAACCCAAAAGTTGTTTGAAAAGCAGATCTACAACCTCAGGTCAATATAGAATATTATTCTATAATGTAATCTGCACAGTAAAGCTGAATACATTATTAATAGAGTTTTTATAGTCATTCCAGTCTGAAATGTAATTATTGATAATTAGTTAAACAGATCTCAGGGGTCAAACAGTTTATTGGAGATCTGAAACAAAAGGCAAGTGTCACCCTTGTTCTTTTCAATGGGCTGAACACTTAGAAACCCTTTATATATAGACTATGAACTGAACACTGTTTAGTTGCACAGGATTTATTTGCTCAATGACTGAGTGAGAATTATGGAGCGGACCAATCCCAACACGATGAACACAAACCCTTCACTGGAGTCCAAATGTGAGCATCAGTCACTCATCAGTCACATGAGCCGGCGTGGTGACTGACTTCATTCAGCAGGAACACATCATGTTACTCTGATTTCTGATGACGGAATGAAAACATCTGTCACATGACGAGTACATCATGGAGGCTAATGCTAACACAGCCAGTGCAGTGACTTCATGACTCTACTGTTGCACTACATTTTAGCAGACAGACAAGCTAACAGTGTTATCACAAAAGCATAACAAGAAGTTAGCACACTGTAAAAAGTTCACATCTAGAGCCAGAGTCCGTTCTGGGCTGCTGTAGAAACATGGTGGACTCCATGATGGACTCCTATGTAGATAGGAATGGCTTTTTTCTAAGCTAAGGAAAACAATGATTCTTAGTTTCAGGTTTTTGTACACTGATTAAGACATTATGAATATTATATTCAATATCTGCCAATAAACCCCTCTAAATGTTACACACTGTCCCTTTAAAGTTCCTTGAAGTAGCTTTAAGAAGCTTCATGTTAACCCAACGTCACTGCGAGTAAAGGACCTCACAGAACACTGGATCACACCATTGAATTGAATTCAACAGGAAACAGTAGTGTGTGAGGAGCGTCACAAACCCGCCACCACAGAGGAAGCACGCAGTGACGGCTTCATCTGCACAGGTGAGATTGTGGTGCTCCTCATCCTCCTGACTGGCGTCTTCGTCTCAGTGGTGACACACTGGTTTTGGGGTCTGGAAGCAGGTTTGGTGCAGAGGTGTGTTCGGTGGGCTGCTGTGGTTCTGCAGCTTCCTGTGATGTTCGGCTGGTTGACATCGACTGTCGAGTGCATCAGTCCTGCCCTGACACCCAAAAACAGATCATGAATATTTATGATACATATGTGTTGAGATGATGTAGCTAATAACATGTTGATGATGTTGATGTTATGTTACAATATTATTATTTAATCTACAAACAGGATGTAATGAGCTGCTCATGTTGTGTTGATTCTGTTGGTCCCTGTGGACTAAAGTGGTAGTGTTTCCGAGCACCAGACTCCTTTCAGAAAACCTCTAATTTTACAGCAGCAGGGTCTGACGGTTATGTCATTATGTGTAGTTCAAATAAGAGTCTTACTTTTGAAACAGCTCTGCTGTCCAGTTTGGGGGGGGGGGGGGGGGGTGTAGGGTGTTGGGTAGTTTTGGGATCCAGCTGATGGGGGTCTGGAAGACAGTTTGGCGCTGAGAGGTGTTCAGGGTGGTCAGTGTGTTGCCGTGGTGCTGGAGCTTCCTGGGATGATTGGTAGCTTGACAGCCACCCTCAGCAGCCCTGGAGACACAGGAGTCCTGGCCTGACATCAAACACAACTCATAACTATCACATCATCAGCATGCAGCATGTAACGTGTGGTGGAAAAAAAATCCTATACCCGCTTTGCGTGAGTCTTCTAATGCTGAAATACATAATACCAAAAACCAGGTTGTCTTTTAAGTATTTATTCTCTGCGCAGAGAAGGTTCAATCATCACAACAGAATGCGTACAGTCTCAGTGAGGAAGAACCAAGAAAAAAGTGAACAAGCTTTCTTTATACAGAATGAGCAAAGGTGGGGGCCGATGGCCGATGTTACAGACGTTTCGGTCTCAGACTTTTGGTCTCAGACTGATTGGAACAACAAGTGAAAACAAACGGCCAGCAACCAAAACAAGCGGTCCCAAGGCCTCAGCATGGAACATTCTCATACAACAGTTAGTTATCTTTGTGAACAGGCAAGGGAGAATTATTCTTTTGCACAACAGAGACACGGTGAAGTTCAACAAAGTCCAGAGCAAAATGACTTATGCATGAATACAATATACTGAGTAGAAATATATACTATGTAAAAAATTACCAT
Organism: Cebidichthys violaceus; assembly: GCF_023349555.1. Classification (NCBI taxonomy): domain Eukaryota; kingdom Metazoa; phylum Chordata; class Actinopteri; order Perciformes; family Stichaeidae; genus Cebidichthys; species Cebidichthys violaceus. The sequence continues at coordinate 15,912,983 of NW_027176816.1, forward strand.
TACAAACGCTAGCTGTAGCTTATCACCACTGTATGTCAGCTACTTTGGTCGTCTTAAATAAGAGCCTACTTACTTTGTTGACTGAAACACCACACGCTCTTCATCTTGCCTCGTCTTCAGTCCTTCTGATCTGGTCAGGAGTGAGTTCTTCTTTTTCCTCGTGGAAAAGCTGTGTCTTCCACGTTGTCTTCGCTCTCCGGTGGGCCGTCTGCGCCTGAGTACAGACATATAACAAAGTGAGTGACATAAATAATAATTCATGCGTTAACAACAAATAATTAGACTTTTGATACTGTTATTAATGATCTCCATACCTGTATCTCAAGATATCTTCACCTTAGTAAAAAAAACCTAAGAAATCAAAGAACAAAAGAGTGAGTGATCTTTAACTTATGAGTGCTATTAAATTAATAAACAGGTATATCATGTAAGCTAGTCTCTTTATATATTAGACTATTGTACTCACCATTTTCCCTAAATGATGTGGGATCAGCAGGAAGCCCACTGATCCCACATCAGTGATCAGTGGGCTTCCTGCAACATGGCACATGTAGGAGCCAGTGGAGATATTTCAATCAAATACCTCCACTGGCTCCTATCAACACAAAGGAGCAGTGATAGGGATGAAATCAGGCCTGGATCAGGAAGAGGGGTCTCCTCTTAGACCAGGCCTGAGAGGAGGGTCCCATCTATCTGCTATATAGTTATATTATTGTCACGGCACAGGTAGTAACGGAGAGGAGACTTCTTGTTATGGCGAATGGAAGTCCCATTGTTCCCTGTGTCCTTTAACCTCCAACCCATCCTAAGCATTTATGGGCAGTGGACGGATGTAAAGCCGATTGGGGTTCAGTGTCTCCCTCGAGGACACTTTGACATGCGGACCGTAGGCCAACCTTGTGGTTGAAGGACGACCCGCTCTACACTGAACCGCAGCCAGAAGGATGAACGGTTAGTTGGGCTCGTCCGGCGCTGTGTCTCCTCACTCCTCTTGGGTCATCGACCATCTTCCCTGACTGGCTTTTGTTAGATAAGACCCGCCTCCTTGATAGTCAGAAACCAATGAATAGTACGAATAACTACCTTGTGACCTTGAAGAAAATATTATATATATTTGATGTTATTAGCAAGCCAAAAATTAAATTAAATTAAATTAAACTTTTTTTATGAAAGTTTCTTGTTGATAAAACGCTGACGTCCTGTGTGATGTCATCTTGTTGTCCCCTTTATAAAAATGTGTGGTTTGTTTTGTTGGTGATTTAACCATCATGTTTGTGCTCATAGGGGGACTTGGCCAGGAAACCTTTATATATATATATATATATAATTATATATAATATATATATATATATATATAATTATATATAATATATATATATATATATATAATTATATATAATATATATATATATATATATATATATATATAATTATATATATAATATATATATATATTTACAGGGACCAAAACAGAAGCGTCCCCAGAACCAGACCGAGGTCTGGAGCACAGATTCATTCTTAACCCAGAAATGACTCTAACATTTATAGAAAACGGATCAAGTGTCACAAAATAAAACTGGTTGGAAGGATTTCCAGCTCTGGAAGTGAACATCCAAAACCAAAGTCACACAGTGCTGGATGGATTCTGTGTGACCAGATATCAGGAGGACGGTTTACGCACAGCAACTAAAAGGACCATTTACATTTGTCGATCACATCGGTTCATCAAATCACAGACAGAGTGTGCAGTGTGACACTGATCACTCTGTGATGACGTGACAAAGCATCGGCACATAGAGGAAGGAGCAGAACGCTCTACATCTGCTGAGTCAGGCTGGTTGTGAGTCCTATGCTCAAAACGATTTTCCTCTTCTCAGAGAAGACTTTATTAATATCACAGAGGATAGTAACCTCGGTTGCATGTTCCTCTTGCCATGACTTTCACTGATGTAGGCGCGTGTGTGTGTAAATGTATATTTTGCCAAATGGATGATGCCAATTATCCAATGTTTTTATTCATGTAGCTTTGTGGTGGCTCTGGTTTTCTTTTTTGACTCCAAACTGTCAGAAATGCACGGAAAAGATTTATATCTTGAACTGACAATATATTATGTTCATAATATCTGTATCTAACCCGCACGAGATGATTGTACCGTCATTAAGCATGTAATGAATCATGTTGAGGACCTGCAGCACCTGAAGCCTCCACAGTGCACAGCACACCGTGCTAGTTCCACCATCATGAAGAGAACTAGAGGTACAACCTTTGTTGTTTAATAGCAGACGACCTCAAGGTGTCACTCAGAGAGAACCAGGACATTCTGATGTAGCATTTCAAAATTAAAGCCCTTCAAAATCTCATTCACGAGCCAACTTCAAATCACATTCATGAGACAATTAGTCTAAATTCAGATTTGATTTTAGAGGAAACGGTGCAGTTATAAAATCACATTTCATTTCATTATACATTCTATCGTCAGCTTACACTCTATATATAATATATCTTATTATATTATATGTCTTATTATTTGATATTTATGTATTCATTGTTTCTTGATTTCTGTTAATGGTTTTATTTTGTTATTGAAAACAAGGTTTAAATTTAATTTAAAAGTCAAACTGAACGGTGTCAACACAGCTGCACTTCATGACGTTTAAATCTCGACATTATCATTCTTCATAATTAATATATCATAAAAATATAGTATTCTAAAGATGATAAACATTATACTGTAGTCTATATAAAGTATATAAATCACGAGGAGAGTGAATTAGTGCGCAAATGGCCGTTTTTACTGACATTTCCACCTTTGATTATTGTCTTTTGCATAATTTTGCAAAATGACCCAAAATCATGTTAAAGCTAATTTTCTTTCCAAACATTGTTTGATGCATCAAGTGATTTTGGTCAGACTACATTTTATAACAGAGAAGTTATAAATCACTAAAAGTATCCAAAAGCGTATTTTTCCAAAAATAAGTGTTGCACTATAAGCAGCAACAAAGAATGACAGTCTTACCTTGTGTTCGTGGACCTAAACACGGCCACTTCGGACAAATGTGATCCGCTTCTGTTCGGCTATTTCTGTCCCCGTTGATATAGGAACTGATTTGGTCGCACTGCACTGCATGTCAATGACGTTATTGAATGAGTTTGTACTGTGCCTTTCAACGTTGCACTTTGTAGAAGGTCCTTTTTCTCATAACGACATCTTTCCTCATAATAACATCATCTCTCCTCATAATGTCTCTCCTCATAATAATGAGATCTTTCCTCATAATAACATCATCTCTCCTCATAATAACGTCTCTCCTCATAATAATGAGATCTTTCCTCATAATAACATCATCTCTCCTTATAACGTCTCTCCTCATAATAATGAGATCTTTCCTCATAATAACGTCTCTCCTCATAATAATGAGATCTTTCCTCATAATAACATCATCTCTCCTTATAACGTCTCCTCATAATAATGAGATCTTTCCTCATAATAACATCATCTCTCCTCATAACGTCTCTCCTCATAATGAGATCTTTCCTCATAATAACATCATCTCTCCTCATAATAACGTCTCTCCTCATAATAATGAGATCTCTCCTCATAATGACGTCTCTCCTCATAATAAAGAGATCTCTCATAAGATATTTTCTTGTAATTACTAGTTAGTACCTCATCATTACGAGATAAGGTGTATAATTATCCTTTTCTTTCATGAATGCAATGTGCTTCCATAGAAAGCATATATACACGTTACTTTATCAGCGTTAACAGGCTCTCTCATTCTCTTCATTTCCTCTCATCAGTAAAGGAAACACGATGTAGTCTTTGTATTAGATTCAATGTTAGAAGTAGGCTATTATCAGAACAATCTGAATATTCAGGCTCAAAAGGTGAACTGCAGACTTAAATGTTGAATCAAAGATTCAAAGAAATTCTGCTAATATAAATAATATAAAACCTCCTGTGGGTCCCGACCCAGTCTTTGGGAATTACTGCTGTAAACTTCTATTGATCTGCAAACACGTTTCCCTCCACAACAAGCAGTAGTGTATGAATATTAAAGCAAAGAGCAACCTTTGATCCCAGTGAAAACATCAGGCCACATGTAGAATCCACATGTCTGTATTAGCAGGGCCCGACTAAAGCTCTGATAGCTCTACTTTATAAAGAGGAAGCAGCAGAATCACTGTCAGAAGTTCTGATACCAGACGGAGACAAACGTAATTCTTCTCAGGGTGTAATATATTGTGTCACAGCATTGGTGTCATCACTGGAATCATTTGGTTATATTTGCTGCCAGAGGCACAGAACCACCAGAGCACCGTTTAAGTGAGTTATACATGTATGTAAATATATATAAATCCATTTTAATGTTTCAGCTGATAAGTGTTACAAACCATTTCAGAGGAGCGCCCAAAAGCTCAAGTCAAGAGGACACGGACAGAGAGCTACTAGACTCCATTAAAGCATTCATGTCATGTTATCTGTGATTGGAGATGAAATAGATGGAAATATTGCTCCCCTCACACTCAAAAAACGGATGTTGTAGCTTTAAGAAGCTGCGTTTTAACTGGAAAGGTTCATTGGCACTCCTTGAACTGTGTCTCTGCTGCTCCTGCTACATCTGGAGGAACATGTTTGTGAGCAGGAGGAGGAGGAGGAGGAGGAACAGCAGGCGATGATGACGAGTCAGTCCTCGATGACGGGCAGCGAGGTCACAGGAACCCGGCGGAAGAAGAAGCTGGATCCTCTGAAGAGGTGTCCCTGACAGGAGGGGACACATAGCAGCTGTAAATGCTTTGGAATACGTACTACTGACATCTTCAGTACACAAGAAGAGTATCAGCCTTTAAAAGACCTGCTCAGGCTAAAGGCTGTGTGTGGATGTGGAGGTTCTGAACTACAGGTCAACCCATTTATCTCAACAACCGGTGCAGACAGGACCGGAAGGAGAACTCATGTCACATCTGATCGGTGTTCGGTCTTAATCCTCCCTAGAAGGAGGTTGTTGTCTCTCGAACATATAAAGCAACACTATCAGCTGTTTGTCCACGATACGAGACAAAACTAATCCTTCACATGTTACTTTAACTTACTCCTACCTTTGTGTGCAGCAAGCCGGAGTGCCGGCATTGAAAATGTTTTTAAGGGCTAAACGCCACAAACGTGTGAATTTTAGAAATGATTACCTCCATCTGTTTGCAATATATTTAGACTTTACAATGCCCTGGAGTTATTGGAAATGTTTGAATCATACGAGTTGGACACAATCCTATGCAGCCAGCACTGGGATCTAATTGTACAAAGAGTATAATAATATTAGTGTGCAGAAATATCGGCTTTGAACACAATAGACATGCATGCCTCTCTATATAACGCAACACGATCAGCTCTTTGCCGACGATACAAGACAGACAGAAAAATAAATCTTTCAAAAGTTACTTTAACTTATTTGCTATTTGGGATTTGCACCGTATTGATATTTTATAGGACATCTTTGCACTCCTTCCTGTACTGTAACTGCTGCACACAACCACGATAAATAAACTACAGCTACGAGGATCTTTTGTGTCATTGTGCTGTCACTGCATTTGCTAGACTGTACTGTACCTTGTTGCTCAGGTGATTCCAGCAGTGCAGCCAGGACGTGAAGATGGGGGAGCGAGGAGGAAGACCTGCAGCCAAGCTGACAACACAAAGCACAAGCAGTCAGACCGCCGCCTCAGGACTTCACAGATACGAGCACAAAGCCTTAGACGTAGTCAAACTGAAAGAGGTCCATTCTAAATCTACTTGTATCAACTTGAAACTATCCACCAAGTTTATTTGCAGAACATAAACCCCCTTTAGTTCACTACGCCACCTGTTTCTCTCAGGTACGAGCTAACAGGCTGAACTGACTGCATGCTGGAGAGTGAAATACGGAAGCCCTGAGGGCCAATTGAGAAAACTCATTTCCTGAGTTGGATCTCACTCGTTTTCTCTCCTGTGTTTACGATGTAAGAACAGGTGAAATATGGTTTTGCCAGAATAATCTTTTTAAGTTCATTAAAAAAAAAAATTAAAAAACAATCTGCGAAACAGGTAAAAATAATTCGCAAATGTTTTTTTTTGTCAGCATCAAGCGTTTGTTGTAATAGTCATTTCAAACACAAGAGGCTCAAGTGCACCACTACCACATGTTCTAAATAGGACTAAAAGCTTTCATACAAGGCAGTTTATAAATATTTATATATTGTGTATTAACAAGTTACATACCATTACTGTCATGTCTTTCTTTTGGCTAAAAATGTATTTTAAATCAGCGCTAATCTTACTTTTACTCCCATTTAGAACAGGAGGTAGAGGAGCCTATTGTGGTCACAATAAATATGACAACAAACAATTGATCGTGACAGAGAAATATTCACTTAGAAAAATGTTTGATTAAAAAATAGATTATCCTGGGAAAACATTTATTTGACCTGTTCTTGAGACACAGGAGAACAAACCAATTCAGTTCAGACTCAGAAATGGTTCACCAGGCTTTCGCTTTCTCACTTGCCTCTCAGGGCTTCCGTAGTTAATGTCCATCTGGTCCCTGATTATTAATACGTGAATGCAATGTTTGAAAGAATGACTCACCCACAGTTGTTGACCGCCATGAGATCTGCCACCAGCATGAACGGATATGTTAGAACACTCACTGCGATCTAGAGAAGAACACGCCCCATGAATATGAAGAAACGTTGCATATGAGAAACATTTCAAATAACAGTTTCAATGTTGAACTTACGCCCATCACAAACTTAGTATAGCTCCTTATGGCTGAGGCCTGACTGAACTGCAACAGAAGTACAAGCAGAGAGGTGAAACAGCACTTCCATTAGTTTGCATGCAACAGGAATATATACATTAAAAAAAGGATACATCTATAATAGCTGTATAGCTGGCATAACTTCACTATCCAGAAGAGCAGCTTGACAAATTCAAACTGAGAAAAAACTTGAATCTTCCTGATCAGATTGACATCATTTAGTTGAATAACAGCTGGTGACCAGAAGCTGCTCACTCCTAGAGGCCGGCTGAGAACTACCTGTACTGTAAAAGCTAACATGCTAAAGATTAATGAAAGATAATGTCCATTTCTGCAGCAGTAATTCCAATTACAGCAGTCATGTCATACTACACGTGTGTAAAAAACACTCTTTATAACGCTAGTACTGTCTTAATTTACTCATGTACACATGTCCAGTTGCTTCTACTTGGTAGTTTTTTTCCAGTTTTTTTTCTAACGACACATTAAGTTACCATCAGTCAACACTTCTGTCAAATTTTAAAAAAGTTAAAAACACTCCAGGACAAGACTGAATTATGCCCTTTGGACTACTGGAAAGCTTCATTGTGAAAAAAAGTGTTCAATTTAATTGATAGCAACCCCACAAAAATCAAAGTGACTAGAAATAAATGAGTGAATTACATCATATTTCAGAGAATATAATGCTCTGCCCTCTGAAGAACCAGGAGTAAAGATGAGTTTGAGTGCAGATGGAGCCAGGAGGAGATGTAGTCGGAAAAGAAACCAAAATATGTGTTCAAAGCCGGTATTTCTAGGTAGGAGTAAGTTAAAATGTATATATGCGTTATACATTCAAGAGATTCTGGGAGGAATGAACGGGTCAGATATGACATGAATACATCTCGTCTGCTAACTGGGACCACAAAGGTTCAGCCCATATGTTCTAACCCTATGGTTCTAAAAGGTTAAAACTATAAATGCTTATTAATACAATCCATTTTATCAGTAAGAATGAGAGAGTAAAAACATAGGATGTAGTGTCTCAGCTTGTTTTCTTACACTTTCGTCCACAGCGTAGGTGTTGATGAAGTGAGCCAGGAGGTTACAGCCCCACAGGAAGAGGAGCTCTCCCGCCACGTGGGGTATGAGACCACTGCCAACACACAACACTGCTCAGACCGATGCAGGTCAAAGGTCGAGGTAAATATGTAGAAAACATTTGACTGATGAACAGCGACGTCATGACTCACACATAGAATCCAGCCACTCCTTCCTCCTTAAAAATCTTGACCATGCAACTGAACATCCCACTGCAAATGTGACACAAACTCCATTAACAGAATGTCTACAGTGTAAACGGCTACAAGCAAGCAGCTCATGTTTGGCACAACGTTTTACCAGCTCTGAAAACTTTATTTTTTTTAAAAAACTGTTACATATTTTGTCTGTGAGGAGCTGCTTGACTTTTTATCCAGTTTAAAGCCACATTTCAATGATGATACACTTTTCAGATCTTGGTGGTTTTTAACGACACACATGCTACATATCAGAGCTGGGTTACTTACTGTTAAAGACAAATAAAAGACATTTCCCACTGCTGCTCCTTCACATTACAGAGAGGGACTTTTATTGTGAAGCAGCCACAGGAAATGCAACGTATTTATCACAGAGGTTACTCTACGAGGATCATACATTTTATGAATAACCTCATGGTTGCTTACTTAGTCATGAGAATGTAAATAAAGCATTGGGGCATCTCTGCAGCATCGTATGAAGTCTTACCCATACTTCACCTCTCTGCCAACAAACTGGGCCATACACCGCACTGACATCACTGCCAAAGGAAAGCAGAAGAGATGATGAGCCCGACAAGCCGTTTACTACTTGGTTCTTGTGACGTTACCATTCAGCCAGATCAGCTGTAAGGGGACTGACAACATGGCATTTACTGAAGGAAGCCCAAAATGGACGGATGGTCAAATAGTTTCAAAACAAAAAGTAGAACCTTCTGCAATGCGTCACTGTTCAAGTGAATATCTTTGGGTTTTACTTGACAGGCGTAATGAGGACGTACCATGAAACGGATGAGTGACTACTCTGGACAGGCACTGGATGATCATCTCATGTGAGGTCTGGAGAGAGGAGACAATTTGAAGAGACCACCTGGTGTGAAGATTCATCAGCTGTCTATGTTAAGGTGGACTGATGTGTCTTCAGTTAGTGCACATCTTTTGATACCGATGCAGTACCTCATAATATACATTTTTGGTACATTGAGGATTATAAACACATTGTTTTCAACAAAACCCTTTTTTCATTTAACAACAGAAGCCAAAGAACTCAAATTGTAAACGTGAATAAAACATTAACAAGCTGAGACTGTACAGAAAATAAAACACCGTCTAATGTCAGCTTCTGCTTTTTATCCCAAAGTGTCAGATCAAAGAATGGGAAAAGAGAACACGTCTGTTCAAATACTGTCAACTTCTGCTGCTGCAGTTTTCTACACTCTCGGTCTTGAGCCGTGATGTGGCACATGTTCGAGAGCTACTCAAATAGATTTCATAATGGAACATTCAGCCTCTGTTTAACAATGACTCTATGTCTCTATATGACCTGCAGAAGTAAACAAGGATAATCGGTTATTTCTATATCGTTATTCTTAATGCCTGACGATTTACCGCGACATCCGATGATGCGATTTTTGGCATGCAGGTTCACTATAAACAGCGGGGCCTCCAGCAGCGGCCATCCCACCGCAGACACACTCAGAAGACGCTTCTCGACACCGACACCACGCTGCTAGAGACCCAGGACGTATCGCTGGGCCCGCTGGAGGGAAGGGAGGCAACGGGAGAACCAGAACCAGGACTGAGAGGGGCAGACTGTCAGACCCTGATGCAGCAAAACTAGAGTTTTCTTAAAGGGACTGTGGTGCTGGGAAACACACCCGCTAAATACCAAATACTCCAACAGAAAGTGCGAGTCACTTCAGGGATGTCACTTCAGTTAAGACTCTGAATGAAATAAGTCGGGATGTTACTCAGGAGTAGCTGACCTCTCACCTCTTTGACCACTTTCCTGAGTGAAGTCTGCAGGTCCTCTCTCTTGGAAAGAATCTCCACCTGCTGAACAAAGAAGTGACATTACTGTGACGACCCTCTACAATATCCACATCTTTGAAACAACCTTTTTACCCAAAGACATTTCTTTTATGCCCAACTCAAGATCCACTCATATGAACCCATTCGTTCTTGAGAGAGAGTTGTTTGATTTACACAAATACCTTGATTCTCAATGGTTCGGTCGTTAAACAAGCTCAAATAAATAACATAGAATAAAACTGTAAGATGACACTGTTAAATCAAGTAAATAATAATCCTTTTGGTTATAACATTCCCTCCTTTTTTTCTGCAGCTAGTGCTTTTGGTGTGTGATGGAGGCACGGTAACAAAAAGAGGGAATTTCACAGTAAAAGACTTTGATCAGAAAGTAGACATTAGCCGGCGGAGCTGTAGAACCAGGACTGTGTTTGTATGAACGGATCTGTGAAAATAATCTTCTCATTGTATTGAGAAGAACTCTACAGAGTTTGTTTTGACTGGAGACACATCAGTACCAGAACCCCCACTGACTCTGTCATCCCCAGGACAAGTTCCTACCGGTCACTCCCCTGTCCTTCATTTAAACACACTTGACACTTTACATTACACTTTGTTTATAGTATTGTTATCCGTTTGTTGTGCACTTTATTTTATATTCTTTTATATTCTATTGTAAATTTGTATACGTTTTTATTTCTCGCACTGTGTTGATTGTTGAATGTTATGTACCACCCGCCATGACAAATTCCTTGTATGTGCAAAATACATTGACAATAAACGATTCTGATATGAACTCAGTCACTGATGATATTTCTGACGTTTTCCCAAATGATGGAGAGACTGTGTCATGCAGATGATGATTTACAGGTGATGAGGTCGTGATATCCAGCTGTGCGTGATGACAGCTGCTCTGTGCTGTCGGAGAACCTCACAGACATTTGAGTAATAATTGCGTACCTGTGTGAGTCAAGTTAATTATAATTATATATATTAAAAAACAGCTGTTTTGGGGGATATTATTGACGGAGCTTTAAAATAATCAAATCCTGAAGCTTTCTGCAAGCAATACAGTTAAAGTAACCTGAATTAACATTTATTAAAAATATCTAATATCTACATTTGGTTCCAGTGAGGCATGATTGAGCTTATATAGTGACTTTGCTGTTGTAAACATTACTGTTGCTCCTCTAAAATCATTTTGAGTTATTTTTAAAATATAAACATATTCTAATCCTGTTCTTAATTTAGTAAGTTTTTTAAAAATAATATATTAAAAAGCAGTTATTTAGTAATGAAAAAGAACAGACATCGGTAAAGAGCTGAATCGATAAGAGTGGTTTGGATAAAAGCGGACATTCTGTTCCACCACAACCATCTCTAACACCCAGCAGGCTGCAGACTCTACAGATGCTTTTAATTAAAACATCGAGGGAAGTTAACTTAAAATTGCCTAAATATTGGAGTAGGAAACAATCATCCCTTTCAATCATCGAATTACAATCCAATCAGAATTGTATTTTTTCAAAAACACAGCAGCCTTCATGTCAGAAAGTGTACCTGTTTAACTTTGCTCCTGACCACAGTGGAGATGGCGCTGGACATGATGCGAGGCGACAGGCCGCGGAAGAGCCCTCTCTTTCCGTCCACCGTCACGATGTGCTGCGCTGGAAGCACAATGTACATTTACCGTCAACTGCCGTCAACTTGTTCGCCGGCGAGCGACACGACATCGATTAACCCGGCCTCACTCGCTCACCGTAGGAGAAGAAGCCGGGCAGGTACAGGACTCTTCGTCCGAACATAGTCGTGCCCACCGTTGAGGGGAGCGGTTCATGTCCCACCTGAAACAACAGAGCCGGAGATTGAACACGAGCCACAAGGGTGATGGTGACGTTGAGCCAACACACCACGGCCCTTACAGTGTGTCCATCATTAAGTTTAAAAAACTGAAAATTACTCATTCATGTGCAAAATAAGTACAATATCAATGTATGTATGAGCAATATTTCCTACCTCATATGTGCAATAATGTCGATGATTATATTGTACTTTTAGCTTTTGTTGTTTTTTACGATTTACTCATTTATTATACCTTTACTGTTTATTTCTTGTACCTGTTTACTTTTGTTGTATTGTTTCCTACTGCTGTCTCTTGTTGCACTGTCCACTCTGCTGCTGTAATCCTGCAAAATGTCCCTGCTGTGGGACTAATGAAGGATTATCATATTTTATCTTAATCTGTGGTAAGGTAGGGCCTTTTCTGAAACAAAAACAGTGTTTTACCGTATCCTGTCTGTCAACAACTGTCTGTCCTCTCATCAATCATTTTAGATGCTGATCACACAGCACAGCTATCAGACCAGCCTGCATGATTTTTGTCAGATGACGTTGTGATCATGAAGTCATGATATTAATCAGGGGAGCCCAGCAGCTCGGGAATAAATGGTTAACAGAATCTAGGAGCGACAATTTTATAAGTTTGCTAACAAAAAAAGAGGCCAGAGAAGATGTATGCCGGTACACTATGTTGTCCTATTCCTATTAGATGATCATAAGGTCATACTATCTCACTGTGAATTGGCTGAGAGACATGACCGACTATACATTGGACCCTGACAAATCAATAGCTCGCCCGTCTTTCACAACATGTGTGAGGTGAGGTTTTCGGGGACCAGTTCCCACTGACAGCTGCAGGATCTTTGCTCTTTCGATTTGCTGCACTTGAGTGCTCTGCGCTCCTATTGGTCAGCGAGAAATTCTGGCACCTTAGTGTTTTTTATCAGGATGCTGTGACGCTTCACAGATGACACACCACACAGGATCAGGTGTAGTGCCACATCTGTCCTCATTGGGCTGATGTGGACATACACATTGGCTACATTGTGTCAACGTCTATCCACATGCAAAAGGAGCAGCTATGGAGTCAGCCATTACACCTAGACATGCTCGTAGTATCTCATGCACTGTTTCTCTGTGACACTGTTTTCTGTATTCAATAATGTTAAATGCAGCATCTTTTCCAAAGGGTTCAGAGCACACACCTGGATTCTCAGTCAAAACTGAGGATATATTTGACATGAGAACAATTATGTAGTCTTTGAAGAAAATGTGCATTCATGTTTGACAAATTATAAATAAGGGCAAAACTGGGGCTTTCAAACCCCACTGGAGCTCCACGGAGAGGCGGTTCTCTGCCGTACAGCATCTCCTCTTACCGGAAGAACAGCGCACCGCAGCGGGACTCTTCTGCCCGTTTAACGACCGTGGATGTAATGAGCAGCAAGCCGGTTGTCGTTGGCCGATACGTTGATTAAAAAAAAAAACTACATGGGGACATTTGGAGGACTCCATAAACGACACAGCAGTCGACGCGTTGACACAGTCATAAGAGTTGCGGTTAGCTAGCTAACACCGGCTAACTTACCTGTATTAGCAGCTTCACATACAGCAGCGGGTGCGTAAAGGCTGTTACTCCCGCTCCCAGCAGCAGCACCGCAGTGTCCACATCCACGAGGGTCGGCGGAGCATCCTCCTCGACATCGACTGCCTGACCGGGCGATTCCATCTTTAATTGCCGTCCGTAGAGGAGGGAGACGGCTTCATGCTCTGCTGGAGTACCCCGCCGCGGCTGCAATCACACTCTGCTGGAGTAGGAAAAACAATTTCCGCATTGCACTTTCAAAATAATATGCACTCAGAGGTAATTAAGGTAGGGACGAAATAATATTGTAATAAATCATACTCATGCATGAGACAGAGCACGAGCAAAATATGTGTTTTATTACGAATATGAGGACTTATTATTGCTAAAAAAAAAAAAATGCCACGTGACAGCTGAACCAAAACACTTGGGCGGAGTCTGGCTCGTGCCATCACATGAACACACGTGCACACCGCTTTTTTCTAATCTTGTGCAGACAGAAGACCCCCCCCCCCCCCAAGGCCTGAAACCCTGAACCCTCAGAGACTTACTGACGTCACCTGTTAACTGGTTGAGTGTGAGAGAATGAGGGCTTGAAATTGTGTAAATACGAATGGGACAGTACTTTGCTGCAACATTATGACAACATATAGTGTGCCACTGTTTTATAAATGAGACCTCAGATATTATACATTATACGTTAGGAAAGAGTGGACCGGGAGGTACCAGAGATGCTTTCATAAAACCAACATTTAAAAATAGTTATTCGACACCATATTAAAAGCAGGTAATATATGTTGTCATAACTTTCTTCGTCCCACCAGTACATCCTTTTTCTGGCAAGGAGGTTCGAAATACGTTTAGAGAGTCATTACAATTCTATTCTTGTGTTGTCTTTTTCATTTCCGTATCTATAAAATGTAATAAATTATTATACTTTGTATCTTCTAGGAGGTTCATATGAAACGTACCACTTCCAAATATTTGATATACAGTTGAGGCCAAAATTATTAGCCAACCAGGAATTATGGAACATTTTCATAAAATTCTCCTCAATGTTTGCAGCATTGATAAAACTTGATATAATCAAACATTCACCAGTGCTATTTAGTAGCTTTTGGTAAATTTTGGAATATAAAATACATTTTTAGGCTTGCTTTATATCAAATATAGTGAAAAACGGGGTGGTCAAAAATATTAGCCCCCTGATGGGGTGGTCAATAATATTACCCCCCCATGTGAATTTCTGCTTTCAAACACACCTAATTAACCAATCAACTTTCAAGCCACACCTGTGCAGTCAATTAGCTTCCTAACAACACCTGAGCATTCAATCAGCATAAAAAGACTCCAAGGAACAGGGCACTTGAACACATTATTGAGAGGGACTACTTTTACTCACGATGCCAAAGACAAAGGAAATCAGTCTTGAGCTCAGAAAGAAGATAGTGAAGGCTCATGATAAGGGGGAAGGCTATACTGCCATTGTATAGTGTCTAGACCTGTTGTATGTTGCATCATTGCCAAGTACAAGGAGACAAATTCTGTAAGAAACAAACCTGGGCGTGGTCGTAAGCGCAAGATTTCAAGAACTCTTGAGAGGAAAATAGTCAGAGATGTCAGCAAGAAGCCCCGGACATCTGCCAAGATGATTGTTGCTGACCTGGCCTCTTCTGGAGTTGATGTTTCAAGGAACACAGTTGTGAGGGCTCTCCATCGTGGTGGGCTTCAGGGCCATCGTCCCAGAAGAACCCCTTTACTCAAAGAGCGGCACATCACACCCAGACTGAGGTTTGCTTGTGAACATTTAAAAGGTAAAGATGAGTTTTGGAAGTCTGTGCTTTGGTCTGATGAGACTAAACTGGAACTTTTTGGGCACATGGATGTTGCTTATGTTTGGTGAAGAAAGGGAGAACCCTTCAACCCTAAGAACACAGTTCCCACAGTTAAACATGGTGGTGGGAGCATCGTGCTGTGGGGCTGTTCTGCACCCTCAGGCACAGGGAGCTTTGTTCGGGTGCATGGCATCATGAAAAAAGTAAATTATGTTGATGTTTTGAGGGATAATATGCAGAAATCTGCTCGCAGTCTATCCTTAGGTCGTCGCTGAGTCTTCCAACAAGACAATGACCCAAAGCGTATATCAAAATTGGTCCAACAGTTCCTGAAGGATACCAAAACCAGTCCTGGAGTGGCCCGCACAGAGCCCAGACCTCAATCCTATTGCGAATCTGTGGCGGGTGCTCAAAGTGAATGTCCACGCTCGGAAACCACGCAATTTGGACCAGCTGGAAGAATTTGCAATGGAAGAATGGGCCAAAATCCCTCAGGAGACCTGTGCCAACCTAGTAAAGAAGTACTCTAAGAGGCTGTTGTCAGTTGTGGCTCAGAAAGGGTACACCATTGACTATTAATGGGCAGGGGCCTAATCATTTTGGATGTCTCATTTTTGCCTTTTCTTGTTTCAACTCAGTGTATCAATAAAATATGCTAATCAAACTTAGTGGACATTTTGTCTTTGTTATTTTGGAAACAAATGCACTATAAACATTTGTTGTTAATGGTCATTTCCATGGAGAAATCAAGAGTTTTGTCTAATTTCATAAGGGGGGAGCTAATAATTTTGTAAAACTGTATAAGAAAAAAATTAAGAATAGTCCCAATACATGAGTTTTAAGAATTTCTGAGGTCACAAAGGAGTTTTTGACATCTGTTTTTCAAACCCAGATGAGCGTAAACAAAGCTTTAAAGGAAGTCCAGCAGGTGGTGCTCTTAGCTTTATAATGGCCCTGGGTCCTGTTGTCTTTATGATCCAGGAACCAGCAGCAGTCCTGTCACCACAGACTCTATAAAAGCCTGTAAAACAAGCACACTTTAATTCGTAACTGGATGTCATTTTGAATATTGTTTTTTTTTCTCTTCTCTTTTTACTAAGTTTGGATAGCTTACAGAAGTCAACCAGACTGGTGTCCAACTATTTTGGATTAAACCGAAGAGTCATTTTTGCAGTTCTGTGATAAGACCTTCAAGAAGACTATTTGTATTGTGAAACAGTATGAAACAGACCGCTTGGATCAATGCGATACTATGAAAGAATGGTTGTGTGGTCCCCATCTCCTGTTTGTATGTTAGGCTTATGTTAGCAGAGCGTAGCCCCAATGCTAATTGGTGAATAAACAAACAAAAAAAGAGTATTGTCTATGACGGTGATGATGGTTATATTATAATGATATGAAATAAGAGGACAAATCAACTGACATTCATCTACGTGTATTCTTTATACTAAATCTTGTGAACTTTTACTCATTCCTTTGTCATTTTTTTCCCACATTCCAACTGTACAACTCTTTGATTTTAAAACAAACAATTATATTTTTTTATTGTAAACATTTCTATTCTATATTGATGTTTCTTGTCTTTTGCAGTACTTGCTTTTATTTTTTTTGTCTCTTACAAATTGTATTGCACCAAAGCACCAAGGCACACTCCTTGTATGTAAAAACCTACTGTAATGAACCCGATTCTGTAGGATCCTCTATCAGGATGGACAGAAGTGTGATAGATGTCATGTGGACAGAATGAACAACATAACAGAGTTACAACACATCCAATGTATATGACAGAAATTATTCATATAATGAGAGTAGTAAGCAGAATAATAATGGAAAAATTAAGAACAACAGCAGTGGATATATTATAATAAAAGCAGTAATGGTATATTGGCAATATCAATAGCAATGTGATTACTAATAATAATGACAGTAGCAGTAGGTGTCAGCAGGACCACAGCAGGAGGCAGGACCAAGACCATGGTCCAGGTATAACCAGGATCCATGGAAACCTGTGAGGAGAGAAAGCACAACGACTCTGAGGAAGAAGCAAAGTTAGTGAGCATTAATGGGACATGAATTCATACAGAAGGAGATAGAGAAGAGGAGACAGGAGCTCAGTGTATCCAGTCTAAGCCTATAGCAGCTTATCTAGGGGCTGGTCCAAGGCAAACCTGAGCCAGCCCTAACTATAAACCTGAGCTAGCCCTAACTATAAACCTGAGACAGTCCTAACTATAAACCTGAGCCAGTCCTAACTACAAACCTGAGCCAGCCCTAACTATAAACCTAAGCCAGTCCTATAAGCATTATCAAAAAGGAAAGTCTTAAGCCTAATCTTAAATGTGGTGAGTGTGTCTGCCCCCCCAGACTGAAACGGGAAGCTGGTTCTACAGAAGAGGAGCTTCAGGATAATTGAAGGCTCTGGCTCCCATCCTACTTTTTAAGACTCTAGGAACCAATATGTGCCGTTCAGTTTTGCAAGCAGGGTGTCAACTCAAAAGCAGGAGAAAATAGGATGAAAAAAAATCATTAAACTCAGACATTACATAGTATACTATTTAATCTACTGCGGTCATTAGAACCAGTTATTAAATAGCAGAGAAAGCTCAAACAGATTGAGAGTTACACTTAGAGGTCTGAGGCTGGCTTCTTGCCGCACCGAGGGCTTAGATGGACCTGAGCTGATGTCCTCACTCATCTTGTTTCTACTATCACAACAGACACATCATTATAAAAATTAAAAATAAGATTAGAAACACAACGCTGATTCCCTCAACTAGACCATTTTTCCTTGATGGGAAAAAAGAATGAAAGCTTGAATCGTGGAAATGTCAACGAGACACTTCAATCAGCATGTTATCTGCCGTCATTGTTTGCATATGGCCATATCATTCATCGCAAACCTCTTTTTCTCATTTGACATCAACGCTCTGCTGTGTCTGGATGAAAGAATATGATTGGTAGAAGGAGAGGAGCCCCCCAAGGCCCCCCCCCCCCCACACACACACACACACACACACACACACACACACACCTCACAAACGAGTGTGGTTAAGTTGCAGATGCTGTGGGTGACTTGATTTACTGTCATACTGGCAGGTGCTGGTTTCAGCCCACTGACTGTTTGCATTCATGCTGACAGACACAAGCCCTCAGACTGCAGGTGGACACATCACTTATTTCATACCACAGCTTTCTAAGCAGTGAAGTGCTGCTTGTAAAAACGAGGCTTTAAGAAAGCCAATCCTTTCTTTCATGCACCCTGTCCTCATGTATCTTTCCCCAGTCTGACATGAACTATTATACCAGAATGTCTGCTGTGAATTCAAGTCAAAATAATCGCGATATCTCTTTATATTTTGAAATAAACTATGAATCAAATGGCTAAGTGTGTAATGAGAAAGGAGTCTTTGATTATTACCAACTTTTACGTTCAGCTCTTTTTTAGCTCATCGTTTTGGTTTTGAGACCCACAACTTTGCTGTTTTGGTTCCGTCTCAATGCTCTCAACCTGTTTTCCTGTAGCAGCTGGCACCTGTTGTCAGTGTTAAAATCCACTGTACACTATACCTGCAACCCACAGACAGACTGCATAATGGAGGATTTAGCAGTTAAAGAGACAGATATTTAGCCTCAGGAAATAGTGGAGACCAAAAAAGAGCTAAAAGAGGGTGAATATTGAACTCATCCGGTTGACACAAACATGTCTCCTTCTTTTCTTAGGATACACTGGACCATCCTTTACCAAACAAAAGAAGATAATGCCGTCCCACAATTCCTTGCGGCGGCAATATAAAGTGACGCACAATTCGGCCGTGAAAAAAAACTATATGCCTATCTTGCACAGGTTTAACAACTATTTTCATACAATCATAAACTAATGGTATTCATGTTGATGAATAGGAATAGACAGTGACAATCCTTTCGTTTCATTTCATATGTGTTTATTTACTTCTAACATGTAACAAATAATAAAAAAAAAACAGGAAGACAAAGTAAAATGAACAGTAATTAAAGCTGCGAGCCTCCTCCCGCATGTCGGGGGTGCCAGCGGGACTCCAACGTATGCAGCCGAGATCGTCTGCGACAGTCGGACAACGCGCCTACGAGTCCGATGATTTTTTTCTGCTTGGACCGTGTGACGCAGGAAATGATGCTATTCAAATAGTCCACCGCTTCTTGTATCTGCTGTGTGGCGCTACAGAAGACCCGCAAACATGCATTATGTTGCTCTATATGAACTAGAAACCACATTGTGCAAAAGTCACGTAAATCGGATGCTGTTTGTCAGAAAATGCAGATTTCCTTTGGCCAGCAGGTGGCGCTGTGAGTGTTAGTGAAACTTAGCTTGTGGACATCCTCAGGCCATCAGTGTTATCGAGCATGGGAAGTTTGGGAGCGTTTGGAACAAGTCCGGCTGAGTTACATCAGTTTTTTTCATTGGGAATCACGTAAAGTAGCCGCCCGCTACGGCTAAGCCATTCCGTCAAACGTAAAGCTTTTGATAACTTTTAATCACAAAAGTCTTGAGACTGTACCGACCAAATTTGAAGTGGATCCGACAAAGTCCCTAGGAGGAGTTTGTTAAAGTATAGCGACTAAAAGTAAGCTTAAATCTATTGAAAAATGACACAAAAATCAAAATGGCCGACTTCTGGTACATTTTAGAGCATGGTCCTAAGAGACATATTTGTAAGTCTCTCTGAGATACATAATCCTACCAAGTTTCATACAGGTACCTCAAATGTAGCGCTGGGGCTGCTCTTTTGAAATATTGTAGGGGGCGCTATGGAGGCAATTTAAAACGGCCTAGCCAAACACCCATATAAAATATGTCCTCCCATTACCTAGAACACATGTATAAAGTTCCATGAGTTTTTGAGCATCGCAAGCCACTGATCCATCAGCCTACTTTTTCATGGCGAATGATGCGTTGCCATGGCAACAGCGTTCAACGAAAACTCCCAATATTCATGATGATGCATCATCAACGTGTTAAGGCTATCTTTACAAAATTTCAGACTGATCTGGTGAACTGGCTAGGAGGAGTAAATAAAAGTATAAAATATGACATTTCCTTTTGCCAGTAGGTGGCGCTATGAGTTATTGAACATTTTTCAATTGAAATGTGCTAAGAGTTGAAGTAGCATCATGCATAAGAAATTTTGTGCAGATTGAATAATGTACCTTGGAGTTATAACAACTTCTTTCTTCCCGACCAATGAGGCAAAATGGCCGCCCCGCCACGTCAAGGTTCTTTGATGAAAACTCTAGCTTTTGATAACTTTTCATCACAAAGGTCTTAAGAGCATCCCGACCAAATTTGAAGTTGATCGCATGAATTCTCTAGGAGGAGTTTGTTCAAATACAAAGGCTGAAAACGCGAAAAATCACCAAAAAATTGAAATTGAGTGAATTACTGTAGCGCCCCCTATTGGTTGAATGAACTGAAAATTGCAGGGTATGTTCCACCATGCAATGTGCACATATACTGCAAATTTGGTGATTTTAGGATACACGGTTGAGAAGTTATGTGTAATGATAAACAAGCCACGCCCCAAGAAGTTCATTGGTCCGTATCTTCTAAACGCTATAAGATATCAGCAATCTTTTGATAAATTTTTGTGATGGAGATCTAAAAAATATCCACAGCAAATTTGGTAGCAATCGGACAAAGCGTCTAGGAGCAGTTATGAAAAATGAGTTTTTCACAAAATTCAAGATGGCGGAAAATTTTTCCAGGCGGAGATTAGGGGTCTGAGAGGCTTTTTTGTAGAACTAGTGGATCTGGACATGTGTGTCGAATTTCGAGTAAATCGGACATACTGGCCGAGGGGCGTCGCCGGTCCAACTTTGAGGGGGTGCTAGAGAGCCATTTTTTTTCACACAAATATACAACCTCTATCATACCCCAAGTTTCACCAGACCTGACAAGACTGCAAAATGTGGTGAGTTTTCATGCATGGCAAGTACCCCAAATATGCTCCCAAACGATAAAAATAAAAATCATTAAAGCTGCGAGCAGCGATGAGCGGGCCCTCGCCTCCTCCCGCACGTCGGGGGTGCCGGCGGGACTCCAACGTATGCAGCCAAGATCGTCTGCGGCAGTTGGACAACGCGCGTCGGAGTCCGATGATGTTTTTCTGCTTGGACCGCGTGACGCAGGAAATGATGCTATGCAAATAGTCCACAGCATCCTGTATCCGCTGTGTGGTGCTACAGAGCATGCAAAAACATGTTTTATGTTGCTCTATAACAACTGTAGACGACATTGTGTAAAAGTCATGTAAATCGGATGCCAGTTGTCAAAAAAACGCAGAATTACTTTGGCCAGCAGGTGGCGCTGTGAGTATTTGTGAAAATGAGCTTGTAGACATCCTCAGGCCATGAGTGTTAACAAGCATGGGAAGTTTAGGAGCGTTTGGAACAAGTCCGGCTGAGTTACATCAGCTTTTTTCATGGGGAGTCACGTAAAGTAGCCGCCCGCTACGGCTAAGCCATTCCGTCAAACGTAAAGCTTTTGATAACTTTTAATCACAAAGGTCTTGAGACTGTACCGACCAAATTTCAAGTGGATCCGACAAAGTGCCTAGGAGGAGTTCGTTAAAGTATAGCGACTAGAAATGAGCCTAAATCCATTGAAAAATGACACAAAAATCAAAATGGCCGACTTCCGGTACGGTTTAGAGCATGGTCCCAAGAGACTTATTTGTAAGTCTCTCTGAGATACATAATCCTACCAAGTTTCATACAGGTACCTCAAACGTAGCGCTGGGGCTGCTCTTTTGAAATATTGTAGGGGGTGCTATGGAGGCAATTTAAAACGGCCAAGCCAAACACCCATATAAAATATGTCCTCCCATTACCTATAACACATGTATAAAGTTCCATGAGTTTTTGAGCATCGCAAGCCACTGATCCATCAGCCTACTTTTCATGGCGAATGATGCGTTGCCGCGGCAACAGCGTTCAACGAAAACTCCCAATATTCATGATGGTGCATCATCAACGTGTTAAGACTATCTTTACAAAATTTCAGACTGATCTGGTGAACTGGCTAGGAGGAGTAAATAAAAGTATAAAATATGACATTTCCTTTTGCCAGTAGGTGGCACTATGAGTTATTGAACATTTTTCAATTGAAATGTGCTAAGAGTTGAAGTAGCATCATGCATAAGAAATTTTGTGCAGATTGAATAATGTACCTTGGAGTTATAACAACTTCTTTTTTCCCAGCCAATGAGGCAAAATGGCCGCCCCGCCACGTCAAGGTTCTTTGATGAAAACTCTAGCTTTTGATAACTTTTCATCACAAAGGTCTTAAGAGCATCCTAACCAAATCTGAAGTTGATTGCATGAATTCTCTAGGAGGAGTTTGTTAAAATACAAAGGCTGAAAACATGAAAAATCACCAAAAAACTGAAATTGAGTGAAATACTGTAGCGCCCCCTATTGGTTGAATGGAATGAAAATTGCAGGGTATGTTCCACCATGCAATATGCACAAATACTGCAAATTTGGTGATTTTAAGATACACGGTTGAGAAGTTATGTGTATTGAAAAACAAGCCACGCCCCAAGAAGTTCATTGGTCTGTATCTTCTAAACGCTTTAAGATATCAACAAGATTTTGATAACTTCATGTGATCTTGATCCAATAATGATCCACAGAAAATTTGGTAACAATCGGACCAAGTGTGTAGGAGGAGTTCTCAAAAATGTGTTTTTCACAAAATTCAAGATGGCGGAAAATTTTGGTAGGCGGACCCTAGGGGTCTGAGAGGCTTTTTTTTTTAGAGCTAGTGGATCTGGACATGTGTGTCAAATTTCAAGTAAATCGGACATACTGGCCGAGGGGCGTCGTGTATAGCAGTCATTGTCGTGAATAGCAGTCATTACTAATGTTTACACTTTGCTTCCAAGAGATCACTTACTTGTCAACAGTGTGGCCAGTACTGTGACATTTAATTTCCTTGTATGTTAATATGAAGTTTGACTTTGGATATATATTTCTCTTTTCTTTGTCCATTTCTGTCCATCTCAATCTTAAATTACACATTTAACTTCAAGTCCATGCTCAGACTGCAAATGGTAGCAAGGAAATACATGTGGCCTTGATGCTCATCTTCCAGTACAATAGTTAGTAGCATCTCATGACCATATTTAGTATTTATTTTGATGTATCCTTGTCTGTGCTAAAACAATAGGGGTCATGAAGAAATCAAAAGCTATTATTATTGTTTATTGTTGTTGTTTTTTGTTTTTGTCACCTGTGGAATTAAGAAGATCAGATGTGAAAATAAATTATCTTTCAGCAAGTCTTTTTCAAGATAGTTTCCAAGAAAGCCATCTATTCTATCATGTTTTTTAATAAAATCAAACTGATGCTATGAAATGATTATATATTTCATCTCTGTTTGTTTTTTCCAGTGCTAATAAATCAGCATATTGTGTACTGTGAAAGTGGTCTCAAGGAGAGATGACACAGTGAAGAGGACACAAACATTTCTCTCTGGATGGATGGTCAATATCTTCCCAATACAGAATCAAGGTACCAAGACATAACCATTAAAAACCACACACACAAATTAGTGAAGCCTGGACCTAATGACATTTTTTATCAACAGCCAACAGTTTTGAGCTACACAGAATCTGGTTAGTTTGTGTGTAATGTTGTCTTTCAACCATGATGGGGTGAATTCAGATGGGCAGGTGCAATACTTTTATCTGTAGGGTGCACAAACATGAAACCAGGGAACAGAGAGACAAGATTGATATCCAGGTAGACTATAAACATCAGGGAAAGGCAGAACAAAATCAAGTGCATCCCTTTTAGAAAATATAACTGATATTGTAACTTAAACTTAATCTATGGTTTAAGTCTTGTGTTCATCATGATAGTATCTACATTGCCAGGTGTATTGCATTGTACATGTAATTAGCAGACACGGTCAAATAAGCTCACATTGTGACACTACACAGTGGGTAATATCACTATTGAGCGACAACAGGAAAGCATAACTAAAACTAGAGATGCTCTTGTGATGGGATCACACCAGTCGCAACACCAGATTGGGCTAGGAGCGTATAGTGCCCCACTTCCTACCCTCTTACTTCAACCGTCTTTGCTCGCACCACACTCCACCATCTTAAAACTCTGCCTTCATTTTGATCTCAACTACACACCTTTCAAATTTTGTGACTCCATCTTGCACACTTGCGACGCTGTTGCGATGACAAAATCTGTCCACCGGCAGACAGAAATACAAACACCTGGCAAAGTAGTCACAACCGCCTCTGTGATAATTCCAGATACAGTAGGTGTCTTCATGACCACATTATGCCACGATGATTCACACACATACTCACAAGGTGAAAACAACACCAGTGTCACTGTTGCGGCTGGTAACCAGTTGGTAGAGAGACAAGATTAATAAAAAACAAAAAACATCACAAACCCCAAACAACATCTGTCTTCTTGTATACATCAGTCTCTTGCATAAAACAGGGATGTCATTACAGCTGTATCACTGTACAATGACGACATAAGTCATTACAGGACTGACACAGTTGGAAAAGAGTATGATGGGTAATATGTTACAGTGTGGGTGTATAAATAATAGAGCATTTTGTAAAATTAAGTGGCATGAGGGTAGGTTTTAATCGTACTCGGGCAACCCATTTCAAAGGTGTACAGCATGCTCTTTTTGGACTCATATTAAAGAAAAATATTAAACAGTGCAACTCAAATTAAATTAAGATATAATCACTTTTTATTTCCAAAACTGGAGCCTCCATGTGTCCATGAAGATACAGAAACATATTGATACAGACACAGAAACATGTTAGCATACAAAAGGGCGAAGTAGCCTTTATTTTTCCAGTGAGGTGAATCTTAAATGTTCATTAGAACAAAGTTGTGCTCACAAACTACATTTGAATCTGTACAACATCAGCACAAAAACTGACATTATGCATGCTTATATGTATCACAATAGAAAAAAATATGTTACACAGTGTATTCATGGTGTGCCTGTAGTCTAGCCTATAAGCATCATAGTGAAGTGGCACCTTCATGTGGTGACATTCTTGTTATAGCAACCTCCAAAATCTGTACGGAACAGAACGGAAATCACACACATTCCAAATGATTGTTATATAACTGCTTTACATGTAAACATCAAAATCGATGCAGGGCTTAACAGAATTAACTTTATGTCGATAATAGTATGAGTAATATAATCTAACAAGAAAAGTATATGAAAAGTCCACCAAGTGTGTCTGCAACAACCACTGCTGTAATTTTTGATTGAATGAATACAAACCACAATGACCCCCGTCTAGACTGAAAGTGTATCAAATGCTTTTTTCACTTGCACGTCTCATACAACAGTTACCCCTTTATTTTACTTTTCTGTTGATGTGTCACATGTGTTGCATCTTTAGAAGATGATCAGATCTAGAGGATTTTGTGTTCTGGGTTTGGAATCTTCTCTTTATGTTTTTCCTTGTTTCATCTTATTCATTTATGTTTAGTGTGTCCTGTCTTATTTTGAAATTTCACCCTTCCCATGTGTCACATTTTGTTTTACTTGCTGCCTTTGTCTTTTTTCTGTCTGTTTTCTTTCACTCCTGTGTTTAATTAGTTAATTAATACATTGTGTATTTAGTCTGTGTGTTCCCTCTCTTATTGTCGGGTCATCTGCTTTTGTTCCTTGTGTCTGTCAGTCCGTTAGCTCTGTTAGCTGGTAGCTGTTAGGAGCGGCCAGGAGGAGTGTTCGTGTTTAGGAGGGAAGAAATTATTTGTAACATAGGTGAACATGTCACAGGACTCTGTTTACTAATTGGCTGCGGATAGTCTCTGGCTCAAATTTCCCCCCAAAAGGTAAACTATCCCCAACCTTTAGTTTGGCCACACTTTGCCACAGACTTAAATGGCTGCAGCTCGCTGGGCTCGTAGCAGCTTTTCATAGACATTGCATGGCAGCTCGGATCAGACAATAGTCATATCAACATCTAGAACACATATGTAGTGACAGTGTCAGTTAACAGATTATTGTATGGTGGGTATTTAGTTTTTAACGATATTACTTTCTACATTTTTTTTGTTGTGTTAGATGCCTGAAATAAGGTCACAAGCTTAAAAGATGTTAAAGTTTTGTTCTATGACATAAAGTACGTAAGTAAATACCCCGCTTGTGTATGTTGTAGCTTTTATGTCTTAAATTACTAAATTTAGTAAGACTACTAAATGTTATCACGCTTTTATCTTTTTTGATAAGAAGTCACGCGACCATTGTGTAGTTTGTTTATTGCCTAACGTTAGCTTTTTACTTCTGGTGATTGCATTTATGCTTAAAAATTAATAAAAGTGATGTCCATTTGTGAAGATTATCTTGGTGAACAAAATGTGTAAGTATCATAAAGTTTTGTTTGCTTCAGAGGTTATTTTCTGCAGTAATCCAAAATTCAATGGAAAAATCCCATTGGCTCTTTTTAAAGTGAACCAGGAGGATGCTAACTTCCGGGTTGGCCACCAAATATACCTTATTCCTGCAGCACTATATTGTGAGTAGGTTATATATACATGTTAATGTTATCATTTAGTACCTATCAGTGTATACAGTGCCACAGAGCCCTTAGCATGTATATTGTTACAGTTAATTTCAAGATTCTTACACCCCTGAGTAAAACAACTAAATAAACAATCAACCTAATTAGGGTACAACAAAACAGGGACAGATTTAAAGTACTATGTACTTTTCTACTCTAAAAAAACGAATTATTGTGATTTAATTGAAAGTATTGAGGAGTTCCTGAAGCACATCTCTTCCTCTGTAAACAGACGACACACATTTACTGGTAGCTACTGTCTGGTGCTATAATTCAGAATAAGACCTTGGAAGTACTCCTGTGTGTTTTTGTATGATTGAAAAAGAAGGATGTGACATTTTGGGAGGAAATACCACAACAGAAAGGAGTACAGACTGGAGAGTACTGCCAGTGCGTTAAGTGTTTGGATGTACTTGCCATGGTAAAGTAAGTATTCAGTGGCAAAGATGATCCAGGTGAGGATCAGCAGGAGCAGGCAGAAGGTTATTGATTTGGCTTCATTGTAGTTTTTAGGAAGGTCTTTTCCCATGTATGAGAAAATAAAGCAAAGGGAGCATAAAGATAAAAGTAAAACCACAGGACCAAATAGTGCTTTCAGATTAATGTCACAACCAAGTATGATTTTGTCTGGGTACCAACATGTTTCATTGTAGGGCTTGGAAGGGGCAAAAATATAGCCAAAAAGAAGTAGGAGTGCCTGAGTAACAAATGCCACAGTGATGACCAGCTACTGTCCATGGTATGTCATCCACAGACTGTGGAGCTTGCGGAACTTGGCGGCTATTTTGAAAATGTAAACAATTTGAAAAGAGCGCACAACAAAACATGCTAGACAAACTGCGTAAAACAAAAGAAATGGTAAGAACCTTAGGATACAAGAGGAAGTGGTTGGCTTACCAAAGTAAAAGAACACACTAAGACTACACAGACTCAGGCAGCCTAAAATTAGGAAGCACATTGGTCCCCCAGCAGATCTGACAACAGGTGTGTTGTAGTTGATGGCAAAGAGAACGGACATGGCTAGTGTGAGGCCCACCAAGGCCCAGGCTCCGACCATGATCAGTATAGCCCCGCTGTCTGTGAATGGGATGTACTCCACCACCCGCAGAGTACATGATGTACTTCCTGCTGCAGACCATTCTGTTTTCTTACAGTTGATGCACTTGTAGGGGTCCTCTGTTTAACATGAGAGAAACATTTTGTCAATAAAGTTTATTCCTGCAGCACTATATTGTGAGTAGGTTATATATACATGTTATGTATATAGTTACTATATTCTGTTTTGATCAATGAGTTTATATACGCAGACAGTTGAAAGTTGCAAACCCAAGGCTATCGTTATTTTACAATAACGATCTTACAAATATTTATTGTTCGCTTGCTGCATCATCAAAACTTCTTGGGTTGAATCAAATGAAGCAAAAAGCTATTTTGTCTGCGAAACAGAAATCCCAGTATTATAGGCCTAAACCATATTGAACAAATGCATGGAGCATGAGATGTTTGTGTACCTACCTCCTTATATTTCTGTAAAATGATTGGCTAAATTAAAAACTGCTTGTGGTTCAGGCAGCCTGTTGGTGAAATTATGTTTTGGCTGACAGAGGATTGTAATGCCCAAATTGAAAAAATATTTGACAATTACCACGCCCTCTTAGAGTGTCCAGTCTGCAGACACACCCTACTCTGGTAAAGACAGGTTAGCCAGCTGGTGTCCACTCAACTTCCCAGGAGGGAAGATGGAGTCAGTGTGGATTGGATGACAGAATGCTTACATGTTGCTTCTGTCTCGCTTCCAATAGGGATTCCCAGTAAGCCATAACAAAGTTTAAAAGTCTGAAATTGGCTCACATCAAGACCAGAATGACAGCACTGCTTGTACTTGTTTTCTTCCTTTCATATAAAATAATTTACCTGTTTTGTGCATATAAGTTCCTTTAGGACAGATTTCACAATTGAAGCAGCATTTGTGGATTCCATCTTGCTTTTTAACAAATCCTACATCACATTCTTGGGAACAAAATGAAGTAGGCACCTGTACAAGACAATGATTTAGCAGACAAGTAAGGAAAAGTGCAAGATAACACCGTAAGAGGTTGGAGGCAAATTATAGACAAGTGGCGGTATTTAGGCCTATACAGCTTTTAAATATTCTAAATGGAGTTTGTAATATGCCTTCAACACTGAACATAACATCTAGACGTCCCTGCCAATGACACCATGAACAACCACCATTGGTTGATGTTCATGATATTGTGTATTAAATACATGTGCACTCATCCACACATACATCATTGCAGAAGTGGGAAAACAAAACAAAATATTTTTAAATCAACATATAGCGTATAAATTATTCCTAGGGAAAAACAACTTACTTTTTCCTTTGTGTACCACTGAATTTTGGTGACGTTGATGAAGAAATTGAACTTTGGGGGAAAATTATAAAAGCCGATCTCCTCTGCATCTCCACTTTGGTTCCAGAAAACGATAGAATAGGATCCAAAGTTGGGGTCGCCATTCTCATCAAATGTAACACTTTGATTTAAAAGTGTAAAGTTTGACTTCTTCAGCTCTGCCAGAACCTGATGTGGGTACACAAAGTTCAAAGAACTTGCATTTGTTTACAATGAACATTATTAGGTGATGATTCAGTAGGTTTTTAGCCTATAAATGTCACACTTTGAAATAAGCTTGTCTGTAAGATATATTTACAAGATTCAGATGGTGAGAACAAATTAAATGAATTATCAGATTATGTGTATACTTACTATGTGTGGGTACACTGTAATATTGCGATTACATCTGCCTGATTCACATTGCAAGGCATTATGCAAGGCATGAGCGATGGCATGTACAGCAGAATAAACAGGGAAATTAAAAGATGGGTCCACAGCAAGGATTTCTTCTGCACTCAGGCTGCTGCAGTTGCAAACCTGACTACACAATATATTTTGTTTTGCATTTTCACAATAGGGCTGGCTTTTGGAAGAATAGATAAAATCACTAAAACCAGGTATTGTCACTTTTGGCTCAGAAACCCCAATTACAGTCCCAATATTTTTGATTCCTTCCTTCTTGGGGAGCTCTTTGTTTAAGGACCATGCATCCACTGCTATCCACACCTTCTTGGTGACATTTAGTTGTATTGCTTTGTCAATGAGAGCTTTAGCAGTCCATTCAGGAGCAAAAAAAATAATGATACCTATCCTCTGTGCCTCTATCTGTCTGAATATTTTGGAGTATTCTGTATATTGATTGAGGCCTTTGGTGTATGCCAGGCAAATGTCAGTGTCCTTAATCCTCTTTATGAACAATTCCCGGCCATCGTTTCCATAATCATCATCAATGTTAAGGAATGCAACCCAGCGCCAGTTGAAGTGTTGCATAATATTAACGATCACTTCTATTACGTCTTTATTGGGATGTACTGTTCGTAGGAAAGACGGGAAATTCTGTTTTCTTGAAAAGACTGAACTAGCAGCTCCATAACTGACCTGTCAAAAGAGTAATGGAAAAAATTATCATTTTCAAATTCACAAATGTAACATTAAAACACAGTTTACAATAAATTGATAAGAACATATACAGTATATTTTGAAAGTTATAAAGAAATTGTCATTATTTTAGTGACCAATTTAAAAGCTGTTTTAATTTGTTTAAATGTATGTAAGACTGTTTTTATCACTTGATGTATCTGGAAAATGTACCATAGGAATGAGATCCATCATGAACAGTGGGGCTACACTCAGGGCTTGAGTGCTTGTATAAGTGCCGACCACTGCCATTAGTTTAGACACATTCTTGTGTGGTTCACCCCAAGGTTGGATCAAGCCGTCGACTGAGAGGAGTTTAAAGATGCCTGGAAAATTGTGTATATCTGAGCAGTGATCAAATATCTCATAGCCCAGAGATACATCTGGCAGGAGTTTGGTGGAGTTATTGATTTCCTCTACAGAGAATCTCATCAACTGAAACCTCCGATAACTTGACCGAATGAAGGGTTTACTGTGGATAGAGGAAGGACAGTGAGAGAATGTGAGAATTTCACTATTTACTGCCTGTACAGACATGTATAACAAGATTTTAATGGAACATGGACTGAGGTCAATAATGCAGACTTGATGTTCTTTGATAATATAGTAATTGATTAAATAGTTCTTGGGGAAATGTTACGAGCTATTTCCACTGACCTGAAAGCTAAGTTAAAACTTGAATGTGTAAGCCGTCATGTGTTGACACCAGGCAGTAATTATTTTCAACCTCAGAAGATATTCTTTCAGACTTATTGTAAGACTCACCTCGAGCAGTCGATGGCTTCTGGACGGTGTTGTTTAACAGCGGAACTATCATGATGAATGTCAAAAAGTCCAGCCAACAAATAATCTCCTTCCAGCTGAAACTCTGAGGCTGAGACAGTGCATTGAGCCCAGGCATGTAGAAAAGCTCCCAGGAGAAACAGAGACACGAATAAGTGTTTCATTGTGCTAGTTAGCCTACCGTTTACCAATCTGATGTGAAACATGAAATGGGAGCGCATACGAGTTGTCAGAAATACCTAATGGAGAAGAATACACAAATCAGTATGCAAAAATCATCTAACCTCTCCCTACAGCTTAGAAGTGATACAGTGCATTCACTTATATCTCTTTTGATGTTGCAGCCTTGTTCTAAAATTGTGCATTGAGGCAAGGCATGTAGAAAAGCTCCCAGATAACACAGAGAAGCAAGAAAATGTTTTATTGTTGTAATTACCTTTCAGCATTCTGACATGAACTCAGTAGCTTCAGCCTTTTGTTAAGCAATGCGATGCTCTTAACAACAAACCCCCAGTGTTCATTTCCATGAACTTGAGAATGCATGACAGCAGATGTCATACATATATACCTGGAAATGGTTGGAGGAGAATACACAAATCAGTATGCAAAAAGGATTGAAGCTGCACAGACTCTGCAATGATGATTATGAGCAGGTAAATTCAATACCTCCTATCATGAATAGATCTAGTGTTACTTGATCCTTCCTTTAGCCAAGATGACAAATGCACCATTTACAGTACTACAAAAAGTTTGTGAACCCTTCAGAATTTTCTGTATTTCTGCATAAATGTGACCTAAAATGTGATCAGATCCAGACTCAAATCCTAAAACTAGATAAATAGGGCACAGTTAAACAAATAATAAAAAAATATATATATACTTAATCATTTAGCTAAATTTTTGTTTAGTTTAGCGGTCCCTGCCCTATTGAAAGACTAAGATCTGAAGAAGGTCAAAGCAGTTAAGCTTGGCACCCAGTGATGCTGGACAAAGTGTGATTTACCCAACAGGATAGTAACATGGACAGAGTTGTGGCATCTCATTCTCCCTTCCATCAATATTACAAACTCTTCCCTCATTAGCACACTTGTACGCATGGGGGCTGTCATAGGATCCCCGTTGTAAACTCTGGAGCAGGACGTCCCAAAGATCTGAACCCACTTTACAGCAAATGGCTAGATTCAAATGAGATGAGGTTAAAATAAGTTATATAAGACATTCCGAACATGAATATAGCAACAAACAAATATTTATGCTATGCAAAGATATATACTAGTGGATTCACAGTTGGCCCTATCAGCGCTGTTGCCATTGTTAGCGCTGTTAGTTGCACTGCTACCCGGCACCATTTCAGCTCAGTTCACTCCATGTTAGCTTGTGACGTCAGAGGTGAGAGCTGTTTGCAGACAATCCCGGCCCAGACTCTGACTCAATCAAACTCCTTCGAAATTCAGAGTCTGGGCCGGTATTACCTCCACACAGCTCTCACCATAGAGTTCTTTTAAGGTTGGAGGGAAGCAGTATTTTCCAGAGTTGGTCCATACTTCGCTGTGTCCAGATATTGTATCCGCTAAGATAAGATGATTCTTGCTTCGACAAAGGCCCAGTTTGGGAAGTTCCTTTAGGTGTCTCTCCCACTTTTGCTTTAACCATAGTACCTCTAGCACGCAGGCCCAGTGATAAAGGATTTTAACCATCCCCAATTCCCATGTATGAGAGGGTGTCATCATGGCTTCTGTCCTCTTTCAAGTCTACTCAACGGTGCAAGAAATCCAGTCTTTTGTCTCTAATGTCCTCCAGTGTGAACTTGTTCTGTGACAGTTTGCACTTCTTAGGCTTTTATTTTGACCCAGATGTTGTCCACATGTCTAAACCAATGACAAAGTGTTGCCCCCATTAAGATTGGTTCTGTTGCCTATGGCATCATCCTGTAACAGGCATTTCCTTCATGGAGTCCAATGCCTCAGAACAGTAGTTGGTACATGTGAAAAGTGAAGTAGCACTGTAAAATAGCATAGTTTAATCCAGGTCTAGTTTTAATTTAATTTTGGGTGTGGTGTGGAGCATTGCCAACTAAGGGAGTTCAAATAGTGGCTAAATGCTGTGTTGTATTGTATGTGAGCAAATTGATGCTCTGCTGATGAGCCTGCATTGAGTACCCTTCCTTATGTACACATGTCAGAGATTCCATATAGACATGGGCTGGCATGTCAGAGGTAAACATGGTATTATTGTGACCAACATATATGGCTTTGTTCTTCTCCAGCTATTGTATGCAGTCCGACATTATTTTATAGCTGTTGGTGGGATGTCAGACTTTAATATGTACTTGTATCACTGTTTGGTCACATTGGAGTTGTAGTCTGCTGAGCATGAGAGGTACATTGATCCTGTAGTTGTAACCACACCCATGGGGGGACTAAGACTATTTATTCAATTAAACACATCTGAGTCAGTTTGATACCTGTGCTCTTGTTGGAGAGACAATTTGAACGGGCCATGGCAACAGCTTTCAATGAAAACTCTCAATATTCATGATGATGCATCATCAATATATTGAGGCTATCTTTACCAAATTTCAGACTGATCCGATGAACTGGCTAGGAGGAGTAAATAAAAATATAAATTAAAGCTGCGAGCAGCGATGAACGGGCCCTCGCCTCCTCCCGCACGTCGGGGGTGCCGGCGGGACTCCAACGTATGCGGCCGAGAATGTCTGCGACAGTCGGACAGCACGCCTACGAGTCCGATGCTTTTTTTCTGCTTGGACCGCGTGACTCAGGAAATGATGCTATGCAAATAATCCACAACTTCCTTTATCTGCTGTGTGGCGCTACAGAAGACCTGCAAACATGCATTATGTTGCTTTATATGAACTGGAAAGCACAATGTGTAAATGTCATGTAATTTGGATGCTGTTTGTCAGAAAACGCAGATTTCCCTTTGCCAGCAGATGGCGCTGTGAGTATTACTGAAAGTTAGCTTGTAAACATCCTCAGGCCATGAGTGTTATCAACCATGTGAAGTTTGGGACTGTTTGGAACAAGTCCGGCTGAGTTACATCAGCTTCTTTGGTGGGGAATCACGTAAAGTAACCGCCCGCTACGGCTAAGCCATTCCGTCAAACGTAAAGCTTTTGATAACTTTTAATCACAAAGGTCTTGAGACTGTACTGACCAAATTTGAAGTGGATCCAACAAAGTCCCTAGGAGGAGTTCGTTAAAGTATAGCGACTAAAAGTAAGCCTAAATCTATTGAAAAATGACACAAAAATCAAAATGGCCGACTTCTGGTACATTTTAGAGCATGGTCATGCTCTAAAATGGTCATGACATGGTCATGTGAGATACATAATCCTACCAAGTTTACCATACAGGTACCTCAAACGTAGCGCTGGGGCTGCTCTTTTGAAATATTGTAGGGGGCGCTATGGAGGCAATTTAAAACGGCCAAGCCAAACACCCATATAAAATATGTCCTCCCATTACCTATAACACATGTATAAAGTTCCATGAGTTTTTGAGCATCGCAAGCCACTGATCCATCAGCCTACTTTTTCATGGCGAATGATGCGTTGCCGCGGCAACAGCGTTCAACGAAAACTCCCAATATTCATGATGGTGCATCATCAACGTGTTAAGACTATCTTTACAAAATTTCAGACTGATCTGGTGAACTGGCTAGGAGGAGTAAATAAAAGTATAAAATATGACATTTCCTTTTGCCAGTAGATGGCACTATGAGTTATTGAACATTTTTCAATTGAAATGTGCTAAGAGTTGAAGTAGCATCATGCATAAGAAATTTCGTGCAGATTGAATAATGTACCTTGGAGTTATAACAACTTCTTTTTTCCCAGCCAATGAGGCAAAATGGCCGCCCCGCCACGTCAAGGTTCTTTGATGAAAACTCTAGCTTTTGATAACTTTTCATCACAAAGGTCTTAAGAGCATCCTAACCAAATCTGAAGTTGATTGCATGAATTCTCTAGGAGGAGTTTGTTAAAATACAAAGGCTGAAAACATGAAAAATCACCAAAAAACTGAAATTGAGTGAAATACTGTAGCGCCCCCTATTGGTTGAATGGAATGAAAATTGCAGGGTATGTTCCACCATGCAATATGCACAAATACTGCAAATTTGGTGATTTTAGGATACACGGTTGAGAAGTTATGTGTATTGAAAAACAAGCCACGCCTCAAGAAGTTCATTGGTCCGTATCTTGATCTAATAATGATCCACAGAAAATTTGGTAGCAATCGGACCAAGTGTGTAGGAGGAGTTCTCAAAAATGTGTTTTTCACAAAATTCAAGATGGCGGAAAATTTTGGTAGGCGGACCTTAGGGGTCTGAGAGGCTTTTTTTTAGAGCTAGTGGATCTGGACATGTGTGTCGAATTTCAAGTAAATCGGACATACTGGCCGAGGGGCGTCGCCGGTCCAACTTGTAGGGGGCGCTAGAGAGCCATTTCTTTTCACATATATATGAAACCTATATCATACCTCTATTTTCACCAGGCCTGACAAGTCTGCAAAATTTGGTGAGTTTTCATGCCTGGCAAGTATCCCAAATATGCGCCCAAAGTTTAAAAATCAAAATCAGAAGAATAAAAATAATCTTTAGAATCTCAATAGGGCCTTTGCTGGCCCGACGTTGTCGGTGGCTCGGGCCCTAATAATAAAACCCCTTAGAAACTCAATAGGGCCTTCGCTGGCCCAACGTTGTCGGTAGCTCGGGCCCTAATACTAATAAAAACCAGTACAATTTCAATAGGGCCTTCGCTGGCCCGACGTTGTCGGTGGCTCGGGCCCTAATTAGAATCTCAATAGGGCCTTCGCTGGCCCGACGTTGTCGGTGGCTCGGGCCCTAATAATAATTTTTTGAATTACAATAGGGCCGTCGCCCGACTTCGTCGGTGCTCGGGCCCTAATAATAATTCTTTGAATTACAATAGGGCCTTTGCCCGACTTCGTCGGTGCTCGGGCCCTAATAATCCTTAGAAACTCAATAGGGCCTTCGCTGGCTCGACGTTGTCGGTGGCTCGGGCCCTAATACTAATAAAAACCAGTACAATTTCAATAGGGCCTTCGCTGGCCCGACGTTGTCGGTGGCTCGGGCCCTAATTAGAATCTCAATAGGGCCTTCGCTGGCCCGACGTTGTCGGTGGCTCGGGCCCTAATAATAATTTTTTGAATTACAATAGGGCCGTCGCCCGACTTCGTCGGTGCTCGGGCCCTAATAATAATTCTTTGAATTACAATAGGGCCTTTGCCCGACTTCGTCGGTGCTCGGGCCCTAATAATCCTTAGAAACTCAATAGGGCCTTCGCTGGCCCGACGTTGTCGGTGGCTCGGGCCCTAATAATAATAATCCTTACAATTTCATTAGGGCCTTCGCTGGCCCGACGTTGTCGGTGGCTCAGGCCCTAATAATAATACCCCTTAGAATCTCAATAGGGCCTTCGCTGGCCCGACGTTGTCGGTGGCTCGGGCCCTAATAATCCTTAGAAACTCAATAGGGCCTTCGCTGGCCCGACGTTGTCGGTGGCTCGGGCCCTAATAATAATACCCCTTAGAATCTCAATAGGGCCTTCGCTGGCCCGACGTTGTCGGTGGCTCGGGCCCTAATAAAACCCCTTACAATCTCAATAGGGCCTTCGCTGGCCCGACGTTGTCGGTGGCTCGGGCCCTAATAAAACCCCTTACAATCTCAATAGGGCCTTCGCTGGCCCGACGTTGTCGGTGGCTCGGGCCCTAAATATAGCAAACTGTCAATTAACAAATTATCATTCTTGATAATAAGAAGCATCAGTATATAAAAAAAGCTAAGCCTATAATAAATGATTAAACTGTTAAAAAAGTAAATATAACCAAACGATTGAATCTATGTTGTTGCACAAAGGCAATATTTACAGGAGGTCTATATATACAGTATGTAGCCAGTATGCTATAGTGTAGTAGATTTCATTAGGCCATATTTTTGTTGCGTTTTTTTGTAGTCTTTCGTCATAGTTTCGCCATGGCAGACCTACGTCAGTGACATCCACCGCCGCATCATAATGACGTAGTTTAGAAAAAGTGGAGTCGTATTCTCTGAGCGGTAGGTGGCTGGTCGGTGTGCCGACAGAGAAAGCTGAGGGAATGAGCAGGCAGGTTAACAGGAACTTCATTGAGCACAAGGGACAACCAAGTATTGATTTGATTGACAAGACGAGGAAGAAAAACTTCTCTCAGAGATTGTTAAAGGTAGAAGCCTGAGCGTAGCTACCGCTGTGACTGCATGGAACAACAGTGGAACAACAGTCTCGTTAAAATACTGCTGAGGTGATGAAGACAGGTGTGTGGTGAGCCGGAAGAAGTGTTGAGCTGATTACCAGCAGGCATGTTGGTATAGACACACACACACACACACACACACACACACACACACACACACACACACACACACCGAGGGACAAACGGGGGACTATAGAAACACAACGGAGAGGGGACAGGGGTCCTGACACCTATATGAACCAATATATCATGTGTGCATGGAGACGTGCTTGCTTGTTGTGCGTACCCCATTCAAATAGGGCCTGAGTGTTTTTAGCCACACAAAGAATTCATGCTGAAATATGAACTGTGTTGAACGTCGACTCTTAATTTTTACTGTTGTAGATTGTATTCGTCATATTTTATAGGCTTGGTGAATTCCATTACAGAGGTGTGGATTTACATTCCTCCTCTATCCTGTTAGATATAAGTTTAGATTAAATAGCTGTACCCATCATGGTCAGCATAGATTGAAATGATGGAGTCACTTTTGCTCATTTAAATCTGCAGAGCTGCCTCGGTTTAATTAAAAGCTTTCTTTTATTGATCCCAGGGACATTGTTTTTTCTGCTCTTTGATATACACGCACAGCCTGAGTATTGTATTAGCTGGTGGTCATGCAGGGTTTGGATGGATCGGTGCACCTGGTGGGAGGTGAGTGGGGTTGTGCTCAGGTCAAGCGAGGGACAAATTCTGAAAGCAGGCCAACAAATTGTGTAATGGATTAATAATTCCCTCTTGCTTGTCTTCTCTTGTCAAATTGTTGATGTAGTTCTGTGGGGAGGGACTGTGTGGTTCGTAACCCCTGATGGTGTCTGTTGTCAGAGGTGAATATAAGTGTTTGCTAATACATTCACCATATCAAATAAAAGTGTGATTTCCTCTGACCCCAAATAGCCAAAAAAAGTGATTCTGCAGCTTTAATTTTAATTATTTTTTAAGAATAACTAAATATAAAGACGAGGAGCCACTGGTCTCTGCAGTGGTGGAACATTATTATGTACATCTCAGTGCTGTACTTTAATATAGTTTTGAAGTATTTGTACTTTACTTGGGTGTTTAAATTTCATGCAGCTTTATACTTACTCCACTACATTTATTACTTTAGGTACTAGTTACTTTACAGATTCAGATTATTAATACAAAAATATAAATCAACTAAAACAGCCTATGTATTGTTATAGCTTATGATACTCAGCAGTATATAAATGATCTTAAATTAACCCCACTTTTACTAGCTGCAAGATTGGTGCTGCTTATGCATTAATGCATCTGTAATTATAATCCCAAAATATAATATATTGTATATTAATTTGAAATCAAATACATTTTACTTTTGGCATGTTAAATATATTTTTACATTATTTATTTTACACAAGATTTTAAATACAGCACTTCTTAAACAATCATTTTTTATGAACCCGTGTTGCACTGCAGTCTGTGTAAAAATATCAATATTATTTTCCACTTTTACTGAGTTGATTTTTTTTTAACATCAGTCCTGATCATAACTACCAAATAGTCATTCAATTTCAGAATTGTAACCCTTTAAATGCCCGTTTGTTGACAGAGTGCAAAAAGAAAATACATAAACGGAAAAACACAACAAATGTAATATTTTCTGTATACTATATGCTAGGGGAGATTAAAAAAAAATAAAAGTTTTACAGTCTAGGAAATGTCAATGATTAGTAACATTGATTCTGATACATTCCATTAACCCACTCAACAATCTATGATACAGCAGCAATGTCCCTGGTGGAAACCAGGGGAAAAGCATGTATTAGCCTCAAAGGGCAAAAATGGGAAAATGTCTTAATCTGATGGAAAATAGGAAAAAGTACAATTTTGAAGCCAGGGCACTTGTTTAAAAGCCTGATATAATTTATACTGTAATGGCTGTGAGAGCAGAAATTGTGGTTTTGGGATTCAATGGGGACATTTCTGTTCTTAAGGGTCTTAGTGTCTTGGGTACATAGTTAATAAACTATGTAAAATAGACTTATTTTAGGAGCTGCCAAAATTAGAAAAAAATGCATTAAGACAAAATGATAAAAAATATAAATGAAGAACCCCAAAATGTCCATAGTGAAGCACAAGAATTGGGTAAAAGTTCTGAATGTTGGGCATTACTTTTCAGTGCACTCTGTTTTGGTAAACAGAAGGTAACAGCCGTATACTTCTCAGACATTCTCAGATAAACCTGAAATATTACGGCGCAGTTGTGTCGTCCGGCAGTGTCTGGGCTGCTTACCGTGAAATGAAACAGTCTGTGGTGCAAATTGATATGAAGCAGCTTGAACGAGCGACTCTCGCTCAAATGTGTGTTATGATGAACGGACATATCAGGAGACGGCACCTGTTCAAACATTTGAAAAGAACTGTATAAGATACATTTTTTCGCCTTCACTTTCCAGTAGCGGCTTATTTTTGATTACCTCCTACATATTATCCGTCTGATGGGTCAGTCTCACTCTCAATGAGAAACACCCCAATCACCATCCCTACAACCCAACTGGTAGTTATAGTTTGACGGAAAAAAACTGCCAAATATGTCCAGCTACAGTGTATATCCTTGGATTTGGCTGTCCATTTACTCACATTCTGAAATGTTATGCTCACTACCATTATGTAGATAGCAACATTGTTGCAAAGCTGTAGCTTACCTATATACACTTCCTACATAATGCTCCCCGTGTCAGGGTGTCAGTTTGTGGCTTTATGTCACCGGCTTCCATTGAAAATGACTGTGGTATTAGACTGCATCAGTAGAAGATGGTGCCTCAGAAACTACAGAGAATGGGGAGAAAAAACAATCATGTCTCAATGAGATTCATATGCTGTAATTTCCTGTCAACCCTGAAAAATTAACCCATAAAATTAAGCTTTTCTGTGATTGGACGAACCATCCTTTTCCATTATCGCATCCCCCCCCCCCATTTCCTTTATGTAAATGTATAAGTTCCAGTGGTCCTGAGGTTGAGATATTAATCACTGCTCTCTCATGGTGGTACTACAAATGCCAACTAATGAGTGTTCATTAAAATCCCTGCAAACAGATAGAATAGATTCCCCTTGGAGCTGCAGCGAAACATGACCACCCAGACTTCCCTTATACTAATGTTTGTGATTAAAATACTATCTGGAGACTGTTAAAGCGAACCGGAGATGTCTGGTCATCCCACCATGCAGGGGACAGAGATCACATTTTTTTAGTTTGAACCATTATTACTATTGGTGACGATAACATTGACAAGCAACTCTGAGATCTGTGACATCGCTACAAAAAAAAAAAAAAATCAGATGGAACATAGCAAACAATGACTAAACATGCACTAAAACCCTTTATTTGAAAGTTCAATTAAAAGTGCAGTCATAATGGACAGCCTGATTCCAGACCTCTGAATCTCCACCACATCTCAGGTTTAATCAGCTATACGGCTGTTTAGTCCAGTTGGAGTAACAATTAACCAATCAGAGCTTTGTAGTCAGGATTAAGAATGGGGACACCATCTTCCTACATATAGCTACCTATCTATAAGAAATAACCCACTGAAATGGCATCACATGTGATTTTTTTCTTTTTTTTTAACGTCTTCCTGTAGTACAATGTCCGATGGCTCGCTTTTCTTTCATGGTCTCGCTGTGGGTGTCTGTGGTGGCCTGCATGGTGACAAGAGCAGACTGTGGCTGCAGATCAGACAGTGCCGATTGCTCACTTGTTCCTCTGAATACCATCCATTGTCATGGTATGATATAATAAGTTGCACTCAAGTCTAATATTTGTCACAGCCCGAGACAAAACAAGGGAGACAACGAGCTGGCTGCTAAGAAAGAAGCAATTTATTCTTAACAACATTTGTAAACCAATTAAATAGCAGTTAAGCATAATCAGATGCAATTGTGTTATGCCAGTGACAGCAAGGCTCTTCCTCCCAGCGAGAGCGGCTGCCAACTGCAAAGGGTATTTAAGCCAGAGCCACACCGGCAAAGGTGTGGCTCATCCAGCTGACGAGCCTCCGATCAGCACCTGCAACAAATGAAACACAACAGGGCACCCAGTGCATGATAGGAGCTGGGTCGTCACACCCCCCTATAAAAACAGGGTTCTATCAGGAATTCTAGCACAGGAAACATTCATATTTGGCAACCTACAACCTATACAGTACTCACTGATTCTTGAACAACAGATGATAGGAGGAGGGTCGTCACATATTACTGATCTGGCTTTACCAGACCTTGTGTTTTGGGTGCACAGTTGACTTGAGTAATTTTCATTTTCATAAATTCAATAAATGGTTTTGTGCGCCTAATAAAATCACATTTTTAACTCCAGTAATTTCTTGCGTGTTGTATAGATCAATCATGATTTCTCTTTTACGTCTTAGTACTCAGTAACAGCTATAGTTAGCGCATCCTTCCCTGTTTCTATAGAGCAGCCTCCTCTGCTAACCAAGTGAATCGTGACTCATTTCACTCTGTACTCGTTTTATGCATGCTATCTCAGTAATCCAAATTATATCTGGCCACTTCAATAAAAACACAGGCAGCCTTAATCACTGACTTCATTCACTTAATTATATTCAGTTTGCTCTCAATCGTGAGATTATCTGTTCGGCCTTGAAAGCGTCTTTTTTGTCCTCTGAGCTGCAATCATCTCGCTCCCACCATGCCTTTGTTCTAGTGGTCCGGCCTTATCGGGCACTTTAAATGTCCCCTCTCATGTCCGGAGCAGACCGGCTGACGAGACCTGCTGACAGCGAGGACGGTGACTCAACAGCTCAAATGCTGTCATCCACTAACAAGAACAGAGACTGTGTGCTGGAGTTAATGAGGTGCCTTCATCCGTGAGATGTGGAAAAACTCATTAGCAGTTTAGACGCGTGTTGTGTTGTTGTACTGAAAGCTGCAGGTACACGTGAGGGGGGTGGTAAGAACTCTTCTGTGTTGATCGTCATCCCTGTCGAGTCCACCATGACGGGATCTGATACTGTGGCCACAAACTGCCACAAACATGTCAAGGGGACCACTTCTCCCTGTGC
The DNA here is from genome assembly GCF_023349555.1 of Cebidichthys violaceus. Classification (NCBI taxonomy): domain Eukaryota; kingdom Metazoa; phylum Chordata; class Actinopteri; order Perciformes; family Stichaeidae; genus Cebidichthys; species Cebidichthys violaceus. Next base: position 15,955,404 of record NW_027176816.1, read on the forward strand.
AATTAATCCACAGAACACGCTGGTAGCACAAAGTTCTTCATGTTTCACAAGTTTACTGAGTTGTGCAGCTGCTAAAAACATAGACAAAGTTAGATAACCTTGTCTATTGTCAGTCGTCTGAGAGCTATGACGTTTGTGTGTTTTCATGGTGACAATTCATGACAACTGCCGACAAAGAACAAGCCGGAGCCACTACCTTCTTCACCCCATAGGTGTTCAATGTTAAATAAATCCTACTGTTACACTCCCTTGCACATCCTTTCTATATGTCTATGCAACTTGTTTTAAAGTACTGTTATCTGTTTGTTTGTTTGTTTACCATATTTGATTGTAAATTTGAATGTTTTTCTTTTATTAAATCTGGTCTCGGTTATTGCACTATTTTTATTGTTTATTGTTATACGCCATTCACTAAATCAAATTGCTTGTATGTGTAACGTACTTGGCAATAAACGGTTCTGATTCTGATAAATGAAAAAGATATTATGAAATATCAATTGATTAAAAATATAAATGAACCAACAATTTCTGTAAAAAAATGATCAAAACTCAACTTGTTATTATTATGTCATTTGATTATTCTTACTCAAAGAAAGTTGTATTGACAAAAGTATATGCATTTTTATAAACATATGCATTTTTATTGTATTATACTAATGTCCTTATTAAATTTTCCTAATGACATGTCACATATCATGACAGTATTTGTATGAGCTCAAGAATGTAATATTCCAAGAAAAACCTGAAATTGTTTTGTAGATGCTAAAATAGGAGTTTGAGCACTTACCGAAGAGCTGCTGGGATAAGACTAGTGGCCCGGTCCCCTCCCCCTACTTATTCCACCTCCTTAGCTGGTCACACCCAGGCGGCAGTGAAGCCAATGCAGAAGTGTCTTAAAACTTTCATTCTCTCTCATATGGTTACATCTGCTCATTGGTTGTGATAAAAAAAAACAACGGGCGTAATCTAAAACGGCTACGACAAAATCGCCGAACTCGAGGCTTCATAACGGCAGTCCACAAACCAATGAGTGACGTCACGATGACTACGTCCACTTCTCATATACAGTCTACGGTCACACCACATCTTAACTGCTGCTAAAAGTAAAACCAATTAGATATACACTGCAATGAGGACTCAAGTTATATTTTCAATCCAAGATCCATAGAATAGCAAGAATCAAGGCCTTGGTATGTTCAAAACAACCTGGTTCGTCTGACCGCACCTGAGGGAAAAAGGTTGAAAAGGCCGCTGTGATAGAGAGGGCGGAGACACCATGCTGTCTAAATTTGGATAATGACCCACACCTTCAGGACAATCATGGTGTTGAACTTTGTGGCAGAAATAGCTGGACGAGGAATAAAAAGAGAGACATGCTGGCTAATCTTTCACCTCCACACACCTGGTCAACTGGGTGGGATGAATGTCTTTTTCAGAAAGTTAGAATGAGACCGGTAATATTCCTGATGACAAGGGGTGACATAAGCCCACTGACCCCTTCTGTCACATAGGTGTTGACCGATCAACTATTTTGTTCTCTTTTTGCATCCCGCCTCTGACTTGCACCTCAACAATTAGCTGGAGTTGTGAGGTGTGACGGCTCCCTTTTGGGTTTCCAGTGACACCGCATCGATCTGTTTGGCCGTAATCCTGCTGAACGCCTCGGAACCGGAGAGGAAGAGCAGCCTCTTCTTCTTCGGGATGTCACATGTTAAACGGACTGTGTCAAAGTGTTACAGCTGGAGTTTGGCAATATGATATGATGTAATGTCCCACTAGGGAGGTTAAAGATGAGAATGGCCGCCAGTGTCATTGTCTGTGAGTGTACAGTAAGCTATGAGTCACAGTGTGAACGCCATACTGTACAAAGCTTTGACGTATCACATGATTACATCCCTACAAGTCGCATTACACTGTTGATATGAAATAACTGAAACGAATACCTTTGTTGAACACAACTCCAATTTACAGTTAATCCAAACACTGTAATGTCACAAACATTTGTAAGATGTAGCCGTTGACTCGAGGCTAAAGCAGACTCAGCAGTGGGAGCCGTTAAGAGTCCTGCAGAGATTAGCCACATCCTAAATCAAACAGGCTCACCGTCTCTCCAGACGGACCTAAAGCATCATGTTTATTTGCTCTGGCGATAAAGGCCAATACACGCAGGATTAGAGCAGGAAGACGCGGCTCTGTCCAATTTATACAGGCCTATAAAATACGCTATCCAATTCAACCTCCTGATCTGCGCTCTATAAATAATGTCCATGGTCGGTTTACGTCTGCTGCTCTTGTACAAGGTCCTATGGTGTTAGAGCACCACCTCTTAAAAATGTAATCTGATTAATGAATGTCTGCATGATTGTTAAATGATCATGTATGAACCATCACAAGCCAAGAATGAAAATATGACCTTATATTTATGGCTGTAATTTATGGTTGTGGTATTTTTGCATGATGATCATGAAATCATAGAAGCCTCTTTTTTATCACAACACCTGTTGCTCTTATGATGTCACTTAAAAGTGCACTAATTTGTATTTTAAAGTATTTTCACTTTCAAAAAACAGGTAATGGGATGAACCATCCGTCAATAAAAACTTTTGATTAGAAATTGGAAAAAACAAGTACGGAGGTCGACAAGAGACAAATCATTTTTGATCCCGTTTGAATTGTGCCATGAATTACACAAATGGTACTTTGTGAAAGATACTTTTGCAAGTCAATAAAGCCACAGTTTGTCGTAGATTTGTCATAATAGCATTTGTGTTAAATGGTTCAGTGAACTACATCTCTCGTCTTGCACAATATTCATCACCAACACCAACATGGTCGCTACTTTGACTTGCTAGCTAGCCAGCTAACTTAGTTATGTGGTAGTGAAAGAACGAGCCGTGGTTGGTCTGAGTACATCTTGGTACGAAACATATTACAAAACGCATTGTACCTTTAGCAAGAGACGTCACTTCCTCAACGTTTGGGTGTGTAGTCTTTCTAATTACATATTTTCACAATTTTATACTTCAACAATGACAGCAAAATTATCTTTTAAATTAACAACATTATATGTTGATAAGAATAAGAATAAAAAAATAAAAAAGATTCTGCATACAGTCCCATAAAAGTGACCAAAAATTGTTTATTACACATTTGGGAGCTCAGGATAAGCAGAAGAGTGTTTGTGGAGAAGGACAAATGTTTTAACATCATCTGTCACAAACAGAAACATGTTGTTCTCATGAAAAGATTTGCATAAGTAGCCTGCTTCACCGACTCATTCCTCGCATCATGCAGAAGACTTTGATCGGATATTAATTCAAATGAATCATTTAAATGTCTGCAGCAGATTGATTATTCAAAGATGCATCAGTGTCGGTGCTCTGTCAGTTAAAGAAGTCTTGGAGGACAAATGCTTAACACTGAAGTTGACCCTAATCAGAGGTCAAGAAGTTTCTCATAATTACTTATTGATCCATCAGACGTTGGCGAATGTGCTGTGTGTTGTTTGTTTGGTGACTGATAATCCTGCACCACTAGGGGGCAGTCTATAACTGTGATGATGCCATTGATGTTTCTACCAAGATTTCATACATACCTGTTTCACAGTTAATGCACAAGCAGCAGTGACAACAAAGTCACCTTATTGATTAGGATAGTACAATATCAGTTGGGATATAAAAGAGATAAATGATTCACGCAGTTCAAGCAGTATACATACATTTTTTATTAAAGGTGTCTGGCAACAGATAGGCTGATGTCATATTTAATAAAAACATTTATCAAGAATCTGAAGAACATTCATGTCTTATATTAAGTCTTGAATTGCAATAGTACCTGCGGGGAAACAGTTTATAATGTTGTGTACATCATGCTTGTGATGTAAGTTATAATGTTTACGATACAATATTTAGCTTGTAAGGAAAACTTTACATTATTAATAATTACATTGTATCGATAATAGTATTTATATTTCTTAAAGGTGCAGTGTGTAGGATTGACAGCATTTTGCAAATTGCAATGAAATTGCAATGAATTTAACCACTCCCATGTGGAAAACATGAAAACCAGAATGGCCCCATCTAGAGCCAGTGTTTAGTTTGTCCGTTCGAGGCCACCGTAGAAATCATGGCTGCCGGCTCCATGTAGATATAAATCGCTCATTCTAAGCTAACGAAAACACAATGATTCTTCTTTCCAGGTGATTTTCAGGTGCTGAAAAGTGAAGCCAATGCCAAGTGCCATAAACTGGTATTCTCTCTACTGACCATCAGGGGGCGACTCCTCTGATTGTATAGAAGTCTATGAGAAAATGACTCTACTTCTCTCTTGATTTATTACCTCAGTAAACATTGTAAACATGAGTTTATGGTCTCAATCTCTAGTTTCAAGTCTTCTTCAATACAGCATGATGTTCATTTAGTAAATGTTGGTCCATTTAGAGTCAAATAGACCATAAAGCATGGATCCAGGAACCATAATGCGTGGCTACCTTGTGATTGACGGGTCGCTACTGCGGCGTTGTCTGGTCTGGGAGTTTTCTGTTTTTTTTCATTTTTCAACTTTAACCCTTTCACAGTGTGTTTTTATTTTGGTCGCCTAAAAGAGTCACTTCTGGTTGCCAAAAAAACAAGATGGCGACAACCAAAATGCCGAACTCAAGGCTTCAGAGCAGTAATCCACAGACCAATGGGTGACGTCGCTATGACAAGTTTTTATTTATAATCTGGGATTGCTACACAGATAGAGAGCTGCATATTTTCTGCTCAGTTTCTTACATTAAAATAGTGGGCGGCAAGGTGGTGCAGTGTTGCCTCACAGCAAGAAGATCCAGGGCCTCTCTGTGTGGAGTGTGTATGTACTCTCTGTGTTTGTGTGGGTTTCTTTCGGGCTCTTGATTTGGCATATCAAATACGCGGATCATAAAATCTGATTTCCACACCGGAGGCCCAGATGATCCGCTGTATCTAGCGACCCCTAACCAGTGCAGCCGAAAAGAGGAACAACAACTAAACATCTCTTCACAGTCAGTATGAACAGCAGGAATATTTTGGTATAGAGTTGGATACATGTTAAGAAATTAGAGTTATTTTGTCAGTTTATAATTATTTTTTTTCAGTTAAGTAAACAGACATCATTATTGACTAAAAAGTCAACCCCAGAATAACATTGGTCAGTTCTTTGGCACGCATAATCATGTCATATCCAACATATGGGAAGTAAATAACACTATCGAGGCAGAGGTCTATTTTAAGACGAGACTCTACAGACAAAAACATGTCAATTGTGAGATTTTGGTCTATTTATCTTCCATAATATGTCAAAAGTCACCATTAGATAATACCTTATTTGCATATCTAAACAACATAATTATCTTAATGTAAGTAATCAACCGTGGAAGTTTCCTGATGATATTATTAGTTAAATAATGTTTAACCTGATTCACCTGGGGTGTCTCCCCTTCATTAGTTATATTTGTAAATAATTAGTAGTAACAGATGATCCTAATGTCAGGACTCAGATACCTCCTAACCGGATCACCATAGCCACCAGTAGGACCAATAGCAACAGAGGAGCTGTGGTCCTCCCTGTGCAGACAGATAGAGGGCAGCACTGCTCCCTAAATGCTGCCGTTATGGTGTAATGCATGAGCTGAGCTTTTGTGTACATCCACCAGTACTCAGGCTGAGGACACAGAGCTGTAAATGTGCTGGGACATCGTGTACTGAACGTTGTGTGCTGCTGCTCAAAACACAAACACACAGACGAAAGACTGAATCGCTGTCCCCAGAAAACCCTGTATGTGGGCACAATACAGCAGTTAATAGTCATATACATGACTGCACATGATATATCCTGATTCATACCCTTAATGTCAAATATATCAGTCTTCAGTCTTATATTTAATGTAGTTTTCCTTCTGGTGATTTTGTTGTTGTTTATATATTATCTGACATAATTTAATGTATATAATGAATAGCATTTATATGTTTTAGATAGTCTACAACTGTAAAAACTTTCCAAACTTACATCAATAACCTTGTATCGGAACTCATACTAAATTAGGTTCATAATTCCACGCTAAAGCGACTATTGTCATTATTTCTATAGAAACATTGTATGAAATGAAATTGTGAAAACAAATTGCTCGCTCGTAGTTAACCTATAGAGAATGACAAGCTGAATTTTTTTGTTTGCTTTCTAGTGAGTTTCAGCTCGTGGTTTATCCGTCCTGCTCACAACTTCACTGTTTGTGTTCACTCTTACTGCACCCATTACCCACTGTGAGAAAAGATAAGTTACAATACAATTAGCCTTTATTTAATATGCCACAAAAAAACATTTAGTATGTCCAAAGTATCCTAGTATATCACATGCCAAAATACCAGGATGTTCTACAGCATCCGGTTGCCTTTTTGCAGTGTGCAAGCCAGCATGATTTTATGTCTATTTTGGCCCACAATCCTCTATGCAGCACATATGTGAGCGAGGGGGTCAAAGTTCAAGGTGCCATGCTATGAGGAAGTAGTATGTCCCAATTGAATGCACACTGCATGCAACAGTTCATACTTTGTAAGGGCAGCTGCACTACGTACTAATAGTAAAAAGAAAAAGTATAGAAGATCTGGATGTAGACACAATAAGGTAAACTAAGATGCCCCCTTGATAACAATGTCTATTTTCCTTAAATAATATATAATATCAATATAATATGTGGTTCGGACTACGGAGCCTCCGTGTTGTTGTACATTATAGTGACCGTTTGGAATATGTCTGTTAATCAAAATGTGATTGGTCGATGCTCAGTAAAATCAACCAAAACGGAACAGGAATAAGCTTTTTTCTTTATTGTGGGAGTAGCTCTTGAATCAGCAGAGAACTGAAATAAAGGGCTCCCGGTAGGAATCTACTCATCAGCAGACTACCTTCTGGCCCACTGGCCTTCTTAGTGTGCAACGTTCTTTTTTTTCTTTTTTTTTAAAGGCCACAGCCCTTTGATCAATCTCTCTTCTATCCTGCGTTGGATCACTTCACTGTAATTGAAAGGATTCTACATTCGGTCACTCCCTTCAGAATCAAAAGGGTTACAGAAATTGTTGAGTTAGTTTGCTTATCGAAGTGTATTCAGCACATGCATTTCACTCTTGTCAAAGTTCAGTTTCACGGAGCCCCGCAGTTATTTTCGACAAAAATGATGCTCTCACGCTTCCATTAGTTTCCCCGTTAGTTGTCTTTGAACGGCTCTCTGTTCCATTATATTGTTGTTCTGTCGTGTTTTCATCCAATACAGTTTTGTAATGTGTGATGTAGTCTTCGTTGTGTGGATATGTTCTAATGGTCTTCTTTGGCACTGAAGCGTTGACACAAAAATAAACGTACCCTGTGATCGCCTCCGCAGTACTGTCAATGTTATTGTCGTGATGGATGCGTTGCCACCAGGCGTGTGTATACAGCACACATAATAATTTCCCCATAGTCTCTGGGTAGGTCAAATGGTATCTCATATGTATATCTGTATCTCACAGAAATATACGTGAAATGACCACAACCTCTTAACGGCGCATTACGTGGTGGTGGTTACGTGCTGCCACCATGGAAACAATCCAACTTTAGGTTTAGGCAACAAAACCGCTTCGTTAAGTCTAGGAAAAACATCATGGTTAGACTTAAAATAACTACATAAACTAACTAAAATATGCATACGAGTCACAAACCTCACAAACACATTGGGACACGAACGGGGGTCTAAAAGGACCATAATTGACTAAATGAACATCATGCTGTATTGAAGAAGACTTGAAACTACAAATTGAGACCATAAACTCATGTTTACAATGTTTACTGAGGGAATAAATACAGAGAGAAGTAGAGTCATTTTCTCATAGACTTCTATACAACCAGAGGAGTCGCCTCCTGATGGACAGTAGAGAGAATGAAAGTTTAAGGCACTTCGGCATTGGCTTCCCTTCAATATTGCTGGACGCCTGCAAACGGTCTCCAAAGAAGGGACCATCCATGTGTAATGTTATGCACTCGGACAAATCAGAAGTACAGAAAAGTCACATTAATGAAATTCAGTTCAGTCACACTCAAGACTACATTGTCTATGTAACAATCACCATTTAATTCATGTGTGACGCATGATGCAGTGCCTACTTTGATCAACATTTTAAGGACATTCTGTTTTTTGTGTGTCATTTTACTTCACGTTGTTACAGTGAAACGGCCATAGTTAAGTTTAGGCAACAAAACCACTTTCGGTAAAAACATCATGGTAGGCTTAAAATAAGTACGTACACTATGTAAAATATGTAAATGTAACATAAGGAAAATACGTCACAAACATCAGTAATGTAGCTTCAAACACTGTAAAACACAGACTTTGGTCTGCTGGTTGAAGCTGTGTTGGTTTTACCCATCCACCCACAATACTTTCTCACTTTTACCACTGTCACTAGCTCTGACCTTAGCATATTCACAAGTACGCGTTTACATTGCACCCAGAACTGACAACATGACATAAAATGACATGCACAATTTTATGTGTCTTTTAAACTCCGCGTGATGAGACCAAGCTGATTTTGATTATTGTGGTCGTCATTCTACAGATCTTGAGGCCAAAACTTGAGGAAATTGCTTTTTTTTTGCAGCTGTATAACACATGGGGGGAGGGCGTGAATGACACGGAATGAACTTGGATTGAATAACGATGCCGTGAAAAGTAACACAAGGAAAGAATAATGGAAAACAAAAGACGACACAATGAAACACAAAAAGAAATTTAGCCATGCCGCCTTTAAATAAGTGAATAAATCAACATATAAACAGCAGAGAGGGCTGTGTAATCTGGTCTGTCTCCGTGTGTTGACTCCATTCTCTGCTGCGTCATCCTCAGCGGAAAGATTGGATTGAGGACTGTCATCCAGGTCAGGCCGTCGAGGCAAAGTGCGTCCACCGCTTGTTCTCACAGCGGATTAAAGCCCTGTGGATTAGGATTAGTCAAATCCACGTATACCTGTGCACAATTAGTGTTGGTGGGAAGGAAATAAAGCACTGACCCAGGTCAGAGGTAAGGCAGCTCGCACACTGAGGCTGGACTGGTGGGAACTTAGTGTAAATGGATTTACAGTCTGTTAGACCTCAACATGACGAAGCAGTTTTCATGTGTCGTAGCTTACCTTTTAGCTCCGCTCCTCTCTCGGCACACCACCTTATCATAACTGGATAAACTTGATTTTATCATTTGAACATGAATAATTTGTGCAAATAAATTAGAAATGCAATTAAAAAAATTGGAGCCCATCTATATATATATGGGCATACCTACATCAAATCCCAAACTTTAATATTTCTCATTGCAGGTTTTTATTTCTTGGAGAGCGATAAAAACAACACAACCAAGTAAAATAATGACTTCAGCTCACATGATCAATCGATTTTCTCAGATGTAAATCGTGTGTTCACACCGTCACACAAAGATCTGGATTTTGATCCATTTGGTGTCACAGCATAATGCCCTGTCTGACAAACCAAATAAAGATAATAAAAAAATACGATGACAACAAATGGGGAAGTATAGCAGTCGAACTGGCTTGTGATGGCGAGTGGCCGACAAGAGATGGGAATCATACCTGTCGTTGTCAAGGTAACATACAGAGAGAGAACTATTCATTTCCAAGTGCATTAGCTGAAGTTTTTTCGATGGACATTATCTGTCAGAAATGACAGGTGTACTGTAAAACCTGACCATATGTGAAAAGTGGCAGCGTTACATCACTTACGTCCATTATCATTATTACCAGCAGTGGAAGCGTGAGAGCTCACTATCTTTCCCTTAAAAGGTTACCATTATGTATTAAAGGCCATGTAACATATGATTAACACACACACACATACATGTGTATATATACACATGAAAAACATATTTAGACTCTCAGTCCAGTCATGAATGATGAAAACAGTACAATTACATGCTTCTTTGGCACCACTCATAGAATAACAATCACATTGTAACATTTCTACAGTATTGCACACTGGGGAATAACCAGTGGGGAAAGTAAAAACAATGACTGAGAACCTTACATTTCCGGTGCATTGAACGGAACAAGAACATTGGTGTGAAAGGCTTGAACACAAGAAATCATCAAGGAATATTCAGCATTTTCTGTTCCATGCTTTCTTCTTTATTTTTACTCTGTTCAGCGCTGTATTCTCAGTACGGACATCATGGCAGAGTGACTGAAGAGGATGTTGGTAGAGCAGGCAGAGAAGAGAAAAAGAGAGAGTGACTGAGAAATAGGTCAGACAAGAGTAAATCCCTGACTGGCTTTTAGTCTTTGGCAAGAGCTTCGTGAAATAAAGGTGAGGTCAAGGGGCGCCAAATCATAAAATGCGGCATAATGTTCCGTTAAAGTATCGCCTTTTATTAAAAGGACAGGTTAATACTTTCTCTGAAAAAAATAATCACTTCCTGTCTATTGTTAGTCAATTTTAACTTCAGATCACCGTTTTTAAATCGTACAAAGAGAAAGTCTAAACATGATGTGGAAGAACATCAGGATGCATCCAGTATTTGTATAACGAGTAACCATGATGGGGATCTTCAGACGGTTCACCAGACCTCAGCCATGATTCAGCAGGTCTGTGTGAGTGTGTGTGTGCATGTTTGCACGTGTGTCAGACGCGTGCCTCCCCGCAACAAGGCAGCACCACTGAAGAAGTGGGTCAGCCTGGTCTGAGAGAGACAGCAGCTCACTGCAGCTTGTTTGTTTGCTTTGACCCTTGGGTTAAGCTCCTGTACCAACACTGACATTTTAAAATTAATTTCATTTCATTTCCTGTCCAGGTGTATCTTCAAATTTTACTATTTTGAATGCCAAAAAAAATGAAGCAAAATTCAGCTTGTTGTTGTAGATAGTGTTTCTAAATGTTATTGCTATCAAGCTAAATAATGTTTTACTTTACAGTCTGGCCCCTTCACAGTTCCACACCTATTCCCTTTCCTTCTGAGAGTCACATGAGGAGATTGACTGTCTTCAAACAATATTCAAACCATATGCACATTAAAACAATTTGTGGTTGCTGTAATCTTTCCCCATTCATACCAGCCACTAAGAGTCCAAACAAAAGCTGTGGATGACTTCATTCCATGACAAAATACGGTTGAGATTGTATCTGAAGATGATATGAGGCGTCAACAGTCTGTGTCATGTGAGGACTCTTAGCGGCCAGTATGAACAACAGGCTGTAAGGATGGTTCAAAGACAGAACAAATGTAAACCTATACTTGAAGTACAGAGCTGGGGCCAGACACGCAGAGCCAATATAATATGCACGGGTGTGGCTATTTATAGACCTTTTTACATTCAACGTCATTGTTGCTGTTGGAAGATTGAATAAAATGTTGCTAATAGGCTAAAACTATTAGAATGATCAGGAGATTGCCTACTGTTTGTCTTATTTTTGTAACCAGTGTAGCATCAAAGCACTGTGTAATTAGCAAGCTAACTAGCAGACAGCTGGCTACTTAGCTATTTTACCAATAACGCCATGCAACACTGGTTACAGAGACTAGCTAGCTAACTAGCCAGCTCTGCTGATGGACAAGCTAGCAAGCCAGCTGTCCTCTCCGGAGCTTCTGCCAGCGGCAACGGGGTCAGTTAACATGTTAATATGTTAATGTTAACTTGACAAACTTTCTTCGGCCATTTAAAAAAAAAAAAAAATTGCTCGTCAGCAACCTGACTGTACTCCGCCCACAAAAACATGTCATCATGTTTACCAATCAAAAGGGGTCTATAGCGTCCGTACTACTGATTCATCACCTTATGATGATTAAGATATCAAGCGGCGATATCTCAATCATCATGATTAAATGTCAGAAGAATGATCAATGATTGATTCATAGCACTCGCACAAAGTGCTCCACAATTCAGTAGGAACAAACAAAGTGTGTCCATTGCTGTTTAGTTTTCATTGACTACAAAAACGGACAACAACCAAATGACTGAACAACAATAAAATTAAAATTAAAATGTCTTTTAGAGCAAAACTAAGCCAAATTCTCTTAAACTGAACGAAGCTGTGCACATTTCCTCTTTTCAGGAGGGAAAAGTAGAGCTAGAGCAAGTTTCTTGCTTTGTGCTAAGAAACTTTCCAATGTTCTGGTGCACGTGGTAAAAGGTGCCATTTCAAACAGACACAGCCTATAACTAGAGCAACTGAACTGAGATTCATACCAAACTTAACAAAAACGGCATCAGTCACTTTCGTGGTCTCCTTTCACAAAATGACTCATAAAGACGTACTCGAGGCACCTTTATGTTGTCATTAGCATATGACACTCAGTTCGATCAATACTTCTTTTATGAGGAGATGAAACCTCTACAGAAAGGGAGAAGCCATTAGGCCCATTCATTATCATGTTAACAGCACATGAAGAGCATTATTTTTGCTTCTCCAGATGTCCAGGCCGGGTAGAAAATTGGTCAAAAAGTCTCTCACTACATTAGGGAACGTCCAGTTGAAAGGACAGAACCTAATGGAGTGCTTGAAGATCAAGAAATCATTCAATGGCGTGACTATTTCCAGCGACGCTTTCTTCTGAACAACTTTACAACCGCTAATAAAGTACAAAAGATGTTTTGTACTTGATATTCAGTCAGTCTGGTGTGTTTTTTGCATAATCAATCTGCCTATGGCTAATAGAAGGCTTATAGCCCACCCCATATCAGCTGCTTATCTAATAATGATGTTTTAATAATTGCATTATCATACAATTTGGCAAGTAAAGGTCTTAAAAAGCTAATTGTAAAGCCCTACTTTACTAACCTGATAATCACACTGAATTGCCATGTTGTTTTTAACTTAACTTTGACATGGTGTTCATGTTAGCTGTTTTTCTGTTTGGGTAGTTCGTCATGTTGATTGAAGAAGAATGCTTGTAAACTACAGTTAATTACCACTCCGGTTGTATTTTTGCAGCTCTGGCCACAGGTTGTGATGACACTGTTTCCAGCGCCATCATTTATAAATTCAAAACACACACACTCTCATGCTCTGATGGTGCTACATTCTTATGTGAGTGCCAGGCAGCAACCTCCGGTTCTGCAATGGGAAGCCAATGCCGAAGTGCCTTAAACTTTCATTCTCTCTACTGTCCATCAGGAGGCGACTCCTCTGGTTGTATAGAAGTCTATGAGAAAATGACTCTACTTCTCTCTTGATTTATTACCTCAGTAAATATTGTAAACATGAGTTTATGGTCTCAATCTCTAGTTTCAAGTCTTCTTCAATACAGCATGATGTTCATTTATTAAACTATGATCCATTTAGAGTCAAATAGACCATAAAGCAGAGTATGCTTTAGGGCGGGGCTTCTGTGATTGACAGGTCACTGCCGCTCCCAGAGACGTATACGGCGTCTCTACATCACTTCTCCGCATTCCAAATATGGTAACTTCTGTTCATTGGTTGTAAAAAAACAACATGGCGACGGTCCTAATCCAAGTTGGCGACGGCATAATCGTCGAACTCAAGGATTCAAAACTGCAGTCCACAAACCAAAAGGCAACGTCACAATGACTAAGTCCACTTCTTATACAGTGAGTACTTAGATTTTTAAACATATTTGATTTTGAAACGCCATTTTTAAATAATTATTGAAGAAATTGCACTTTTTTAAGTTGTTAAGGTGTTCCAGGCACGGCCAGCTGGGAGGAGACCCGAGGGAGGCCCAGGACCAGGTGGAGGGACTATATCTCCAAACTGGCCTGGGAGCGCCTCGGGATCCCCCAGTCAGAGCTGGCTGATGTGGCTGGGGAAAGGGAAGTTTGGGGTCCCCTGCTGGAGCTGTTGCCCCCGCGACCCGATCCCCGATAAGCGGTTGAAGATGAGATGAGATGAGATGAATTTTTGACAACCATCTCAGTCCCTTTATCCAGACGCCTGGCCTTAGTGTCGGACTAAAAGTGTTTTGTAACGACTTAGAACTACTTCCTTTGTTCGTTTAAATGCATGCCCCCCCCTACTTAATGTGGTATTTTGGAAGTAATAAATAATATTAAATAATTTTGTATCACTTCTCGGGTGGTAAAAAATGCTTCAATTTAGCACCAAATCTCTGTAAGAAATGGTATCAACCCCCAAAACAACTTAAGAGGCATAATAGAGTGATAATGACCATCATATACTTCATCATAATGTTCTAAGCCCCTCTGCACTCAACTTTTAACATTCAGCACCTAAGCAAAATTAAAGAGAAACATCAAATTAATCTTCAGGTTCCCAGCTTTAAGATGATGTACATCACTTCTATAAGACGTCTACTGTCGAACTGTTCTCGCCCTAAAGATCCCCTCTGCCCCTAAAAATGACAAGAATGCCGGTCTATGCGGTTCTCTAAGAGCACATGTCAGAGGGGCTGTTTACTGTGTTGTAAACTGACACCAGTGAAGCATACATCAACCCCCTCAATGCTTTCTCTGTCCATGTATGTGTGTGTGTGTGCAGTGTTGAGCCCCTCCCTCCTGTTCTATATGTTCTGGAACATGTTGTTCTCTGGCGGACGGCCTGAAAACACCACCATCGTATCCTCTCACTGAATCACATGTGCACATGCGTATTTCGGATCTACAGTCTGCTGATGTCAAAATGCATCGGTTCCTTTTTTGCTTTTGAAAGTAAACATGATTTACAAATGTGCTTTTTACAGATGAAGTAAATCTTATACGTTCATAATTTTGTATTGAAAGAGGGATGGTTCAACAAGAACAACAACACCGACAAGTAGAGGAAAACATTTTGTTTTTTTAAAGATATCTTTAAAAAAGAAAATATTTTTTTTTTCTCTGCAAAATCATAATGCCATTAATTACCCAGTTAAATAATAGAATAAGACCCCCTCCTAGGTACATAAATAATAGACTGTTGATTCTTCAAGTCGGATTTCTCTTATGGGATTCTTCCGTATGGGATTCGAGGATTCTTGCGCTCCGATTGGCCGCTTGCTGCTCGATGTCACAGCTGTTTCTATCTTCCAGATTCAGCAGCCCCCCCCCCCCTGCTCCTTAGCTCCATTTCTGTGCCTATAGCTGCTCTCCCCCCCCTCCTTCCTGCTCCTCCACCCTTTGTACACTGTGTACCCAGCTGAACATAAAGAGCACTGAATACTGACATATTGTTGTCTGCTGCGTATGTGTGTGTGAGGCATTGTCTGAGCGTGTCCATACTGGGGTTTCCCCGGTCCCCGCTTATCATTAATCTGCACATTACAATTAATCGAGCAGCCTAATGACAGTGGTCGCATGGAGCAGGGCTTTGTTTCTGACCAGGGCTGCTACATGGCAGCGCTGATCTCCCGTGGAGCTGTTTATAATTCCATATTTACTCAATATGGTGGGGGGTATTCCACTTTCTTTGAGCCAATAAGATCACTGCTCTGTTATTCTTTCTGTATTAGCCCTATCAGCTGCTACCACTGCAGCTGCTGCTCTTCCTGAAGCCTACAGAAAAGACATTCCACTCAGTATACAGTCCAAACATACGCAAACTCCTCCCAAGTCTTAAAGGGCATTTTGAGTGATTTGGTGTTACATTTCCATAAAGCAGTTTAACACACAAGAGAGAATTTTTTTTTAAAGTAACGGTCAGTAAGTAAGTAAAACCGAATGCTAAATAACACATTTTTAAGCGGCCAAAATCTTACAAGTATGAAGTGAAAACTTCTAAGACGAAAACAGAGAAAACTCCCAGACAATGTGTGGCAGCGACCGGTCAATCACAAGGTAGCCCTGTCCTAATCCATACTCTGCTTTATGGTCTATTTGACTCTAAATGGACCATAATTTACTAAATGAACATCATGCTGTATATTGAAGAAGACTTGAAACTAGAGATTGAGACCATGAACTCACGCAGATTTGTGGGTGGTGATTGGAAAGTTTTAAAACGCACAGGCTTTTAAAAGCCACAGGGGCCAGAAAAAGGCTGTATCCACCAAATAAGTTTAATATTAATGTGATGTTAAGAATGTAGTAATCAGAAAGCATAAGGTACCACTATGGTCAAGTTAAGATTGATTTTCAGACACAGATGTGTTTATAGAATTATAACTCATTGCAACATAGCTCAAAGCAGATTCATACATACAGTTGTGGTCAAAAGTTTACATACACTTGTAAAGAACATAATGTCATGGCTCTCTTGAGTTTCCAGTTATTTCTACAACTCTGATTTTTCTCTGATAGAGTGATTGGAACAGATACTTCTTTGTCACAAAAAACATTCATGAAGTTTGGTTCTTTCATGACTTTATTATGGGTTAACAGAAAAAGTGATCAAATCTGCTGGGTCAAAAATATACATACAGCAGTGCTAATATTTGGTTACATGTCCCTTGGCCATTTCCACTTCAATTAGGCGCTTTTGGTAGCCATCCACAAGCTTCTGGCAAGCTTCTCGTTGAATCTTTGACCACTCCTCTTGACAGAATTGGTGCAGTTCAGTTAAATTTTATGGCTTTCTGACATGGACTTGTTTCTTCAGCATTGTCCACATGTTCTCAATGGGATTTTAAGTCAGGACTTTGGGAAGGCCATTCTAAAACCCTAATTCTAGCCTGATTTAGCCATTCCATTACCACTTTTGATGTGTGTTTGGGGTCATTGTCCTGTTGGAACACCCAACTGCGCCCAAGACCCAACCTTCGGGCTGATGATTTTAGGTTATCTTGAAGAATTTGAAGGTAATCCTCCTTCTTCATTATCCCATTTACTCTCTGTAAAGCACCAGTTCCATTGGCAGCAAAACAGCCCCACAGCATAATACTACCACCACTGTGCTTGACGGTAGGCATGGTGTTCTTGGGGTTAAAGGCCTCACCTTTTCTCCTCCAAACATATTGCTGGGCATTGTGGCCAAACAGCTTGATTTTTGTTTCGTCTGACCACAGAACTTTCCTCCAGAAGGTCTTATCTTTGTCCATGTGATCAGCAGCAAACTTCAGTCGAGCCTTAAGGTGCCGCTTTTGGAGCAAGGGCTTCCTTCTTGCACGGCAGCCTCTCAGTCCATGGAGATGCAAAACACGCTTGACTGTGGACACTGACACCTGTGTTCCAGCAGCTTCTAATTCTTGGCAGATCTGCTTTTTGGTGGTTCTCAGTTGACTCTTCACCCTCCTGACCAATTTTCTGTCAGCAGCAGGTGATAGCTTGCGTTTTCTTCCTGATCGTGGCAGTGACAAAACAGTGCCATGCACTTTATACTTACAAACAATTGTTTGCACTGTTGCTCTTGGGACCTGCAGCTGCTTTGAAATGGCTCCAAGTGACTTTCCTGACTTGTTCAAGTCAATGATTCGCTTTTTCAGATCCATGCTGAGCTCCTTTGACTTTCCCATTGTAGCGTTTGTGGGCGTTTGTATCCAATGAGCCCTATTTAAATGGCCTCAGAGAAGTCACCAGTTGTAGTCACTCATAATCACTCACAAGAAGTTAAGAGGCCATGCTATGAAGCTCATTTCATTGACACAACTTTCTAAGTCACCAAAATTGCTAATTCATGTTGCTGTATGTATATTTTTGACCCAGCAGATTTTGTCACTTTTTCTGTTAACCCATAATAAAGTCATGAAAGAACCAAACTTCATGAATGTTTTTTGTGACAAAGAAGTATCTGTTCCAATCACTCTATCAGAGAAAAATCAGAGTTGTAGAAATAACTGGAAACTCAAGAGAGCCATGACATTATGTTCTTTACAAGTGTATGTAAACTTTTGACTACAACTGTACATCTGATTTATGGATTGTGTTCCCTGGAATCTTTGAAGGCAACAACTAAAAACCCCACTACCTAATAGCTGGATAGGTTTGTAGTTTTGGTGGTGATCAAAGAGTGGAGCTTGTCTGGTGTTTCTGGGCTGATAAAACAAACCCCATGGGATAATCCGGTGGGGATCCGGGGGATTAGCACCAACTGTGGGAAACCAACTTCCTCCATGTGGTGCCTGCGCCTACATAAACAGTGGCGGGACATAGACGCTGTAAAACAAACCAATATTAATTTTGCTATGCGGCACGGCAGCCACAGAAATCAAAGAGTTACAGTTCGTCACTAGTACACCTGAAAACTGTGGTCATTGCCTGTTCAGCCAAATGTCAGCGAAAAGACAAATTCGGCTTTGTGTCCACATAACGTACAGCTTGGTAGGTATACAAATACATAGATCAGAAAGAAAGCCCTCAACAGCTTGTTCACCATAATTTCAGTGTTCCAAAATAAATCAAATAACTATTTACAAACCCATAGTTAAGATTAGAGGGTATCCGTTTCCTCTCTGTCAGTGAAAAGACCAGAAATACCAGAAATACACTGCTTTGCTGTACACGTTCATTTGGGGAAAGCAATATCTATTTAGTTTCTATCTGTTCTGTAATGAAACGGTACAACAGTGGAAATTCTCTGAATAGCTTCAGTGCTAGCCACTTCAAAAACCACCACCATGTTTGTTTCTGTATGTCATGAATTCACATTCTTGCCGAGAGTTTGGTTAGTAACGCTCACAAGTGTGAAGCTATCATTAGCGGCTGGCTAACACAGCTTAGCATAAAGACTAGAAACAGGGGGAAGCCATCGACTGTAAATTACAAGTGGACATAGTCACCATGACATCACCGATTGGTTTGTGGACTACGGTTTTGAAGCGGACAAGGATTTGGCATTTTGGTCGTCGTCATCTTGTTTTTTCTGGCGTTGCCATTTTGTATTTTTGCAAACAGAAGTGACACACTGAAAAGGTTAAAGATCACAGACGAAAACACAGACTCAAAAACTCCCAGACCAGACCACGCAGTGGTAGCAACCTGTCAATCACAAGGTAGCCCCGCCCTAAAGCATACTCTGCTTCATGGTCTATTTGACTCTAAATGGACCATAATTTACTAAATGAACATCATGCTGTATTGAAGAAGACTTGAAACTAGAGATTGAGACCATAAACTCATGTTTACAATGTTTACTGAGGTAATAAATCAAGAGAGAAGTAGAGTCATTTTCTCATAGACTTCTATACAACCAGAGGAGTTGCCCCCTGATGGTCTGTAGAAAGGATGCAGGTTTAAGGTACTTAACTTTTCAGAACAGGAGGTTGCCACCTGTGTTAACTCTAAAAATAACTGCATCCAATTCAGTCTAATCAAACCCCGTGGCGGGCCGTGCATTTTATACCTGGGCCTTCAGTGCTGTCCTATTACAGTTCAACCACCTCCTAATAACCTCAATATGACGCCACAGCTACAGTTATTATTTGTTTCTAGTATTGTATTCGTATTAAACCGTTCGGTAAGACTATTGCATTTGGAAAATGCAGAAGCTTAAATTGTGGGAAATATAATATTTTTGGTGGACTTCGCTCAACCTGGCAATCCACCACGTAAGAGACACTCTGACCCCGGAAACAAAACATTGTACTCTGATGAGGCGCGTGTGTTCTGGGAGGCGCGCTAAACTAGCTTAGCAGGAAAACCAACAGCAGCATAAAAGCTACAAACTCCCCTCTCAAACTCTAAGCAGCTGTTCCCTACTGATTCAAACAGGGCTAAAGAAATCGCCACACAATCCCCATTTCTCCAGACCATAATTCTTGCTTTGTAAAAGATGAATGAATACGCGCATGACGGGATGCTTCGTCATTAACGGACAATGCATATTGTCAAAATCAACATAATTAACACAATGACAAGAGCAAACTCACAACAACCAGTCACATATATTTATATGACAACAAAGCATGACAAATCAATCCAGCAACACTGCAGCACTAAAACACTATTCCACCGCACACTGAAGAGCACGAGCCATTCAAATATTATTCACAATATTAATCATATCATAAAAACGACACCATAGACAAATTAACACAGTAGTAACGCTACTGCAGATGTAAAAACACAAAAGCAGTTCACTTAGCACAGATGCTGTTCACTTAGAGACAAAGTCCATCCTCCTTTCTTTGATTACAAAGAGTTTATTACCGTGGTTGTACAGAACATCGGTGCGGTTCAGTTCCAGCCAGAGGTCCTCCTGCGAACATGTTCGTTGAGTTGTAGATCCACTCAGGTCTCTCCAAAAGTTTTCAAAAGCACCGTAGCTTGTGAGTCTCCTGTCGTGCTATGGTGTCGTTTTACTGCCTTGGTTAGCCACCTCGGGTTAGCCTAGCGTAGCTCCAAACACCAAGACGCTCAGTCACAAATAAAACGCATTCTTAGCCATAAAATGTGCAGCGCTCCTCAGACGCTGTCAGCCAGGAATACCGTTCGTACAAATCCTTTTCCTGGCTGGGTCAGGACTGCTAGCTGTGGGGTTGGCCTACCCTTTCTTACGATGTCCATTTTTCTGGAAATGTCCTTCTTGAGAAATTCGTTTCTCCTCCTTCAGCCATTGAGTGTTAAAAAAACAAAGCTAGGTAAGAAAAAAAATAATCTACACCAAGCAAAACACTAAAAATGTCATGTCAATGTCATAACTTCTTACATATCTTTCAACTTGAACTCTTACTACTCCTACTAACTTCTGCTAGCTAGCTTAAGTTTCACAACAATCACGTTAGCCCACTGACATACTCGGTAGCTCTGGCACATCAAAGAATACGCCCAACTTGTCAAACTAAAGATCTGATTGGTCGAACACTATGACAATCAACAATATTGTCCCCATATACTTTAATCTGCAAAGTCTACCTAGCGAGCCTTGGGCCTCTCTTCTTACCTAGAGACAGCATAGGGGTGTAATCTGATTGGATAAAAGCTCTACTTAAAACAAGCTGCACTGGAAGCAGAGCAACCGAGGAAGACAGGAGCTGTGCAATGAGAAAATAAGCTAATGGAAACAATATTGTTATGCATGTAGTGTATTTATGAAAAATTATTAAATTATAAAATAGCTATAATTTTGTGATTCTGTTTAGGCCAGCAGAGAAGGCTTTGCTGGCCCTGATGGCCCACCACTGATCAAACCATTCATGTTAACCTTAAAGTTGGCACATAGCAAAAAACATTGAAAGCGTGGAGTGTGTTCATGAGAAGTGTGCAGTGAGTTGAGGAATCAAACTTTTAAACTATTAAATCACACACGGTTTTAAAAGAATCACGAGCAGAATACCAGCGGTTAAAGTGTGACAGCAAATCACGAGCAAATTCCACATTAGTTAGCATATCCCCTCTTTCCTAGTTCAGTAGTACTAAACGCAGAATATCCCTCCCTCTGCAGGTGTGGACGCACTGAAGCATTCATTTCATGTCTACATCAAAATGTTCACACCCACAATTCAAAAAGAATAAAGAAAGTATTGGGCTCTTTCTCATTGAACTTGGGGACTAGACACAAGTTTGCAATAACATAACGAATACGGCACAATTTCAGAGGGAAAATTTAATCCCTGTTGAAACTCAAATTAAACTGCAGCTGAACCTTTTCTACTTCAGATTGCTGGTTGTGAGACAGACGGGATGGAATTCTGCGGCATCTGAAACATGAGCCATCATTATTGTTGACGAAAACATCAAGTTTCAGATTTAAATGTGATACTACATCTGTCAGTTGTTTACGCTGAACATTCATTTTAATATTCATTCGGGCTGAATGAAATGATTGGATGGGCATATTAACGTCCTGCAACTGCCACAGATACTGGCTGTTTTAATATCTTTTATTTTAGTCAGAGCATTTGATGTCTTGATTGCAGGGGCGTGCGGTCAGGGGAGTCACCTGTCATCATGAAAAGTAAAAAACAAATAGTGATAAAATAAAATAAAAATTCATATTTATGTACTGATCTGTGCTATAAATGTAATTTCTGTATGATTCCAATCATTTCAAGCATGTCCTGTTCAAACAGAGAGGAGTCAGTGAGGTGAGGCAGTGACGAGCTGTTCCTCACCTCAGACTGTGAATCCCTCACTAACTGGGTTGAGCCTTTTGCTTTCTCATTGTTTGTCACCACTGTAATATTTGTAGACACTTTTATTATATGTCCTTTTTTTCCATAGAATAGGTCATGTTTTTCACATATGTGTAGAACATATTTAGTGTTGCTGATCTGACAGAAACCGCAGTGAAAAAGCACAGAGAGGCAAACACTACTCTGCCTCAAAGAAAAGGGTGAGAGAGAGCCCACGGGTCGGGTTTATGCTTGTTCTGTCGTTGCTCTTCTTCTACACTTCTCTTCTTCTTCTTAGATTTTGCTTTGACCGCAAAAATGTAAGATTCTATATCTAAGCTTAAAAATGTCTCAAAAAACAGGGAAATATGAACAAATCAACAGCAATTCAACGTCGGACAGGTAGAGTAACCTTTTATGTGTTTGTTGTTCTCTTTATACATCCGTGGTTGTTACACAGATTATCGCGGGATCTCACAATTTTCGCAGGTGGTCCCCGCTCCGCTTCTGAAACGCTCCCGGTGGAATCAAATATGTACCTTACCTATGTGTGTGTAAAGAATGCTGATATGAAATATGAAAAACAACCAGTAGTCAATGTGCAGGCTGCCAATTGAATGGTGATTTAAGCTTCTTGGGTTCATATATTTGTAAATCTGACTCGAGTCAGTGCTTCACCAGCCACGAACCTCACCACACGTCACTGATTGATTGCTGTCGGACTGTAAAGAGAATTTCAACAAATATGACAAAAAATGTTTTTGAAGATGGAAACCAGTCCTACTTTTAAAACCAACTCAAACTCATTGGACGATTTTCTAATACAGAGTAAATGGGAAGCACTAAAATAGAATTACCTCCTTGTGGTTGTATTCCTCCGCCAACCGATCATGTTGCAGTTTATTCGTTTTTATTAAGACTTAAATTTTTTTATCCTTTCAGACATTTGTGTGAATTAGCACAATAATTCTTGAGTTATGGCCAAAAATATTGACGTCTGACCTCCAAATTCTAATTAGTTCATCTTTCACTACAGGTTTTAGCCAAATTTGAAGAAGTCCCCTAGAGGTGTTCATGAGAATGGACCAGATGTACGGACAGACAGACAACCTGAAAACTTAATCCACTGTTGCCGGGGCAGAGGAATAAAATTGCTTCTAAAGTAAATTGCCTACCCTAGCTTTAACTTAAAAAAAAAAGCTATTTTAAGTAAAGAAATTAATAAAAGACAGATAAAGGGATTGAGTAAAACATCTCTCACACACACACACACACACACACACACACACACACACACACACACACACACACACACACACACACACACACACACACACACACACACACACACACACACACACACACACACACGTATATATATATAATCCAGACAGTCATAGTTTTTGATCATTTTTATTCCAAGAAAAGTTGTCAAACATATTTACAGCAAAACACGATGCTTTCTCAAACATCGAATGGCTCCGGTCAGCTTCATTAACAAAAAGCGGTTCTTATTCAAAACAACATACATTTCTGAACACACTGGAAATATATGCACTAAAAGAGAAAAGTTTGAGATGTTACACACAATTGTTTGAGAACGGTGTTGACGGTGAGGCAGTGAAACATTTTGCATAGTGTTTAGTGTCCTTCAAGTGGAATCATTGCTAGTTTTTAAGAGAGCTAAATGAAATGGCTCATAGAAAAAAGGACAGTGACAACAGGGTAGGTGGACAGTTTGGAGTTGTAAAGATCCTCAGTTAGCTTATCACCACAGCAATGCCATATACAGGTTTACCTATGTTAGGTTTAATGCTTGTACTTGTACAGAGAGCGGGTCAGAGACTAAACATCTGAGAGTAAGTAACAGATCTGTTATGTGCTACACTAGTCTTTTGGCAAGAAGTGAAAGTTGAACATCGTGCTTTAACATAAGCAACAGGTGTGTTAGCATTCAACAACTACAGCACCCATGAGAGTCAAAGAGCAGCAGCGCTAAACGCACATTTTTATTGCGTTTTAATCCCAAACATTCCTACCATCTCTCAAAGTTCATGAGTCCTACACCTTCAGGATAACCACCAGTTTAAGATCAAATTGAACATTCAGAAGGAAGCACTTTCATCTAAACTTTGCCACAAACTCCTTTTTTTTTTGCTCCCACTTTTGTGCTGTATGTGTTAAGGTTAAGGTCAGTATGCCTCAACTGAAGTGGCCTCGAGGAGGCTGTGACAGCAGGGTTTTCTTTGAGAGCGGCCACTGGAAACAGCTAGAACCCCTTTTGTTTGAAGACATGGTCGCTGTCACGCTAACTAATTCGGGCCATATATAGTCTCATAGGAGCTGTAGATGTTGAATGAAAACGACAGAATTGTGGACTATCTCTGTAATGCAGCCATTAAGCGAGAAGCGGACAGGTGTTGCAGATGTAGTCGTCGTAAAGGCAGAAGCTAAGTATTACTTGTAGCTAAGCAAAATGCCACACAGAGAAGTCAGCAAAAGATGGGCTCAAGATAGGAGAGAGAGGGAGAGACTTAGTCTGAGGTAAAACAAATCTATCCCACTCGAGCAGAAACTAAGGTAGATAAGATGTTTCAAAGTGCTGAGAATGAGGTAGGACCACACTACGCCTTTAAAAGGGACAGTCCACCCCAAAATCAAAAATGCACACATTTCCTCCTATCTGTAGTGGTGCTTATCAGTCTAAATAGTTTGGGTGTGAGTTGCCTCGTGTTGGAGATATCGGCCGTAGAGATGTCTGCCTTCTCTCCTACTAAATGAAACTAGATGTCACTCGGCTTCTGGTGGTTGAAACTGCTCACAAGTCTGTGGATTATCTTGAGTAACCCGGTCCTGATTTAATTGATAAATGGCACTGGAGGTAAAATGTACAAATAATTAGATTTTGGGGTGAACTGTCCCTTTAAACCTACTACTACTACTACTACTACTACTACTGCTGCTGAGTCACTGAACTGAAAGCAGAGGGAGGTTTTTGGTCATTCCTGTGGTCTAAAAGCAGAGTTTTTGTAGGTCCAGAACATACAATCCCTCTTGTCAGACTCACTGCTGTATGCTTTAACCACTCTCTGCTTGCTTTTTTTATCCGTGTTTCAATTATTCTGTGCCTTTTGAACTTTTGCATTTTGTTCTTTCCATCTTTCCTAGAAATCCTGGCTGCTTCAAGTACCACCTCGGCTGTGGATCAACTAACCGAACGTGTTCCACGCCGCATTACGTGCTGCTGCAGAGAGCTCGAAGCACTTCAGTAAAGACGGGAAGGAAGAAGAGGGGACAGTCAGGATGCGGCTGCTTTTTGGGGATTGTTTCCAGATGGCAAATCTGCAAATTTCCCCGAGAGTCTCTAAAATGGTCAACAGGCATCTTAATACTGCTAGAATGACCCCTTCAACACTGCTCATATCACACCAACCAGAACCCTTCAAACTCTCAAGGTGGAGCCCAGATCAGTGTCTCACTATCTCTTAATGATGATTGCAGGTTACCCACTGACTTGATATCTTGAACTGTATTATAATCCACTCCTAAAACGCCACACTCAACCTCAATGTAAAAAGAAAAAAAAACATTCAGTACAAAGTTACCAAAAACATCCATCAGCCCACCTTGATCATGATTGTTTCTTGGTCACACGTTCATTTGATTCTAAACAGATATACGCATTTCTATCCAACAGGTGCTCTTTGGATTCAACAGGAACATCAACACTAATCTGAATTGCCTGCTGGACCTTGTTTGGTTACAGTAGGACAGTATTGTGTGGAGTGGATACAGGCCTGCTACTTCTAAAAGGTGTGGTTTCTACAGAACACGGTCAATACAACATCGTTCACACTTGTTCTGCCTCGATTTGTGAAATAATTCTTTCTTAACATGAGCGCACAGGTGAGACGGACACAATAATCGTCGGTGGCCATTTCTTCATTTTAGTAACAGCTTCAGGGTGAGTCATCATGAATGCATGTGAGCCTTTTGCGTAGAGGACGGCCTCGTTCTCGCGTGACCTTAGGGCGGCCCTGGGGGATGGTGTTTAAAAAGTGTGACATCATTGAAAGCCAAATATTCCATCGGTCAATTGCAGTTTTTTTCTGCAGACAGAAACCTGCACGAGACAAAAGTGTGGTTTCTGTCCCGCTGTGTGAGTTTTAACCCACCAAATCGTTTTAACTCGTGATCCAATCGCACTTGGTGTGAATCATCTTTAAGGCACGGGGTTGTACAGGGGGTGGAGCAAACCGGTAGTGACGTCTGTTGTTTATAGTGATTCACATACCATCATCAGTAAAGTGATGCTTTGACCTCCAGGTACTGGTACAGTCCAGTACGTTACCTCTACATTATACATGTTAAAGGAAGAGCAGGCCTACACTGGGGCTGTTGGGGACAAACATCGACAAATATAAACCCGGTTATCACATCCATCATCCACCAGTTAAATGTCCTCAGCTCCACGGTGACGGCCACTTGGAACTGCGTGGTTCCAGAAGAGCACCGCTGTGGTCTGGTTTTGCATACGGTTCCCGTCCCAGAGTTTTGGAATCATCGGCCGGTCCATCGCTTCCCGCTCAAATCATGATTGTGGATTCTTCAGTTCAGTTTGTCAGAGTTTCTTTTATTTCCAACGGAGTCCACGTC
The DNA here is from genome assembly GCF_023349555.1 of Cebidichthys violaceus. Classification (NCBI taxonomy): domain Eukaryota; kingdom Metazoa; phylum Chordata; class Actinopteri; order Perciformes; family Stichaeidae; genus Cebidichthys; species Cebidichthys violaceus. Next base: position 15,981,991 of record NW_027176816.1, read on the forward strand.
CATGTAGTAAACAAAGCTGCAGAGACACAAAGAATGAACAGGTCAGCATGGAGCAGCAAGACAAATCCCATAGGTTTTCAGAACATTCTTGGCTCCCATTGGGTTTCTGTGATACCAAATACCTCCATATCTATATTGTACGATTGACTCACTAAATATTCACTCATTGACATTTTTGATGAATAATCATCAGTGGATAAGATGTGGGCAAAAATAACATTTTGTGGGTTCAGAATATGACATCACTGTAATGCAGCCTTTGAAAGAGGAAAAGACACTTATGCCATGTTACGATATAAAAACACTCAGACAATATCCTGTCTAGTGTCGCGATGTCGATATAATATTGATATACAGTCCAGCCCTACACTATACATGTGTGTTGGTAACCTGACATGCCCGGTTTGTTCATTGGAATCATTGGAAACCGTTTGGAAAAGGGCAGGCGCTTTCACAAAATACTTGGCAGCTGATTGGATGGCACAGTTGTCTGTAAATCGATGCTGAAGCCAGTCAGGAGAAGAGCAAAAACAACAATTCCCTCGAGTGAAGCCGCCATGAGCTGTCTCTATCTCACATTATACGTACAACAAAGCCACAGACTGGCCGACAATCATGGAGTCACTGCATCCACACCCACCTGCAGCCAAACGACAACCCCACCTGACACCCTGAGCGTCTCCCCTGCCTGTAGATGCTGTGCTCTAATAATAGCCCAGCAGGCTGGCGTGCCACAGCTTGTGCTAGCAGCGGTTTGTTGCTCTCCTCATTGGTTGCGTAAGCCTCACAGCGCATGGTCTGAACACAAGTGGGTCAGCTTAGCAGGAAGCACGCATGTTGGGGACGGTGAATCAGGGATGATGTGCTGAACAGGGACATGAAAGTGCTTATGTCACTGCTGAGGATGAGCACTCTGAATTCCTCATATGTTTACAGTGTAATACAGTATACCGTTCACAATGTGGTGCTATTGGAAAAAAGACATTCAGTCCACAGGTTTCATCCTCTTATAGGCTACGTCCAACGTCGTTCAATGTATTTTTTATAGTCCAAAATCACAAATGGCTCAGAGGGCTTCACAATTTGAATTCATCTCCTTTTTTCATCTCCAATCTTTGGACACGCAAAAGGATTCATTTCTGAGGTGAACCCTGTGAGTTCACGGTGCCCCGAGGTGTCTGAACTCACTGGGGTGGCTCAAATTCTTCAGCACTCAGCAGTTTCTTTTTTGTTTTTACGAGAGCAGCTGTGAGGGAACGTTGTACCTGTGTGAACTTTAAGGAGCATGCCTCGCATACCTGACTATACATCTCACCATGGATGGGTTACATGACTCCACACTAACTAAAGACAACACAGACTGTAAGCAGCAGGGCTCGAAGTGGAAAAAAATATCAGCAATCATTATTACACTCTTCAATTTTTACAGTGAATGAAAGATACTAGGAGATATTTGGTTTATTTCATCAGTAAATGTTTGACCATTAGCAAAGCTTTCACAAAGATGAAGGTCTTCCTTTGGAAGGACTCTCTGTTTGCTGCTGTGCTTTCTACTAAAGCACAAGCTGCTATTAAACAGGAGAAAGCAAGCCGCTATGATCTGGAAGCTCTTAATAACTACTAACGGGCATGTGGTTGAAAACACTTAAAACAAAGAACTCTGAAGGAGCGTTTGCATGACAAACTTTCATCTGCTGAATAGACTGACAGGTTTGTAGACAGAAGGAATTTTTTCTTTTACACGAGACAGTTTTATTATGGTTATGCTCCTATGATTATTAGTAAAATAAAAGGTTCCATATTTGCTAGTCTGGGACTTCCGAGTGTGCACAAACCCAAACTGTCACACCTGGAACATTTAGCTATCTTCTGCATTAAGGCTTTACTTCAGCAGCTCTATAATGTCCTAATAACTGTACTGGGAAGTGTCCCGCAAAGAACCATGTAGTTAGATATTGATTATAGAAAAACAAAAGCAAAGGTCTGAAACAATTATCAGAGTTTAGTTTACTGTGCTAATTGGAGGTTGAAAATTGATAACGCATTTAAATGTTCCTACAGTGGATAGTTCCAGAAAATGTCCTATGAATTTGCAGTTCAAGGTGCACAACACAGAATTTAATAGCACATCTATTGCCACCACGTGGCTCTAATAGTGGAGACAGCTGAGCCGGCAGCTAGCAGCTAACATGGCTGCTGACGGACAACAGGCACAGAGGAACGCACAGAGTAGGGGCAGCTGTTCATTACATTTTCAATACATAATAGGTCCAGTGTGCTAACTAGTCCATACGATATGTAGTCTAAAGACATATAAAAGTGTTCTGGTCGAACCCTTTCTAAAGTCAACATATCATTTTTCTGCTTATTTCCCTGTGGGAGATATTACTGCTACATAAATAAGCAGGACAAAGAAAACAAGGTGAACGTCGTAGCCCTGCAGATCCTGGACAAACTGAGGCCTGCTGCCTCCTCAGCCAGCCTGCCAGCCATTTGCCTTTGCATAACCCACAACTACTACCTCGTTAAAAAACCAGCAGAGACCGGTATCTTTGGGGAAGTGGCGGGGCCTGGTTTCTCACAGCGCTCTATAATAACCAGTTGGAGAGGGAGGAGAGGGAGCGTGTTGCCGTTTTACGAGCCCCGGGTGATTTTGTGGGCCGTGCGGCAAAGCAATACATTCCTCTTGGCTGGCGTTCATGTAAAATGCTTCATTTTGTAAGCTTAGGTGTGCGCCTCCCAGTTCCTCTTGATGCAAAAACTGACAAAGCATTCCCAGCAAATGCAGAGGTTGTGCAATATGATCATCACCTTTAATAACTAGAAGGGCACTCGAAGAGTCCAGACCTCCGCCAAAACCAAATGCCCTGATCTCACAATGTTAAAGGTTTTATGTGCGTCATTCAGAGAATTAAAACATATGTGCAATATAGGATATAGCTAATGACAGCTGCTCTGCACTGCGCTCATACTGCGCTCCGGTTCCCCCTCCCCCGGGTTAACACTGTTAGCTCTGTCAGCACTGCTGCCATTGCTAGCACTGTTAGCACCGTTGGCCGCGGTCATTCCGGCTCAGTAGTATTTCAGTAATCTTGCTGACAAACAGACGAACCGGGCCAAAACGTAACCTCCTTGGTGGAAGTAACCAGTGGACAAAACCAACAATGAAACTTTTCAAGGGTTGGAATGACTTTCAGGATTTATGCTTTCTAGTAAAACGGAGCTGCCACTAAAAGAGTAGTCATTCTGCCATGATCAGTTATCTAGAATAACGCCAGTCAGACGTCAAATATTTGTCTAAATACTGAATACTTTCTGTTTATAAAGTCTTGAGAACAGAGAAATTTGACAAATGAGAGGTTCTGGTTCTGTACGGTTTCAAAATACAAACTAAACGTGAACAAGGAGAAATCTGCTCCAAGGCCGAGCCCCACATTGGTTCAAGGTTTGTCTCTCTGTTTGTTTGTTTGTTTGTTCCACCATCTGCGCCCCGCGGGTAATCCTACCATCTTGAAGTTCTTATGTCTCGGGACAGAGTGCACAGTTGCTAGCAGCGGTGACGGAGCGAATGCATGAAACCCTAAAGTAAAATCAGAGGGAGGAGGGCCAATCTCTGGCCCCTGCAACAGATGCGGCCCGCGTTTCTATACATCTATTATTTACAGGTCAAAATGAACCCCGTCAGCTTTGGTGCAACCATTCAAATGTTATGAACCGTCAATACAACAGTGTACAAGAGGAAAGAAAGACAATCCACCGCAAGGCCCAAATATGACCAGGTACGGCGCCAGCAGTGGGATGTGATGCTCAGGCTGTTGTAGATGGTGCACACACTGTGAGGAGATTAACACGGTGTAAAGAGCTTACAGCCCATTAGGTCCAACACAGCCAGCATGAATGGGGAAGGCGGAGTGGAACAGATGAAGATCCATGTTATTCCAGAGCACCGTGGGATGACGGGGTTTCCTGGACAGTATCAGGTGATGGAAGGCTCTAGACTTTTTTATGGACAAATAACACAAAAAATAAAAAAAGACTTTTGACACAAACTTTTCCTTTTGAGTAAACACAAAGACGTGCTCCACGCAAATCGTTTGAGTAGGAACTCGTTTTGGCAGTTCTTTCTCTCTGAACCCTGAGGGCCCGAAAGAAAATATTTACAACATCCTCACTTTTACAACCAGGTTGCAGAAGAACGCCAATGCGCTTATAACACCAACTCCCAAAATCTTATAAAGGTGGCCTCCCTCTGGCATTTCTCAGCCCCTCTTTAATAACCCCTCCCGACTGAGCCAGAGCAGAACATAGCGTACCCAGCCTTCAAACTGCTGTCCAAGCTACTTCATTTCCTTTAGGGGAGCAACATCAGCATCCTCTCAGACGCCGCTGTCTTTTGTTTCAAACGCATCCCGCTTTGGAGTGCTCAGATAAGATGGCAGACACGTGCAAAGAGAAATTCCTCAGCCCTGCTTGAAGGCATCAGTGTGTTTGTTACAGTGGGGGTGCTCATGCGTGCCTTGCGAGGACAACACCCTGACAATGCCTCGACTTGTAAAAAGCCTGTCCACGCCGCCGGTGGAATCAGAAAGGATTCCCAGAGTGAGGACTGTACACGTGTGGGACCGGGGCTTACAGCGCTCTGGCCTGGTTTAGACAGAGGCGGCATGTAGCTGGCAGTCTGTGAGAGGACAAAATGTTCCAGCAGCAAGCCTGGAACAGCCTCCATAATCCCTGAACCAGGAGCGGCATTCTCATTGTCCAGCAATGAGAAGAGGGAGGGGGAGATGGGGGAGATAGATGGGTAGAAGGACGTCACACAAAACAGACGAGCGCATGATGACGATATGATGCTGACATTATAGATTCCTGATGCATGCCATTAAATATTTAGTATTTGCACTGTGTGCACTAGGAACCAGGGCTGTCAACGATTATTCTAAATTAAAATATATATATATATATATATATATATATATATATATATATATATATATATATATATTTAAATGAAGAAAAAAAAAACAGACATTGAAATATGAAAATGTATATTCAGTTGTCAAAAAAAAAGAAAAAAGCAGCACTACCGCAGTTATTTACCACAAAAAGGGAATCACATATCATCACTTGCATTTACTGAAGATGAAATGTTACGGGAGGCCAGGCTGGAATACCAATAATTCAACAACTCAAGCGTGACGTCATGTAAACAAAGCACGTACCTATCAGCTGTGCTCCAGATCAGACTGGAGACGTAACCGCTGAAAAGATGGCTGAGTACTTCTTGCTTTCTTCTTACGTTTGTAGTTTTAAATAGAAAACACTATTTATATTAAGATATTTACTGGACATGACATAGAATAAAGCCAAGAGCAAGTAGGAAACCACAACCCCACACTGAAGGGACCTCGTCATAATGATTATTACCAAAGTAGCTGTTTGTACAACCTCATCAAACACAGCGACTGCAAAAAGAGCTTTAGCTATAGGCTCTTTTTAAATGGGGAAAATGGTGCTAGAAATAGTTTCAATGCGCAAATGAAGCCTAAAAGTATCAAAATGCACTTAAAAGTGCCAAAAGTCAAAGTACTCATGAAGTACATACTAATTTGCCCATTTCGGAATAATATATATCATATTATTGGATTTGAATTACGTGTTTATCACTTTAATGTTGCAGCTGGTAAAGGTGGAGATAATTTGAATTTAATATTTTATATATTAGTTAAACAGACAGCTGGGCAGCTTGTGAATTTTGCTCAGGGGAAAAATGAAGACTTAATGATATCATATTTAATTTACTGTTTATATTATGTATTGTCAATCTGAATCTGAAAAGCAACTAAAGCTGTCAGACAAACGTAGGGAAGTAAAAACTATATTTGCCTCTGAAATGTTGAGTTGAAGTTTAAAGTAGTATGAAATAGAAGTAAAGTACAAGTACCTCAAATTTGTATTTAGGGTCCAGTGCTTGAGTAAATATAATTAGTTACTTTCCAACACTGGAAAGTTGAGAAACGCCATGGAGTTAGCTAATGCTAGCTAGTTTAGCTGACATTACACTTCATGGAGGTGGCTTTAAACAGTCCAGAATGTTATTTAGGTTGCGTTGTTGTGCTACTGGTATGGAATAACTGCTTTGGGTCTTGCTGTTGGTCAGATTCAATAAGACACAGCATTCGGTTATATCTGTTGGCATGTTATCCATGACGACATGCTGGACTCAGTCAGCAAAGCCTTGAAGCTCCGCCCCCGCTGCTGCACAGAGCGCTGTTTGCTCGCTCATTAAAAGTTTAGTAATATTAAACATGTCGTGTGTCCAAATTGCACCAACTTTAAACACTTTTAACACGTCCTTGTGTTCCCAGCAACACACCCACCAAGTGTGAAGAAGATCGGATGGACGGTTCTGGAGATATGCGAAGGACACACATACAGACACAGATTCCTTGCTTTAAAGTTAGAAGAAAATGATCAAACTGGAACATTTCCATCCCTACACTGTTCTGGCAGATTCCCACTGAAAGAATAGCCCCATGAGTCGATTCATGTGTCAGACCAGAGATTGAGTGTGTGCTAAAAGTCGTCAGTGATGCAAGTATCGTTAGCCGTACCCTCGGTCAGTCAGCTCCTGACATAAACACACGACTCCCCTCATCTCTCTGAGTTCAGCCTCTAATCCCCCGGTCCCACTCTCCCTCCTGTTGCGTGACATGCAACATCCCATCATGCCGCGCAACAACGAAGCCAAACTGCAGCAGTGCACTAGCACGCAACAACACCGTCAGAGTGCACCCTGCTGACAGCTGGGAGCCGAGAGGTGTCACAGGGCGAGCAGGCGGGGTCTCTTGGTGGGGGGGGGTGGGGCTTACAGTAAGGGGCTAACAGAGAATGAGCGCAGGATCAGAGAGCTAATTGTCAAACAAACGCCGACCTAGCCCCGGTCAATGGTGAGTTCAAGTTCAAACAAACAGACGGACGCTTTCAGGTCACTGAACATCCACTCGGCGGCTGATTGATGTGCGACAAGGAGTTTCCGCTCTAATTAGCAAACTGAGACAATTAACATCTTACACTTTTCCTACACGCTCACCACAGCAAAAAAAAAAGTTAGTTCCTGCTGCCCGTGTATGTATATTTGGGGGGGGGGGGGGGGGGTTTCCAAAATACATCTCTGTTAGAAAGTGGGTGAGGCTAGGTCATGACTAAGTAAAGGTTACCATAATTTTCCCCAAAAATCAGCCAGGTGACATTCTGTTGAATCATTTCCAAAAACTGTGCTGAAAGTACTCTGTGTCATTGATAAATACAGAGTGAAAGACTGTGTACTGTAGTGTGGTAGTGTGAATACAATCACCCACTGCATGCATGTGTCCTTCTAAAGGTATTTATATTACAAGGGTTGCGAGCTAACAGCATGTGGTCAACAATATTAATAGGTTATACAGTATGGCGTTCTCCTGTCAGTAGAGAATTACAATACAGTTTTATCATCTTTCTAAAATTAAAATATATATTACTACTTCAATAGCTGTAGTATATAGTACTTTTCAGTGGAAAACTTCTTCCTGAACTCTCTTTATTCAGGTGAGTTAACAGTAGCCTATAAATAACTTTTATTGTGATTAAGACAGATAATGTTATCACCATCCTGTGATTATATTATGTGATTATGATCTGAGTCAGAGTTAGCATAAGTAAGTAATAAAAGAGGACGTAGGAAGTAATATCTGTTGAATACTCCACTTTAACTTTAAAGGTTTTCTTCTGTGTTACATAAAGAGGTAACATAAAACTTTCTTACAGACCAAAAATAAGAAGGCTGCTTTTTGGAAGGTGATTCAAGCTTTTGTGGCTGAAAATGTCCTTTTAGCTGGGAGAGGTTTATGGAAGTAAATATGCAAACGCAGCTGTGTTGCAGTCATTCCTATTTCCTTCACTCTGGATAAAACGAAAGAGCAACAACACTAGTGAGTGGGAGGAGAGCTAGAAACGTTGTTAGCGCTGGAGCTAACTGCTAACGTAAGGAGGTTCCATTGAGTTACCCTAAGACGCGTTCAAGCTATATTCGGTAAAAAAGAGTATTGTACGAAAGTAAATTATAATGTGATGTGTTCAAATGTAACCTTGTAAAATGTAGTTTTGGTGAGGAACTTGAATAAACACATTTGTTTGAAGGAGATGTTTTTACAGCAATATAAAATAGATATTATAGATGAATTTTGACTTTAACGTTTAACTTCCTAACACTAGCTCTAAGGAGCTCATAAAACATCATTAAAACCACTAATGCCATGATTTTGGCAATAAAATTATTTTATTTCCTAATCATTTGAATCGTGTTCATGCAAATAACAACTATAGAATAAATATAACAAAGGACCGTGGTGGAGCCCTGTAAAACCAGCTGCTGTAACAAAACAGAAACTACCTGTATCGGTACCTGATACAGCTCGTTGACGAATGGCAATCGATATTGATGACAAAAAAAGTAACATGAAAGTTAAAGTTGAAAGTTATATTTGCGCCTCCTTTTTCTCTGCTGATCAGATCACCGACTCAAAACCACTGTGACACAATCCAACCGTGACTTATATGATCCGTTGCAAGCCTTCTCACAATCCACCTTTCCTGTCAACATACATAATGCAATATTAATGCAACTAAACCTTGATGCACTTGTCGAAAGTGGTTTTGGATGAGTGCTCACCGCCAGTGAAAAGGAAGAAGATATCACAGGAGGAAGTGACTTGCGTAACAGTCGGTATTTGATGGGAACTGAATTCCGTGTTGTCACGAGAGAGGTTAATCACATCCAGTGTTAATATGAACCAGAAAAACCTCATGTACTGTGCGATGCCGACGATCCTTCATCTCTGCCGATAGCTCATTGTTTTCAGCTTGTTTTGCCCTCAGGCCCAGGTTGTGTCCTCCTCCCTTCCGCTCACATACAGTAGTCATGCTCTTACCCCGCCCTCACCCATCCCTCACCCATAGGTCTTTAACAACACCTCATGTGAGCTACCTCAGTTAACGTCACTCACTCATCTTGTTAATCAATAGCTCGGTTTTGTGCGCGGGTGACGATGCAGCAGATACTCATGTTAATTCTGTTTCCTCGACAGTGACGTGGGAAGCTTTGGCAGAAATCAGGAGCAGCAGTCACGTCTTCTGATGTTGTGCAGTCGAAATAGTTAAAGGGACAGTTCACCCCAAAAATCCAAAAACACATATCCCTCCTCTTTAGTGCTATTTATCAGTGTATATTGCTGTGGTGTGAGTTGCCTAGTTTTGGAGATAAGGGTCGTAGATAATGTCTGCCTTTCTCTACGATATAACAGAACTATAAGGCCAAAAAAAAAATTCTTCAGTCTCTTTCCAGAAATCATCATCCAGAATCAACTCACGCCGAAACAATGTAGGTTGATACATGTACTACATGTAGGAGGAAAAATACATATTCGATTTTTTGGGGGTGAACTGTCCCTTTAAGGATAGAAAATAGTTCTAGTTTATTACACCGTGGATCTCATTTCACAGTTTTCCTATTATCCAATCTATGATGATAACCTTGTTAATGAAACCTTGGTGTGCAGCGACATCGCTAAACAAATCTCCAGGTTAGCCGTTTCCTCTTCCACATTAGGAAGAGGAAACCAAAGGTGAACTGTAAAAGTATCTCTCAACCTGTCCACTGTAAGATCCATTACAGTTTACAGAACCACTTCCTGCTTCAGCTTCAGCTCCAAATGAAAGGGCTTAAAGGGTTGTCTGAGCGCTCATGTGTATTGGTCCGTTCGAGTTGGTTGTAGTGATGGTTGGGTTTTTCCCACATCACATAAAATTGCTTTATAAGCACAATGTGATCATGTCTAATATAAATCGTGACAAAGACTAATAAAATAAGATGCAAATATACTGAAATCATGCTTTAAAGAAATCCCTATGCACAGGATTCTATGCATGTTTGACTAGAACTCATGCCAGATGTAGAGTGGATGTGTGTCATGGTGGAAGGATGATAGATTCAAACAGACACGCTTCACCTACTTTCATTCTGAAATCTTACACTCGCCCTGTACAAGTCAACCTGGCTACTGGAGGTAATCAAAGCAATGGCTTCTCTCTTCGCTGTAAAGAGCAGCGACAGGACGTTTCTGAAACACACTCTAACATGTTGTAAACCATAACAGTGACTTCACACCACCGGTGGCTATCAACAGAGGGGTGGTCCAGACAGGCTAATGGTGTCAGCTGAAAGGAAGATTAGCCGATTTCAGCACTGGGTTACCAACGGCCAGTGTTCCCTTTAAGCCAGTAATGAGAGTCCTGTGTCACAGAGGAGCCTGCAGCTTTTATTTCTCACTAATCACTTCAGCTGCTCCTCCTCTCTGGTTAAAAGGTGGATGAATAAGCTGTAGTATGGTTTGGTTGAGCTAAAAAACCCTGCTGGTTCCCCAGTTGCACACAACTAATTTAACGCTGAAGTTGGTAGCTTTAATAAGAATACATTTTTCACATATTTTGCTCAAACTGTCACAATATCCTGACAGCAGTACATGAGACAGATAATTTTGGAAAAAATGTGGTTCCTCTGCCTCCTTTTATTGCTCCTAATGATATTTGGAAGATTCCACTGCACCCGAAGGAAAACGACCAATCAGAGCCGAGGAGTCTCTAACGAAGCTGCCAATCACTGCTCATGAATGCCAATCAAACTGTCAAAGTAGGCAGCGCAAATCAAATATGAATCAACATTCTTACACGTATTGCAGTAACTGTTTAGCTGTAAATTAGAACGTTTGAGACCCTGCCGCCATGTTGAAATCGGTCGAACCAAAACCAAGCACCGCCCACCGACCGGAGCAAACTTTCTCATTTTAAAGCTGAACAGTAACTGAAAAATGTTTCTGAAAACATCTGAGGCGAGATAAAGTCAGTGAAAGACAGAATCTTGATTCATATTCAATCATAGCTGGATAGTTTGACAGTTTGATTGAAGTTGACAAGCAGTGATTGACGGCTGCATCTCCTCGGCTCTGATTGGTTGTTTTTCTTCGGGCCTGGTGGGATCTTCTAAATTCAATTAAACGCACTAAAAGAAGGCAGAGAAACTTGATTTTTTTCACAGATTATCTATCTCAAATCCTACTGTCAAGATATACTGACATTTTGGGCAAATATGACAAAAAGTTATTTTTTATCAAAGTTACCAACTGCAGATTTAAAGAGAGCATTCCTAGTAACATTGATGAGTGATCAAGGAAGTGGAGCTTACCTGGGAAGGAAAGGGGTCCCTTCTTTGACTGGTTAGGGTAAAAAAAGGAGAGGTTTTGGGAAGGTGGGCGTCGTCACGCAGCACACGTGACTTGGTCCATCCGCACCTCCAGCTGGAAGGCGTCTGGTCGGTCCTGAGGGTTGACTGCAAGCATGTCCTGGAGGAGTTTCTTCACCCCCTCAGACATGGAGCTCCTGGCCTTCTGAGGGATGTGGAGAACCATCTTGGGGTTCTCCAACAGAGCCTCCCCGACAGGTACAATCTCTGTGCCCTGCCGTATGTAGGTGCCCAGCAGTTCGCGCTTGGACTCTGCGTCGATGAAGGTGATCCGCTCGATCATCGCCCAGATGATGATGCCCAGCGCGAAGATGTCGGCCTTGGCTGTGTAGTGGCCCTCCCACACCTCGGGGGCCATGTAGAAGTCTGAGCCACAGGCCGACGACAACCAGAACTTGTTGATGTTGATGATGTTGTTCTGGTTGCTGCCTTTGCCGCCAATCCCCGCCGCAGGGCGTTCCTCGCTGTTCTTGGAGTTGAGGCCCGCGCAAACTTTACTGAGGCCGAAGTCGGCCACTTTGAGAACGGGCGAGCCGGATTTCTGCGAGATGAGGATGTTGTCCGGCTTCAGGTCCCGGTGGACGATGTTGTTCTTGTGCAGGAAAGCCACGGCGCTCGTCAACTGGCGCATAAAGCTCCGGTTGGTCTGGGGGTCGGGCCGGCGGGACAAGATGTACTGGTTGAGGTCCCCGCCCTCGCAGAACTCCATGACGAACCAGAGGTAGCACGGCTCCTCTGGGTGACCCAGGATGCGCTCCCCTGCAGCGGGCAGATTGGAGATGGACAGATATGACCTGGTTAGTGAGATGTTCAAAGGCTCAGACCAGCGGTCACTCTGTACTAAACAATGATGCATACACAAGTCGAGAACGCACAAGTACAGTGCTGCTTTCACTATCATTTCATCACAGTATTAGTCATGCTAATTATCTTGCTACTGAGCTATGAGATTCTGAGGCTAGAGGTCTAACCACTCTTTATGCGTCGATGAGGTCCGATGCAACTGAAACTAAGAATAAGTCCTCCACAGGTTTGAGGAGAAACGGGTACTGTGGTACTCATCCTGAGGAAATATAACCACTTTCAGAGGTTTGCAATTGCATGATCTGTGCCACGGTAAAGAGACTTTGCAGACTACATTTCAACCTGGTTGAAATTGTCAACCTCTTCCATTAAACACTGATGGTAAGAGTGTAAAATGATGGGCATTATACTGTATAAACTGTATCTGTAACAAGCTGAGATCAGCTGATAAATCGGCCCAGACAATTAATCAATCAGGCTCTAATAGACACCGGTGCTTTTTCTCACATATCAATTCTTTAATCTATAAACTATAACGTGACTTTCAGATGTCCAAACAGCGTTGCTCCCCCCACACTGCCCTGATGATCACTCTGTGTTGCTGTTGACTACTTGGCTTTACACTTTAGAAACTAGGTCAAATAGACCAAAACAAAAAGGTAAGAGGGCAAACACATAGAAAAAACAAATCTTTTGAGTTGCTAATCCTACAACCATCCCATATTGCCCTATGATGGCTGCAAAAGATGTCGGCTCAAGATTAATATTTAATTTCAAGAGCCCGAATGGTGACACTTATGTAACAGCCAGGCTATTAAAAGAACAACAAAAGACAAAGACCGCACAGATTCAGTTATAACTCTGGACTTTTTAACTGCACATGTCCACGTCGGTATTTCATCCATTATTTTTTATTTTCTGAAGATGTATTCACCAGCTATCCATTTTTATTAGGCATGCTGATCAATAACAAAGGAAGTGGGAAGTAGGTCAAACTGGATTGATGACAACCATGACACATTCAAAATATATATTATATATACATACAATAAATAAATCTGCAGCATTTCATGATAACATCCAACATTACACTGTAACGTCACTGTTTAGCGTCGGGAATCGAACTCGGCCAGCCCTGGGTTAGCATGCTGCCAACTAGTACACCGTGTTCTCTTGTGAGCTGAGGGACACACAGTGTACTCTGTGTGCCTACTATAGGTAACGTATAGCAGCGTCACTGACAGACAGGGGGGCCGCAAAAGGGCTCATTGTTACTTTTAATTCACAAAATCATTTTTCCGTGAATGAGCCTTTAGTACAGTTATAGCAGATTTTTTCTTTTTTTATTCATCTGTAAAGCAAAACAGTTTTGGTTCCACTAAATGCCATCAATCACAGACCCTATAGCGCGTGTTTACATGCACTGAAAAGACATTGAAGCATTTTGTAGCTGCATTTAGTGAAAGCATGAGACAGCACAGCCTTTAATACAAGGGCTCAAACACGGATTTAGAGCTTAAGCTGGCAAAACCACAGCCAATTTCTTCACTACTTATTAAAGTGTAATTTAATAAACATGCATTTGGAGTAGGGGGCACTCTCAAAATGATGCATGTGTTATTTCACCATTTGCAGTATTGCTGTTATTGTACTGAGGAATAAGTTTGACAATAGCCTGCATACCTTTGAGGGAGGTCTCCACCAGGCGCAGGTACTGCTTGGACCTCTTGTTTCCGTGGCTCATCTTCTGCGCCAGGCCCTTCTTCTGCAGGACGCACTCCTCCAGCTGGACCACATTCTGGTGTCGATTCTCCAGACTCGTCAGAGCCCAGAACTCGGCCAGCGCCAGCTCTACGTTTTCCGGGGCGTCGCACTGGAGCCTCTTCACCGCCACCCTGGCCCCCGTTTTCCGGGCTACGGCCTCGTAAACCACCCCGTAGCTTCCCCGGCCGACCTCCCGCATCAGGCTGTAGCGCGGAGACACCGCCACGGCGGGCTCCAGCCGGTCGTTCCGGAGGAAGCTAATGGAGAAGCAGTCGTCGTCCTCCTCCTCCTCCTCCTCCTCCATAGGCTCCGTACGGTTATTGTCCTCCACCGTCAGGGAGCGAAGGACTTTGCCCACTTCCCGCTTCATCTTCACGGACACGCTCCGCCTGCAGCCCCGCACGCTGCCGCTTACCTGTCTCCTCTTCTTCCCGTCGCAAATATCCATAACTTCTTCTTTGTTGAAAGTAAGCATGAAGGGAGGACGTGTTTATCTCTCATTACTTAAACTCTAAACTAATAAAGTTTGACGTCCTTACGTCTGTCTGGTTGACGTTCGGAGAGGTTAAACGCCAGCCTGTCAGCAGCGTGGAGCTCTGTCGCTGTTGGTAACGAAACGTAGGGACTACTTCACCTTCATAGACAAAATGTCCCAGCTCCCACAGTACACACGGAGAACAGAGGGCGTGGTGTTCTCTGCAGCCACGCGGTGATTGGCGGGGGGCGAAACGGCTCGCGGAGATCCCGTTTTGGTGAAAAGGGGTGGAGAAAGCGCGAGCACCGTGGTCGGAACACGCTACATTTGTTTTTATTTTGAAATAGGACGCCAGTCGTGATACTGGTCCGTTATCACGACAGGGTTCTTACTATACAGAGTAATAAAAAAGCAGAGAGGGGCGGGTTCAGGTGTACACCTTGTGCAGAGACCCGCACATGGGAAAAGTGTGCTCCAGACCCATCCTTCATATTACCACTGCATCAGGTATACGATTACAGGGAACAAAGGCAGCCACGGTTTTAGAAATACTAAGGCCATTAAGAGTGCCATTTCAGGAAAGTCTAACAACACAGATCAAGTTTTCCAAAATGTTGTAATAGTTTTTATTTGTATTAATATATAATTATTCTGTATTTGTATAGTTATACTGTTTGTAAACTGTACTTTAATTTTCTTTCATCATTGTATCATTCGGAATATATATATATATATATATATATATATATATATATATATATATATATATATATATATATATATATATATATAGTAGTTGTTGATATATATGTAGTTGTTGATTTGTGCTTACATGTATTTGAAAGTTATCCATTTAACACCTTGGAATCGTCTGTTCACTAATACGTACATATATATATATATATATATATATATATATATGTTTGTTGACATAGTATGGACATATGCATGTTATGAGCATGTTGACAAAAACAAATGATCTTAAATGGTTATTTAATAATAATAATGATAATAATAATAATAACACATTTTATTTATAGAGCGCTTTTCAGAATACTCAAAGACACTTTACATTAAAATCATCATATAAAAAAGCTATACACTAAAAACATAAAACACACAATATTGGTCACACATTAAAAGCAGTTATGAAAAGGTGAGTTTTGATTTGGGATTTGAACATGATTTAAGATCATTCGGTTAGCATTTATAAAATAGTAAGAAGTTCTTCCCTCATTTGAGAGCCCACGTGTCGAAGAGGCATACCCAGATAAACCTGCAAGTCCAGGGACCAAAAGTGTATTCTGTGCCTCTATTAAAGCCCCCGTGTTCACCAACTTAGACTGGTTACATGTTTATTAAAGAGCAACTTATCATCCCCTGAACATTTTTTTCTTGCTGACCTTCAGTGGTTTAACTTCTGACCTGGCTGCAATGTCTTACAGGTGTAAGTCGATGCACAGGCCCTCTTGGACCACGTGAAAGACCCTACTGACCACCAGCTTGTCTTTGGACTCCGCAGGGCAGCGAGGCTCCTGGATAGGAGGATCCGCTACTGTCAAGCCAGAGCCCTCTTCCTGCCGGAGCACAGCCAGCAGGTTGAAGGTGACAGCCAGATCTGGGTCCATCGCAATGTCAAGTATTAAAAATAACTGTTAGAAATAGCTGATCTTCTCGCTAATGGTCTTGTTTACTTATGTAGGTCTTTTAGAGGCATTAGTATTAAATTGAGACAATTTCATAATCAGTTTAAGTTACTAACAGTGACTTTAACCCATCACTATGAAGTAAATGTTGATTGCAAAATGTGATAGCTATGGAATAGTGACATCAAATCAGCTGGAAGGCCATCCTCCTCGGGGAGACTTCCTGACTCTGTAAGTCCCTAATGATCTTTTTAATCTAATGTAACGTCCGCTCCAGTTTTACAATGTTCCTGACAGGGTTGGACATCTTATATCTTGATGATTGGCGTCGTCGATATGGAGTTTCAAACCAGCTAAAAAAAACTCATGTGAATTGCTCTCCATGTACGGAGGCCCTGGCCTCAAAAAACATATTGCAGTCAGAGACTTTATTGAAAAAGGGGCTTAAAGAGTAACAACATTCATTTATTTGACATAGCGCACTATAGTAAAATTGCAGAAAAATTAGGAGTTTTCGATGATGAGACCCCATCATGACGTCAGTACATTTAAAAGAATATACACCATATAAAAATGCATTTGTGCATGTTTAATGTTTAAATTCTTAAAGAAATTCAAAGAATCAACAAATAATATACGATCTACATAGAATGTTATGAATCCACATAGTGAATGAGACAAAAAAAAGCATCTTCTCAGTTTTTTTAAATGGAGATCAACTGATTTGTCAACGTGATCCCATCCCTACGTTACATATTTGGCAGAAGCCCCGCGACACCATTGCAAAGCATCTTGACACAGAAGGTTGGCATTTAGTTAATGTCGTGAAGTGGTCGCGATTAACATTGTAACACATGGTTAATAACATTGTTTAAGGGTAGCGGTTAGGTTTTGGCAACATAACTACAGTTGTGGTCAAAAGTTTACATACACTGGTAAAGAACATAATGTCATGGCTCTCTTGAGTTTCCAGTTATTTCTACAACTCTGATTTTTCTCTGATAGAGTGATTGGAACAGATACTTCTTTGTCACAAAAAACATTCATGAAGTTTGGTTCTTTCATGACTTTATTATGGGTTAACAGAAAAAGTGACAAAATCTGCTGGGTCAAAAATATACATACAGCAACATGAATAAGCAATTTTGGTGACTTAGAAAGTTGTGTCAATGAAATGAGCTTCATAGCATGGCCTCTTAACTTCTTGTGAGTGATTATGAGTGACTACAGCTGGTGACTTCTCTGAGGCCATTTAAATAGGGCTCATTGGATACAAACGCCCACAAACGCTGCAATGGGAAAGTCAAAGGAGCTCAGCATGGATCTGAAAAAGCGAATCATTGACTTGAACAAGTCAGGAAAGTCACTTGGAGCCATTTCAAAGCAGCTGCAGGTCCCAAGAGCAACAGTGCAAACAATTGTTTGTAAGTATAAAGTGCATGGCACTGTTTTGTCACTGCCACGATCAGGAAGAAAACGCAAGCTATCACCTGCTGCTGAGAGAAAATTGGTCAGGAGGGTGAAGAGTCAACCGAGAACCACCAAAAAGCAGATCTGCCAAGAATTAGAAGCTGCTGGAACACAGGTGTCAGTGTCCACAGTCAAGCGTGTTTTGCATCTCCATGGACTGAGAGGCTGCCGTGCAAGAAGGAAGCCCTTGCTCCAAAAGCGGCACCCTAAGGCTCGACTGAAGTTTGCTGCTGATCACATGGACAAAGATAAGACCTTCTGGAGGAAAGTTCTGTGGTGAGACGAAACAAAAATCGAGCTGTTTGGCCACAATGCCCAGCAATATGTTTGGCGGAGAAAAGGTGAGGCCTTTAACCCCAAGAACACCATGCCTACCGTCAAGCACGGTGGTGGTAGTATTATGCTGTGGGGCTGTTTTGCTGCCAATGGAACTGGTGCTTTACAGAGAGTAAATGGGATAATGAAGAAGGAGGATTACCTTCAAATTCTTCAAGATAACCTAAAATCATCAGCCCGAAGGTTGGGTCTTGGGCGCAGTTGGGTGTTCCAACAGGACAATGACCCCAAACACACATCAAAAGTGGTAATGGAATGGCTAAATCAGGCTAGAATTAGGGTTTTAGAATGGCCTTCCCAAAGTCCTGACTTAAATCCCATTGAGAACATGTGGACAATGCTGAAGAAACAAGTCCATGTCAGAAAGCCATGAAATTTAACTGAACTGCACCAATTCTGTCAAGAGGAGTGGTCAAAGATTCAACGAGAAGCTTGCCAGAAGCTTGTGGATGGCTACCAAAAGCGCCTAATTGAAGTGAAAATGGCCAAGGGACATGTAACCAAATATTAGCACTGCTGTATGTATATTTTTGACCCAGCAGATTTGATCACTTTTTCTGTTAACCCATAATAAAGTCATGAAAGAACCAAACTTCATGAATGTTTTTTGTGACAAAGAAGTATCTGTTCCAATCACTCTATCAGAGAAAAATCAGAGTTGTAGAAATAACTGGAAACTCAAGAGAGCCATGACATTATGTTCTTTACAAGTGTATGTAAACTTTTGACCACAACTGTATATGGTTATGGTTAGAAAAAACGATGATTTGGCTTAAAATAAGTATGCTTGTAACGTAACGCCAGCTATAAACGTAACGTCATGTGACTCAGTGACGACATGTGGGTTAATCCATACTTTCCTGACACTTTCACTCCCATCGTCTTTTAGGAAGTTCTTCACATTTAATTATTTAATTTTCTTTTGGTAAGTCATGTTCTATTTATTAGTTCGGAAGGTCCGATGTATAAATCACATCCGTTTTCATCTGTATGTGCACAAATAAAAATGCAAACTACAGAAAAGACTAGCAGGGATTTGCTGATTTGAGAAGCTAACGTGATCAAATTATGAATTGTTAGCGGCCCCTGGAGTCCACGCTGTTCCTTACACCCAAACAAGCCCCGAGGGCCCTTTGCTTTGCTAGCAGGGCTAAAAACCTAGCACTGTCAGATAAAAACAAGTCCTGCCTTTGTATTGTGCCATCCCATTGTGGCAGTCACTGCCCTGCATACCAGGCTGGCTGGACTTAGAGAGCAGACTGTCTATTGTCACAGCTCAGTGGCCAGAAAAGCTTTATTTGTGGCTCTAATCAAAAGGGGAATTTACCGAGGCTTAGGCCACTGCACTGCAATCAGCAGGAATCTGACTGAGGGCACAGCTTCATAGACTCTGCACTTTGCAGGGCAATGCATACTCACTTTATTTATCAAGTGTCACATGTGACTGTCCCAAAACATATGAGCTTCAATCCTTTATTTGGCACAAAAATAACAATATGCAACCACATGTGAGTTTTGAGCTGGCCCGGGAAAGGGAAGTTTGGAGGTCCCCTGCTGGAGCTGTTGCCCCCGCGACCCGATCCCGGATAAGCGGTTGAAGATGAGATGTGAATTTTGAGGTTTTACTCAGAAAACTTGCAGTTTACGTATTACTCAATTTAAGGGGAAACACTACAGGTGAATAAGGTCAAACCTTTAACTAATTGGTATTGCCATGCGACTTCCCCAGTTCATTACTTACATTAACACAATTATTATTATCTCCAAATGAGGCATTATCTTATCAAATATGTGTTCATAAATATCCTGAAAAAAATTCTAAATTCTTGTTTCATTTTGTTGATATGATAGAGTCAAAGGTTTTTGCAGAAGGGATTTGGGATATCTCTTTGTATCACTCGATGAATCAGAAAATACTGTCAACAGCCATAAAATTGTCTTTAGTAATAAAATGTTGTATAAATCAAGCTATGAATGATATAAAAACAATCCCCTCTGTAAAAACCTTCAGAATATAGAGAGGAATGAAACCGTAAAGTTTGATGCAAGTGCTACTGAAGTGGATATTTATACATTTTATTTAGAGAAAACGGCTTTTTAAGATATGTTTTGTAAAATTAAATAAGTTTGAAGACACTACAGGTGAATAGGGTAAAAAATTATATATATCACCATGAACTACATTAAGAAAAATATTTTTTGGTATTAAAAGTTTTCTAAAATGTTGTGTTTGAAATATGTAAATTAAGCATTTTCTAATGATAACTTTTGGTGAATGTAGGAGAAATCTGCAGATGCAAATAGACAAAGTAGTAAACACCTTTATGTGTATTTTAGATTTTGTTTCTTTCCACTAGTCTGAGAAAAGACATGTTTTGGAAAGAAAATAGTAAAAAATCTCAAAATTGACCAGTACATGAAAAACGACGTTTCAATCTGTCATGTGTCAGTTTAATGTTGAAAGACATAAAATGATTATATCTTTATCAGGTTACACTGCAGGTGAGCAGCAATAGTACTGATAGTGAGAAGACAGACAGAAAACAAGAGGAGAGGGAGGGCTGTGACATGCCACAAAGGATGTTGCTGTTCTACTGCATGCACTGCACTGCATTTTTTATTTAATAACGTTATGCCTCTATAAATCCGGACCTTCATGGTACTTTTTGGGAGATAAAACTGTTATCGTTAGTCAGAAGGTGTAAAGGAAACAGACAGGGAGCTGCAGTGTTGGTGAGCCTCTTCAGCTTAATCGCTGTCATGATGTGCATGCAAGCTAATAATATAGGCTGGATGACAAGTATGAATGTAAATCAGAGGCAAACTGCAGGCATTGTAGCATAAAGTTAAGTCCTTTATTTGCCTACCTCTGACAGGCCATATCATTAAGTCTGACCAGTTATTATCAGAGCCATTAATACATTCATATGGTAATAATTGCAGTCTGGTTGTTTAGACGTGTATCATGATTTAGCCATCTTGACTTAAGTTGCTGAAAAGAGCCCAAAAACAAAGACAAACATTTAAATAATTAATAACAACATCATATAATGTGTTATTTTTTAATTGTCTGGAAGCATTTTTCGGTCAAAGGTGAAACATCACACATATGATTGTGGGACTTCCCTTTCTCGCCAATTAACTTCAATAAAACTGGCTCCAATGCAAAAAAAATAAATTAAAATCTCTTGATCAGACCCCCTGCTCACCTTTACCCATAGCATCTATCGTTTTTGCTTTTTCTGTAGCCACTGTGTAGCATTGTAGTCACAGCACAAAAGTAAGTAGCTACCTAACGTTAGCCTGCTAATTCCTCCCTGTTTTCATGTTAACGACACACAGGTTAGAGAAAATGAGAGGAACGGAGGGCTGGTGTCCAGCTCCCCTCTACCAGGAGACTACAGCCGGGAGGAGAGTGGACGGCCGTTCCGGAGACGGAGGCTTAAGGATTTGAGCTAGCTGAATTTAGGTTGAGTTTTTTTTGTTGTTGCTCCGAACGACTTCTTTTTTGGGGTGACATTACGTTACAAAACAAAAGTTGGGTTTCGGAAAAAGATCATGGTTGGGCTTAAATTAACTACGTATAGTTAGGTTTTTGCAACAAAACCACTTAGGTTTAGATAAACCGCCACAAAAGTTGCATTTAGGCAACAAAACCACAACACTTGTCGAACACCGCTATCGCTGTTGAAAGTTTGTTTGAGTTTGTTGGACCCAAATCTTTCCCCTCTCACTTTCTAAACTGGTCTTTCTCAATGTTGAATTGCTGACCGTTGCATAGTCAAGTGGATGCGTGTAAGTCTTGTGTCCACCACTAAAATGGATTCTAAATTACTTTTCATTGTCAGTGTTTTCGCTCTGCGCGACACAGAAAAGACGGCTTCCTGTCCATGTATACCAAACCAATACATTGAATTTTGTGACTATTTCACAACCCGCCATGATACTGGGCGGGCTCTTCTCCCATTAAAGTAGACTCCCAGCAGAGAGACCGCAGGGTGTGATTCTTGTCCCATTTGTGGTCTGTTAAACTGTAAATTGATCAAATTCAGTGGCCATATAGCTATTGTAGCTGTCATATTTGTCGACACTGCGTCAAAGCTTTCGCCCTCTCTTTAACGTTTTTCAAAATTATGCGGCAGGTGGACTTAGGCTCTGACCTGAGGGTGAAGTTACACTTTAAAGTGTAAAAAGTAAAACCACTCAATGCTCAACTCAATATTACTCAATATTATTAGATTATTATTCCGGATACATTAATGTGTACGTAGCATATAACTGCTGTAAGTGGAGCTAATTTCAACTATTTCATATACTGCTGGGCTGTTAAATCTATAATAATGCATCCTATTTTATAAGATTTTTTTTTCTCAAAAGAAAATCTTAGTGTGTCAAGTAAAATAGCTGCGTTAAAAAAATGTCCTCTGAAAAGTAGTGGAGTAGAAGTATAAAGTCGCAAAAAATATAAGTTTTCAAGCTGCTGGTAGAAGAGGAATATCTGAGAAAACAGATAAAAAGGAGAATTTAGTAGTCAACAACAACGACAAGTGGTAAATACAGGCAATGATGACCCATGGAAGGTGATTGCAAATCAATCACTGCCATCATTATTTTTACTGTTCACTCCCCTGACATATTCAGAAAGACGTCTAAGAATCTAATCTTATAAAAAGAGAGATGCATTAAGCCGGCTTAGTTGCAGTAATCCTCTTTTTGACCATTACACAAAATGTAAGGCATCTCACTGTAAGGAGCTTACAGTAACAGAGACCATGAGGACTTGAAAAGCATGCAACCCTGACCTCTTGTGGCTGAGCGGGAATAACATCATGTCAATTGCAATTTACAGAATTATTCTCCTGCTGGGAAATCAGTATATTGAGAAAGCATCAAAAAAAGAATGAGCGTAATTTGGACGACCTCTTCCACATGTCTGGGCTCTACCCTTGGTGGTGATGAAGCTCTGGAGAACGCATTGAAGTATTTATGAAAATGATCAGATTTGAAAATGTTTGAGTAGCAGTATAATGCTAATTTTTAATACAGAATTGGTTTTAAGTCAATCATTTTCATGTAAAATCCTCCGATCTGTTTCTGAAAGAAAGCGCCATGAGAATTGAAGCGCCGTGATTGTGCACAAGAAGAGGTGTGCGTGTTCAGATAGAGACATCGTCATCAAGTGGAGGTGGATATTCATGCTCCATTCACACGTGTGTGTGTGTGTGTGTGTGTGTGTGTGGCTCTGACCCTTGCCTGCAGAGGTTTTGTGTTGGAGCAGAGTTCTGGCTGTATTATTTTGCCTGTTCCGCTCCCGGATAAATATCTTTCACAAGTTTCAGGGACATTTACTTTAGCTTCTGACTCACAACACTCACAACCACATCTCTATGCCCGGTGTTACCACGGCAACGGGAAGGCCAATACCGCTGAGGTAGAACTGCACGGATGGAGATATGGTGATGCTATTGGTGTCTTTTGTCTTGAGTTTCCTCTGTAGTGAGTTTATTTTCTGGAGGTGATACAGGTCTCTGAATGCAGCACAGACACCAACTGAAAATCAGTCTGAGATGAGATCATTTCCATCCAACTACAGATTTCTGACGGACGTCTTTATTTTTTTAAGTCTGTATTTTTAATTCTCAATACACACCGAGGAAAATGATTTGATTCTTACCCACTAAACACAAAATGACAGAAACACACCAAATGTTACACAAAGAGTACAGTAATAGTACAAATAGTACAAGAATGTTTTGGATTTTTCCTGCATGTTCCTGTTAATATGTGTTTACATGGGCCGACATGGGATTCACAAGGATATAAAACACCTTGATGGAACATTGTGAGCCTTAGTTCTGTTAAAAATGTGTTCATAATCGGGGGAAAAAAAGAAAAGCTCAGTGTTTGTGGATTTCGTCTCTCTTATTTTTTTAAATTTATTTCCATTTGGTCTGAGTATTCTTAGTTTGTGCCACCAAAGTAACCATCGTGTTTAGGGTGATGTAACCAATAGCGAAGTTTCAAGCTGATTTCTGAACGTTTATTTTCGATACTGGAGGTACTCGCTGGAACTCTTGACACAGAGGACTAGGACAAACTGGCACAGAGACAGTGGCCTACAGGGATTAAATACACTGGGGAGGTGTGGGGATTAGACACAGGTGGATCCAGTCAGGGGCGGGGCAGACAATCACATAGGCGGGAAACACACAAAGTGAAGTGATCTGAAATGAGAGGAGGGGTATGCAACACAAAAATAATACAGGAAAGAGTGAAATTACAAAATAAAGTAAAAAACTTTGGACGAGAAATGACAGTCCCCCACAGTTTGAGGGGGATCTGGTGGTCTTTTTTTTCTTTCTTGAACACAAAGGTAACGTTAACTTCCACAGCAGCTGGACTACCGCAATGTCACAAGATCTCGCGAAAATTGCCGGATCACATATCGGACGAAAAAAATCTATCTCGGCAGGCTTCAAGTGATGCTTTTGTGCCACCGCTGGTCCGTAGCACAGACCAATCAGCGTCCCTTGGGGAGCTCCTGCTGTTTTGGCCAGTAGCTGCCAGTACCTCCTGGCTTAGGTGTGTGAGACGACACGGGGAGGCGACTATTTGTTCGGCTCCTGAAGAGGTGCGTGTAGATGCTAGAACTGGAGAGCATTTCTTCACTGACTTAGAGCAAACAACGGCACTGAAGGCTTTTCTTGATAGAAATGATGTTTTCACTCTTCTCCCGACTGGCTTTGGTATGAATTTGATTGGCAGATGGTTCATCCAATCACCAGCCAAGTATTTTTTTAACAATATGGATGGTTCTGTGTCACAAACCATCTGGCGTGTCAGGTTCAATATGATTAATAAAAACACTGAATAAAAATCAAATAACTTCATAGGCTATTTGTGTGGTTATAATTCTGAAATCTCTGAAATTCTAAATTTGGTTGGTTCAATTAGATGTGTTTTCAGTATAATGAGAAAGATCTCTTATTAAACTCAGATATATGTGTTGTTGTATAGTAGTAACACTTCTTTTTGTTAAATTGACAAATTATACAAATGTGAAAAGGGGAAATCTTTCTGCTGCTATTGGTCCCAAATGTGCCTTTGGGCTTGTTGCAGGAACTCTGCTCTCTTCCATGGCCGACAGCTCACTACGTCACACAGGAGGAAATCAGAGGTGTGGAATTATGTGGCACCCGATAACACAGGACTTCACGGGTTTCTCTCCAACCAAACAGTCCAACAGCGCCTGGTGAGAAACACATCTTTTCCCAGGCAGGAAGCTGCTGTGCTGTCTGATTTGGATAACTGGTCAACAACTGCTGCCTCCTGCTGTCTGTGAGGAAGAACTCAAATACTCAGTAGAGACCAGCTACTGCCTTTAAATAATGAAGACTGTAGATTTATGGCTGGACAGTATCTGCAATTTTCTGTAGTGGTCCCAGTAATATTTATTTATTCTTACTGAAGTAGCTTATTACATGACAGGTTGAAGCTACATTTGAGTTAAATAATTGAGGACTGCTTTAAATTGATGCATTCAACAGTATAAACATGTTAAGTTTCAATGCTTTGCTGTTCTGGATTATGGATTTAAAGTGTTATTGTCCTACTTTAGTGCTGTGTATGTGTGTCAATGTCCCAGTCAAACTGTTTTGTTGTAGTACAAGTGCCACACGATGACATTAGCTACATGTGAAGTATTTGAACCGTGCGACTCACAGTATTTTCCACAACACGTTCGCAGATTGAGGGCCCTATTCTCGCGCCACCGGACATGTGCCAACACGCCCCAAACCCCCAGGAAGTAGATGGCGCCTGTGTGCTTTGAATCGTGGAGACCACAGCTGAGAGGCCCTAGGTGCTTAGCTTCTCCCTCTTAACGGCCAAAACATGAGGCACTGTCCCAGGACGGGAAGATTGGTTATGGCCTCGCCACTGCTTGAACTAGTGCTGTGGGCAAGTCTGGGATCAACCATGGTCCTGCTACTGTCAACAAAGTCAGATCTGGTGCACTCTGGATATTGTGAAGCATAATTCACACCCAACATCAGAGACAGAACGTGGCCCGTCTTCAACATGTTGTAAAAGGGAAAGGCATTCACCTCCAACTGCAGTGACATTAAAGCCAGTCTGTTCCATCTCTACTCAGCTTCCATCAACAATACAGTCACAACAAACACAGAGTGACCCTGAACTTCCGGCATCCTTGCTAGAGCCACCCAGCCACCCCAGGATTGTCACACGTGATGTCACAGTTCCTCCAGGGCCACAGCCAGTATCATCGGCCCCCCCTAGCGAAGGCCAGGTTGCATTTCCCCCTGTGCCCTGCTCCCTATGTGTCTGATTCTTCTCAGGTCAGTTTGTTGTTCTTTTCTTAGTTGCATTCGCAGGCTTTACAATATCCCTGTGCACAAACATCCTTTCATCCCTTTCTCTACACTTCCTTAAGATCTCTGCTCTTCCAAACATGCCTCTGACAGCCAACACGCTAATCCAAGAGCCCCACCCAGCGGCCCAAGGGGCCCCACTGGCTAAGTTTGCTGGCTCTTCTCAGCCTCCTTCTGTATTTCCTTTTAGTCTATCCTTTTTACTTTTTTTTGCCACCTTGGCTGCTCCCTCTGAAACTGCCTCTTTCTGCACACCTACTCTCCTGTGGAGGTGCCCATGCCATGTCCCTATTTTCCAACCACACCTGCAGACTGACTAGCAACGCACCTCGGTACACCCGTTAAGCTAAATGTTCTAGCCATTGCTCTACAAAACCATCCCCATAAAATGTTTGTTCACTTTCTCACCAATTTTCTCGTTGTCACTCCATCCTCACCTCCATGCCTCGGGCTAACCAATCTCACAAAAATGTTGTCAGAACTCAGTGTTCCTCTTTACGAAGAGAAAACCTCAGGGCCTCCAATTCTTTCTTTGCCCTCAGAGATAACACAACGCATCATTCTGCTTCTGTCAAACTATCCCCTTGAAGACAGATGCGCATTATGCCATACACATAATCCATGGGTTTGGATGGCTACTGGGGAGGGAGAGGGTTTGCTTTCACTTGGCCCTCAGAGTTCAGATCCATCAACTAAAAGTCTCGCTCTCCTTCCTCTGCATTCCATGAGCTGTACGCCATCATCATAACTGCCAATCTTTGGGGGGTACGAATGGCCTAGGAAGTCCATACTCATCCATTCCGGTTACATGGCAGTTGTAGCGATCATAAATAAAAGTTAATCTTGTCCATCATGCAGTTCATGCGCAGACTCAAGAATAGTTAATTCTCACTGGCTGGCTGCCAGTAACGAGTTTGTTGTGGTGCTCAACTTCCCAGGCACCACAACAGCATCGCTGACTCACTGTCCTGCTTCTCATCTCAGAAATTCTGACTATTGGCCTCTAAGTCAGATGTTCATCCCTTACCAGTCCCACCGTTTTCAGCCACAATATTCAACTGGCTCATACCGCTGGAAACCCTTTCAAACGCCTCGGAGCCATCCTTAATGCCTGCCCGCTGCACCCTCTCAGCCTAACTGGCTGGAATTGTTTTTAAGGCATATCACACCACATACCAGCTGCATTTTCAATCTCAATTGTATCACCCACACTCATTCCATTCTGAAAATCCACTCCTCTATCATCCCAATACGTTCTCATTCTAACTCATCATATTGACGCTTTATCAAACGCTTTGGCATCACTTTTTATGGCACTCGGTAGCCCAGCGCACAGTCGGAGTAAAGTAAGACCACAAAAATACTTAGTTAGGTTTAGGAAAAACATCATGTAACAATAGTACGGAAAACACGTCACAAGCATAAAAAACATAATACTTACTTCTGACTCTCTCATAGTCACACTCTGGAGAAGTAAAACCAACCCCAACCCATTCAAGCTGCTGACCAAGTACAGTTCCAGGTAAGCCAC
The DNA here is from genome assembly GCF_023349555.1 of Cebidichthys violaceus. Taxonomy (NCBI): domain Eukaryota; kingdom Metazoa; phylum Chordata; class Actinopteri; order Perciformes; family Stichaeidae; genus Cebidichthys; species Cebidichthys violaceus. The sequence continues at coordinate 16,009,739 of NW_027176816.1, forward strand.
TAAAGCCACACTGTTTTAAAAAGATTGTTTTTTGCCTTTTTTTCCCTTTATTATTACAGTTGAAGATAGACAGAGAAAGAGGGAGACAGAGAAAGTATTCGACATGCAGCAAAAGGCCTTGGGTCGGATTTGAACCTGGACAGGTACATGGAGCGCCCACTCTTTCTTACCAGTGAAAGGAAACACATCCATTCATCCATCCTCAACATCATATACTCATTTTATTTACCCACTATTGTGTGTAAACAAGATAAGTGCTAGAGAAACCATACAAGATGAGAAGAGGAGGTTGTACAACCCACTGTGGTTCATGCTATGTTGATGGTTTGAATGGCTTGAAGAGATTCAGCCTAGTGTTGTGCATGCAGACACATTCCCCCAGGAGTAAACTCTAGTGTACAGATTAAACATCAGTGAGCTTTAGTGGTGTTAGTGGGTGTATCTTTGACCTTTTGACTGCAGCCAGGCAAGCTGTTTTCCCCTACTTCCATTATTTATGCTAAGCTAGGCTAAGCTAGGCTAACCACGTCCCAACTCCAGCTCTGTACTTTACACACAGACATGAGATTGGATTCCATCTAAACATCTCCCGTATAATTAAAGAGGATCAATCATGTTTCCCAAAATGTTAAACCACTCCTTTAAAATTTATATTCTTTACAACTTGTCTCCTATTTTTGTAGTTTTGGCAAACTTTTGGACACCGTTTGGACAACTTTCGACAACTGCTGATGTGTAACTGATACTAACAAGCCGGAATGTTCCCTTAAAGAAGAGCAATTTAATGGGAAAATCAAGAGAGTAAGAGGTCAAAGATGACCTGTTCCTGAAGATGTTGAGGGAACCCTCACTGTGGTGGACCTCCACTGTGGAGGGTGATAGTCCAACAGCAACAACAGTTTCTTTCACTTTAACAGCGTAGAATGTGTTTGACGGTGACCTTTCATGGGGTCACACACTAAAATAGCCAGCATAGCATGCAGCAGAAGCAAAGTCCTGCTGCTCAGCATCCGGCAGGGATGTTTGTGTGATCTTGTCGGGATTCAGTGTGCAGGGAAAACTGGTCCATGTTGCAGGAGAGGAAATGACAAAATGCTTTTAGGCGCCTTGCAGGACGTCTGAACGACACGCTGCTTCAGAGCAGCACAAAGGAAACGTGGGAAGTCAAGCAGGTGACTGTCTGATGCATCATTTATTAGTGAGTCTCACAATAATGGAAACTCACCGTTATCTTCCTCAAATATGCGACAGGATAAACGGGAGGGCGGATGTGAATTGGATAGGTGAATTGTCTTTATGGTGCTGAGTGGCATCAGTAATATATTCGCCCTCTGAGATGATCGAGCACTTTTGTATACATAAAGCCTTCTGTGGTCACATTATTTAGTTGAGCCAGGATTTACCTATTGTGGATTGTGGATTGAATGACACACCTCAGCCAAAACTTGAATGTAGTCAGCTGAAATGAAGTCAACGCTCTGTAGTCTTTTTACAGCTGTGTGCACCATTTTGAAAATAAAGTCTTGGGAGCAAATGATACCATACTCCTATGTGCTTAATTGTTGACAACATTTCTATTCTGTTTTATTCTCTTGGAGACAAGTAATAAATAGAAGTTTATTACACAAAAAATATTTTACCTTTAACACTCTGAATACTAAAGATAGAAGATAGATACTGGATTTGATGATTCACTGACCTGTTCCATAGTGCCATCCATCAAACTTTATGAATAAACTCATCAGTATGTTATTTTTTTTTTTTAGTCCTTTCATATTTCTGGGTGACTTACTGACTGTTCTGTCGTGTTTTTATGTCCGTCTCATTTTAGAATGTATTTCTGTATTTATTTTTAGCTCTTTTAGTCAAGTTTTTTTTACAAATTCATTTTTTAGGGCAGTATCCCTCAATAAGTCATGTTTTTGACGGCAGCATATTGTCCATAAAGTTGGATTTCTAATAGCAGCATATCAGTAATATTGCACAAGGAGTCTGTCTGTCACCATCCACCTCGGCCAGCGTCATTTTAATCAGTGTCAAGGCTGCCTTTTCACTCACTTTTGTTTGGTAGAGACAATTTTTGTGTTACGTTTGATTCAACCCTTTCTTTCAATCAGCACACAGGTCGGTGTCAGTCGCTTATTTAAGCCTCGTCGTCTTGCCAACGAGAATAACATTAACTTTTGAGAGCTAATGCTTACATCTCTGTGACTTTGCTGTTGTAAACATTACTGTTGCTGCTCTACAAACAACATTTAGCCAAGTTATATCTAAAATAATCTATTCTAATCCGCCTCTGAATTTAAAGACAACTAGGTTGACATAGGAAATGTATTGCTAAATACATACATAATGTTATAGCACACTCATATCACAGTGATGTATGTTCAAGTGATAGTTCTTTTGACAAGTTTGGTTTTATTTAGTTATTTGATGCTAAAAAAAAAGGGGGCGTGACGTCCTGATTGACAGCTGCTCTGAGTGAACTTACAGTCGCGGGACCACATTCTCACCCCCAACTCGTCAAATACCGCTTGGTCAGTGGCCATACGTGTCAAACTATGGCGCTCTAGGTTCCCCTCTAGTTACATAGTGTCTTTTCAAAATAAACTTCCAACGTAGGTTCACCTAGTTTTAGGATTACTTGGTTGCGCTTAGGCAACAAAACTACTCAGTTAGGCTTAGGCAACTAAATATATGATTGATAGATTGTGTTTTGGGTTAAAACAAGTGCCTTTGTTATGTATAAGTATACTTGTTACGCAACTTGCGTAATCAGTGTTGGTCAAGTAGAAAAGTACGTATCAAAAGTAACATAGACTTGGTTTCATGCGGGACACGTACAGCGGTCTCCTAAGTCAACGTTTGTGTGTAGGACCCAATCATCCACTCTGATATCGTTCCAAGGCGGACCTTCCAGCTCTTTACAGTTTCTCTGAGCTTCTAATACTGATGAGGACGGGTTAACATAGGAGTCAGTTGAAAGCCCGGTGGGTCTCATACAGACGCTAAAGGGTGCCTCGGTATCAGGCGCCGAGTGGGCCACCGACAGAGCGTCAGTATTTGACGAAGTGACGAGATGGTTGGATGCACCTGCTATTCAGCTCTGCACTACTTAGCTGAACTATTTTGCCACGTGAGCGATCCCTGCTACAGTATCAACTCTTAAAAAAAACTCTGCTTTCATATCATTAGCCTATCCGCATCGCCACTGCCTCGTGACTTTGTCTCCTCAATGAGGCGAAAACGTATGAAATCATCCTCCACCCATCAAGGAGGTTTATTTATGGTGGTGATGGCAGCTTTTCTCAACGGCTGCTATGGTTACCTTCACACCAGATACAGTGAAGAGCTCAGGTTGGCGGTGTTGTTGTCGCTTGTACGCTCACCTCACTTTTGTCTCATAACAGATCTTTTTCATTGGTGGAGGTGTGAGGCGTCACCAAGGAGTCAGTGGGTGGGGGGATGGTGGGGAGCTGCGGCAGCGTGTGATGGTGGTGATGATGATGCATGGAAAAGCCTAAGGAGAGTTTACCTATCACGCACACTGTCAGCCACTCTGTCATGACCGTGATGATGTGTGTGTTTTCTAGACATACGGGAGCATGTCGCTGGACCAGAGCAAAGAAATGGAAAAACAATGAGGACGGTCATGATTTCATGGCCATTGAACACAAGACAAACAATACAAGGGTACTATCTGGGTGTGTGTGTAATTGTGCTGTAAATCATGACACATAAGATAACGCCAGGCTTTACAGTGTGTGTGTGTGTGTTTGTGTGTGTGCGTGTGCGTGTGTTTCTAACTACATGTGGGAGTATTAAGCTTGGCTTCTGTGTGAGATGCAGGTCTCCAGGTTACTGGGGAATGTAAATGCAAACAAGGTTGCTCAAACAGGAAGGTGGAGCATTTATGAAGCCCAAGGCGACACACATCGTTGAGTATTGTGTATGTGTGTCTGTGTGTGTGTGAGAGAGAGAGAGAGAGAAAGAGAGAACGATATTGAATTGGCCGATATGGCCACATTTACATATAAGCCATTATGTATGATGGTTTGGGACTGTTTTGGGATATCTAGGTGTTTTCACACTTTTCACACTGTTTGGTCCGGTTCAAACAAGCTGTGTGTTTACCCGTTTGGTTCGCTTCGTTTGGGATCAGGTGCAGACCAAACAGCAGGACCAAGACCAAGGGTGTGGGTCTCAGCCTGCTTTGACTCGCTAGTCACATGACTCGATTGTCACTTGCTATGTGGCATGAGTTGTTAGACAGTTAAGTTAACATCAACCAACCATTCTGAGTGTTTTTTTCTTGCCTAAATCTTACCATTGAAAACTAACGCTAGAGGGGAACTTAGATCGTGGATCTCCCATGCAAAGCGGCACTGACCAACGGTGTGCAAAATAAAGGGGGTGTCTGAGAAATGTCTTTCTAAAGCTTACCGATGCCCAGCTGTTTTCCTTATTCAAACCGCAAAACAATTATTCACAAATATGAATAGTGAATCAACATCCAACCTATATGGCAGGAAACTAAAAGAATTGTAAAAGTGAGCCTCGCTCCATTTAGCTCTCCTGACTTTCAGTGAAGACTTCTTCTGTGTCCGTCGCGTGATTCACTAAATGTTGTCTGTGCTGCTTTTCAGCCACAATCATATGGGATGTTTTTGATGTAGAATTGGTTCACTGTGACTGATATGTAAATCCTTCTGTGTCAATTAAAAAATATCGGCACACTGGAATCGTGCAAACCTGTGTGTGTGTGTCTCTGTCTGTGTGTGTGTGTGTGTGTGTGTGAAGGAGTGGATTAATCATTTATTGAAAATACAGCAGAAACAAGCACAGCCACGTCCTTCAGGAGGTGAGCAGAAACATCAGTGTCTTATTGGGTTTGCTGGACTGGAAGCTGTTTCAGGTGGCTGGTGATCAGAGATCATCTTCATTGGGTCTCCTGACTGGAAGAGGACAGTTAAACACTGTAGAGTATACATACTGTATAAATACAGTAGAAAGATACGGCTACTGTAAAACCAGCCGAATATAGCTGCTTCATAAAAATAACCAATATTGCTGATTTGTGTCCCAGATACGTCGGAAAACCAAAGGTCGTCAGGTCTGGGTTCATGACATCATCTGCAGGGCCGCTGTGAATTTCACCGAGCTGTAGTCACTGTATCTAGCATGCCACACATTGGGTGGTTTACTACAGCTCTATGAACTCAAAATAAACAGGTTTGCTGTAATTTAATTGCAATAAACATGTAACAATGATGCCAAAGTAACTAAATGATGATGTCGTACACGAGACGTCAAGCAAACAACTTTTAAAATGCTTGTTTTCTGGATGCAGTTTGGTTGGATCGGGGCTTGGCTATGCTAACATTGGAGCTGCTCCATCAACACTCAAAATAACATAATCTAGACATTTATACTACAGCAACGTTATTGTTTATACTATTGACAGTTGATGGTTTATACACATACATGTATACGTAGTCACAGTTTAATCCAGTCTGTGTATAAAATGAGGTACTATCGTAGAACTTTGCCTGACCACAGACTGCTACAATATTTTTCCATCAACAACATCTAGACGTTTGTGATGACAGGAATAGAATCTCAACGCTGATAGGCTTTCAGACCAAAACCAACAATGTGTTAGTCTGTCTCTCAGACCAAGAGCATTGGTTTCTACTGAATAAATAAAACACCAAACAAATATATAGTTTACAATTTCAGTAGTTTTCTAAAACAGCTGGTCACAAACGTTACTCAAATAAGAGGAAGTACTGCAGTTGTTGGGGACTATTTTCAGCGGTGGAATAATCCACATTTGGTGCTCTAGTGAGTATTTGCGGCAGCAGGCCCATGTGTGTGAGATCGAGTCCCAATAAACTACAGTGTGTGTTCATGGTGATAAAGGAACATGTCCCCCAGCACAAAAGAGTGGCTCAATGATGTGCTTTTAATAGAAGCCTATGGTACAGAGGAAGACGCTCTATCAGGCTTTGCTACTAACACAGTAGTGTAACCACATGGGCTACCTAAGAGTCAGTGATCCATATGTACATTATTACAGTCTTGTATTTTACTATACCATTAACCATATCAACTATTAGCATCCCAGAGGAGGAGAGTTTGCATGCTATGTGGTTTAAATGAGATTAAAACTGGCTGATTCAATGTTTAAAGGACTGCACAAAATGTCCCCGATCCCTGCAGATTTCTTTTGACTGATCTTTTCTATAGCCCTTTTCCCACACAAAAAAACATTAACACCCATTAACATCTGGCTTTTTTCTTCAGTAGGAAAGTTTACAATCTGCATTCATTCCTGGCACACGTCACTCTCTTTATCGGCTCCAGCTCCAATAGGCAGTGATGGAAACACGACACCCGGGTGGACACGCTAATTTCTGCACTTATTCCGGCATGATGCTATATGACGCACGTTAAAGTGAATATATTATGAATCAAATCAACAGGGATTTTGTCAATCATTATAATTACTACCTGTGGTTTAATCAAAATAAACCCTTAGTTCGCTGTGTAAGATGTGAAAAAGAAACAGCTGTTATATGGGCTCCTCAAAGCAACCAGACTCCATTGACAGAAACAGTCATTTAATCCCTCAGGGATCATTGTAAAACACACTTTATTCAAACTGGACAAAAACTAAATTAAACTTGTCAAAACCGTCTTTGTTAGTACAACGATCACTAACTCCGGTTTGAGAGTTTGAAAGAAGTAACAGATATAAAAAACGAAGTAACAACCGCATCATTTCCTCTGTTTGCTAACCTTGTTTTCCGGCTCGTTTGTGACGTTGAAAGAAAAAACAGAAAGACATACTCATTTACTGGTAATTGGAGTCTACTGCCTATCTCTAGCAGGGATTATAAAACCTACAGTACATACTGTATGTGCTCATTCTGTTGGGAAATGAGCATTAGACATTCTGTGTCACCACTGCATCTCAATATTTGTTTTACTGGCCATGATGGCTGTGGCTGATCACGCTGATTCACTTATTTCTCAATCAACTTCTATGATGACTAATAACAGGGAAAAACTGTAAATGACAATTAAACTGTTAAACTGGTCCTAAATCTCAGGTGTTCAAAAAAATCCTAACCATAATCAAATATTTGCATGTGTACTAATTAATATTAATCGGGATTGTACTCTCAAAACATCCGAATGGCTGAAAGTCGCCCCTTACTGGCTGAGTTAGAATAATGACAGTAGGGGGTGTATCAGTCCTAACTGTAGGACTCAAGTGTTTGATCTAAGAATCATTCATAAAACATTTTAGCTCTAAAGGAATCTCCTCAGTCTGAGAGAAGCTAGAGACAGTCATCCTTTTGTCAGTAAAGATGAACTTTTATAAGCACATTTTGATTTGGGGAGTTGGAAAGACTCAAATCAGCTCAACAACAAATGGAAACAATCCAGTTAGACTGGAGACTGTGGAATGGCCTGTCAGCAGGTCATACAGTTGGATTTTTAAATATGTTGATTAAAATCAACTGGACAAGTTGTGAACCAGAAAAGCAAACCGATGAGCTTACAAGAGGTAGTTTGGTTGTTGGGTCATTTTAACCATGTAAGCTTGAGAAAAGAACTTACAAGCAAAACTTTGTCTTCCTCATTCCCAAAGTACCGTCCGAGGCAAACAATCTGTGAAGCCCCTACGAGAGGATGAGGTTGAAGGACATATTTAAAGGGGTAAATGACACCTTTTACTCATGTGGTCACCTCTTATGTAAAATTGTGTTGAAGATGAATGTGTCTAAATCAGCTACTCCAAGTCAACGGTTATTCTGCAGTTATCTGCTGTCTACTGGACTGGTAGAAGTTCTGCAGCAAGCCTGTTTAACACACTGATGGACCCCGAGTCTCCCCTCCCCACTTCCTCCCCCTCCTGGATGATAACAAGACAAGACAGCGGAAGTGAAGAGATGTTTGCTTTTGTTCTGAATGTGATTTGCGCTTCATTAAGGTCAGGCAATCGCACCAAAAATAGCACTGCCTTTAAAAAACAACTAAAGACAAGCTGCGGCGGTGTGGGCGTGTTGCTAACGGTGCGACGTAGAAGTGGTTTGAAGAATGCATTGATAGTTTAAAGGTCATTGCATATTGGTAACGTCACAGCAACAGTTACTTTCTCCAAGTAATCAGTGAGTGGCCTACAAAAAACAAGTTGAGTTAACACTGAGGATATTCCACTGTCACAGTTGCAAGTGTGAGATGACTAATTCACACAATCACAATTTGTATCGTGAGAAAAGCCCCAATACTGTCGATTAATTTATCTTCATTATCTCTCTATTGACCTCAATTGCAGAACTGTCTGTTGAAACAGACTCTTATTGCTTGTTTTATATTTCATCATATTTTATTATATTATTAGTGTGCATTTCCACAGCAATAAGATAGCAATAATGATTGACATCAATACAACAACAGACTGATGTCACACTCATCATCTTCAGATCAATCAGTGACTATTAATGGAACTAATCGTATCCATTCCATACCTCTCCATTAAGATAATGGAACAACAGGAAGTGAGGGACTGTTTTGCTGTGCAGGCTGATGCTGTTACAGGTCAGCACACGCGTCGTAAGAGACTGACTGAAAGCATTGTTTTGCTTGGTTTTGCATCTCATTTGGTCAATTTACATCTCTTTGTGTTTCTTTTGCATCTCTTTGTGGTTGTTTTTGTGTCTCTTTGCGGTGATTCTGTGTCTCGTTGTGGTCGTTTAGCATTGCTTTTGGTTCATTTATGTCACTTTGTGGGGGTTTGGCATCTCTTTTTAGTTGTTTAGCATCTATTTTGGTCAATTTGTGTCGCTTTGTGGTCATTAAGCATTGCTTTTTGGTCAATTCATGTCACTTTGTGGTTGTACGGTGTCTTGGTAATTATGTGTACCTTAGTGATGGTTTAGCATTGCTTTTGTTCAGTTCATGTGTCTTTGTGGTTATTTGACCTCTCTTTGTGGTTGTTTAGCATTTCAACATCATTTAAACTTTGGTCAATTGATGTCTCTTTGTGGTCATTATGTGTCTCTTTTAGGCCGTTTTGCATTTCTTTGTGCTTGTTTGATCTACTTTCTGACCAAAAATGTTAATAGTAACATCAAAGTAGGTCTATTCAGTAATCCACTGCCTTATCTAGTTTGGTGTGTACACTGCACATACTCATACATGTTACGTTGTGATTGCAGATGGTGGGTCAAAAGGGGTCAAACAGCAAGTATTTGCCCAGGGCCCCTAACAGGTTAATCTGGCCATTGCATCTTATATGCAATTGGCCTGTCTGTTGGTCTGAACGCCTCTACAGTGTGACCTGTAGGACATTGTCATACGATACATTTAACCGGTGTCTCATCCTCCGCATTACAGGTGAATGACACTCACTGGATCAATGGATAATACAGGACAGAAGTGTGTAAATATAAGAGTCCAACACAGGAAGAGTCAATAAATCAATGCTCCCTGTCGCACAGTGCTTCAGCCAAGGCGACGCTGAGCGATGAAAGAAAAGAGGAAGGACCACAAAGAAACATCCCACTCCAGGTTGCTTAGGAACCTTTTGGCCAAGTGACAAAAGCTCATTAAGAAAGAGATAACGTGATGTTTGAACACTTCGCGGATGAGCCCTTGGAGAGGGCCACAGACGAGAAAAAAACAGAGCTTCTTCATCATATTTCGATATGAATAAAGGAAACACGGAGCACATTTTGTCACTGTGTATACAATATGTCCTGAACACAAGGTCGGCAGCAACAAGTTCTGTGATTCCACCTCGTTTCTTTTTTCATCGATTCTTTTGAGTCTAAAAGAAACCGAGATTTGACCACAACTACAGCAATACAATGAAGAATTTGTAATTACATTATTAAAATTCCTGTGAAACCATTTCTAAGTCAATGAATGATGCCACTCCAGTTGCTTGCATACGTGTGATTTACAAGTGGTCTGACTGATATTAAAATATAATTAACGTTTTTTCTCTTTATATCAGACCTGAAGAATGAGTTGGTCATTATATGTTTTTTTTAGCGTTAGTTCAGAAAAAGCACTTCACATCAGAGTTACATTAGTGGTTTCATTGAGTCCTCTACTTGACATCCAATTACATTCATGAAGGTTTACAGTGTGGACATTATAACCTGACACGTGTGACTGTTGCGCTGCTGCTACCCTCATGTCAATATTATTCCCTATTGCAGCTGTTGTATGTCTGTATTTATGTAAAGGAACACACTAAATTTAAGCACCAGGTGACAATTAAAAATATACAAATATAATGGAACATAATTCAGTAAGACTCTCAGGCATTCTGTACTGCTTTCAAATATTTATTCTCCTGTAGATCGACTTTTGTCATTTAATGTTACCTCTGCTGAGTAAACGCACCTGTAGCCCTATAAAACCTAAACGAAGAGAAATGACTGTTGCATAGGCAAGGCATACATCTCACTAATGTGTGTCTTATTGTCCACACAAATGTTAACTTCACCACCCCTGATAAAGTACCGACTAGATCCACTTGATCATAAACATTCAAACCAGCAGTGTTATTTGTGCTAATGAGCCATTACTATTCTATGAGCACCTTTCAATTGTAAAAGATATAAAAGATATAAACCAGGTTGAATCTTATCTGTACTTTCTCACCATCACATTCTGGAGCTCAGAGGAGAGGGCCGGAGTGTCTGCTACTGACACTGGTGGTCAGCTGTGGATCAACTGATGAAATTATCATCATCGTTTGTAGAAATATAACATCTTATAGCATAAAGGATGGCATAACAGAGCCCTAATAGTTTTAGATATCTTATAATACCGTGCAAATTTCACCAAGTACGAGTTTAGGCTTCATATAGGTTTTGTGGAACCTCCCTGCAGTGACCATAGATGTGCTGTCAGGTGCGCCGCACTCTGCCTTCTCCAGTGACCTCACCACCACAGGTAGCTGTATTATTGATAGCTGTCAGTTTTAAGCGGTTTCACGTCACTCAGACGCAGGAAGACGGTGGACTTTTTAGGAAATAATAACCGAGGTCCAGACCATGATGATCACACCAGAAGCACCTTTCTCCACGCCGGTCAACAAGCAATTCCACTGCTCAGTCTGCTTCTCTCTCTCTCTCTTTCTGTGCGTGTGCAATAGAAGATAATGCGACCATTATATGAGAAGTTTGCTCAAATATTGGTGGGGACAATTCTGTCCTCCAAAAATATCAGGATGACATGTCCATACCATCCATATGCAAACCTACGCCCTTGGTATTATTGGTTATTTCAATAAATAAATGAGTATATAGATATTAAAGTCCTAGACTGTATGTACAAGTGGATGTATAGTCACCATGACCTCCCCTAATGGTTCGTGGACTACAGTTTTGAAGCCTCGGGTGCAACATTTTGGCTGTCCCCATCTTGGATTTTGGTAAACCTGATGAAACCATATATTTGGACGAAGGGGGGGAGCTGGAGAAGAGGTTAGCAGCTAACGCTGGTGTTGGTTAGCTAGCTTGGTTATCAAGGTGCATCCATAAATTCTGTGATTTTAATTGGGAGGCCAATTTACAGGCTTGTTTGTAACACCAGAAAATAATTAACAGCTGACTCCTTAGAGTTTCTTTTAGTAGAGCCGACTGCTGTACAAAGGCAGGGTACCTGTCACTTAATATAATTTAAACGGGTGAGTTGTATAAAAATTCTCCCCCTGTACATGAACAGGGAAATTAGCCAAAACTGTTTTTTGTACCAGGCTGTAAACTTTTCTGCTGTAAAATTGAACATTTTAAAATGGGTCTTCAAAGAACTGCATCCCCGGAGGTTGCCGCTTGGTATACACATACGTATGATTGTTCCTTCTCGTAGGTAAACCATAACTATACAAAGGATATCTCAGCATGAAATCCAGTCTGTTCAAATAAAACGTATGTGTCAGGATGACATGCTGGTAAAAAAAAAATGAACAGTTATATTTTCCAGCACTCATCAATTTTTGTTTCAGGTTAAAAATAAAAAAGTAGAACTAGGATTACCCGAAAAAACTGAAATGCTGGACAAATGCAGCTGAAAAGGTACACCATGGTAACCATAGTAACTATTGTGTTCTATATGCTACCACTCCACCAGAGACCCATGAGCGTTACTTTGTGGTGTCAGATTTTTTATCTTGCACTGCAGTCAGCGTGTTCAGGGTCAGTTCTTCTCTGTGCAGAGAGAAAGCTTACCGACTGCTGTAGAAGAAGAAGAAGAAGAAGAAGAAGAAGAAGAAGAAGAAGAAGAAAGAAAGAGCTTGTCAATACAATGCACAAACTCAGCCTTTGAATCCCCGAACTGTATCCATCATATATCCATGGGCCAGGCAGTGATGAGTCACATCACACACAATTGGATCTAAATGGCGTCATAAAAACAGAACTTTCTGGCTGTAAAAAAAAGAAAATGTTGTGATGATGTTCAAGGTTTTCTGAGTCAGATGCCCTTTAAAGATTTTCATCCCAGAAAGATCGACGTTTAAGCAAGTACCCCAATACAAAAATGTTTTTTGTTGGTCTCACTAGCAGCCTTAGAAATTATGGCTTTTGTCCGTCAGGTGATGTCCATATATAGCTATGAAGTCAGCAGAGGAAGGATCTTAGGGTTCGCAGATCTTAGGGATCGCAGGCTTAGCAGGGCGTTCCATTTGTCCTCCCCAGAAATGTTTCCCAGCCCGTTATGGGGAACCCTGAGATGTTCCCAGGCCAGACAAGATATATAATCTCTTCAGCGTATTCTGGGTCTACCCTAAGGGCCACTTACCAGTTACCATCCATGAGGGTCCTGATCAGATGGCCGAACCGACCCATCTGCCTCTGAAAAAAGGCAGAACAGTTTGTGGCAGGTGTGGTTGGGGTCTCTGATATCCTGTTGGCCTTTTTACTGCACTGCTGGTTGTAAAGGTCCTCTATGGATGGTAGCTCTGTCCTGGTGATGTGCTGAGCAGTTTTCACCGCTGTCTGCAGACCTTTTCTCAGGGCGGTGCAACTTCCACACCAGGCGGTAATGCAGCCGGTCAGGATAATCTCAATGACCCCCTTTACACCTGTCATTAAAATGGATACGGGACGCATTTTTTTTAGAAGTTGAAGAGAATCCTGAACTCCATGTTGAGCCTCCACAACCTGCAGAGGAAGAAGAACCACTATCTCGACATGCTAATGTTGATGTCGGTGTGCTGAGTCCAGGTCAGAGCCTCACTGATATGAACCCAGAGAAACCTGAAGCTTTTGACTCTCTCCATCGTAGTCCCATTGATGGAGATGGGGGTATGTCCTTCTCTGTGTCACTTCCTGTATTTCCCAGTCAGCTCCTTTTGCCGACGTTAAAATGCAGGTTGTTGTCCTGGCACTAAGATGTCAGGGCTCTGACCTCTCTGTAGGCTGTAGGCTTGACTTTCATGGAAGAGACCGGAGTTTGTTTGTTTTTTTGTTACCTTAAATATAATCTTTGCCTAATCTCAACCAGGTGTAATGGTTGAGGTTACGCAAGGCTTTAGTGTCTCCAGAGTGAGCTGTGGGAATTCTGATAAACTGTTTCAAGTGATTTCACTTAAGTCAGTGTTGGTTGGGGCTGAAGACTACAAGTTTGAAAATGAAAAAATATATACGGGGGAGTGGAGTTAGAATAAAGCTGACCAGACGTCTGGAGGGAAACATTGGTATTGAATGTTAAAAACCGTCAACATAATCAGGAATTTTCTTTTCATTGGGTAACAATGTTTAGGTCTGCTAAAAGAAGCCTGTAAAACAAACGTCACAAAAGACACTCTAATTGTTAATTTAAACAGCATGGAGGGATCAGCACCAAACAAAATAACCGATGGCCTTACCGTGTTTATGTTGACTTTCCAGGTGGCTTTCCTGCGTGCTCGCTGTAGGTTTTGACATTTTATGAGGGGTGCTTCAGAAAAGGACAGGATGAAAAAATGGAGAGGGTTCATCCTCTGGGGAGCATCAGTTCAGTAAATTCCTGACAATCTGTCCATTATATTTGGTTTGTGATAAAATAAAAGTGGAAATATGTGTCTTGATGGTGGCGCTAGAGGAAAATTTCACCAAAAACGTCAGGATTGATCTTCTGGTGACCAAGAATTCCCACAGGTTGAGAGACGACTTATACGACCGCGTTGTTTCACAAGTAGCCAGTTTACAAGCTCATCTAAAACCAATACAAATCTACATCATAGCCAGACAATACGTGGTGGGTTCCTAAATTGCATTTTGTCCACCTCCTTTTCTCTACACACAGACTGTTACCTGCACTCAGCAAAGCCTGATCAAATGGGATTGGTCAATACTACTCAGACTACAAACGGAAAACACCAAAATCTCGACCCGTTGAATGTAGAATGTGTTTATGGAGATTACAGTGGGGCTATAGTGCTCTGGACCAAAGTGTTGGGCGGACTGACAGAGTGACTGTGTTGGTGACTTAAATCCTCATGTTTACGTGTTTCGTGTGTTAAAAGGATGTATTGTAATTGTAGAAGGTGTCAGCCCCTTGAGTGTTGCTGAGCAGCACCTTCTACCAACTAGAGGGATATAACGCCGTCCCAGCGTAGTAAGTTATGACACGATGAAAACAGTTGTCATGGTATGAGATTCATTTTGATCTCTAAGTGAAGATGTGAAATGAAAACGGAAGAAATAAAAAGTGCAAACAGGATTAAATATCACATTGTCAACAGGAGTGTAATGTCAGTGTAAACATCGGCAAACCAAGAAACATTTTCTTATCTTGGAATAAGAAATATGAAAATTAATCAAGGTGAAACACCAGCGTAGGTCCACTCAGTCGCACGCCCAAGGTTTCTCTTCATTTGTCAACTAACACAAAGATACGGAGTGCCAACGGCGAGGCCTTGATCTATCAATGAGCTTTGAAAGGCTTCGACCTTGAAATGGGACCAGGCCCCCGATTGTGTGGATCATTTCATCGGGGACCTCCCTCTGTGCTCGCTGACCTCGCTTCCTGCTAATCTACTACACAAAGCGGCCTGAAAGCATTCACCGACCACACGACACAACACGAATGCAATGACAATAAACAGTAGGCGTAGATTTGCCCGAGAGGCGAGGGAGGCGCGAGCATATTCCACTCAGGATTAAGAAAACGTTGGTGCCCGACACATGTGGTGCATCATAATGCTGCGCTTCGGGAGAAAGTCAAAGATACAAGGCCAAGTTTTGCAGAACACTCAGCATACCTCTTGAGTTCCGGGAAGCATTGTGCTTAAGGCGCGATCATTAGAGCTTATCGGATCGGTAATAACGTCCGAAATCTTCTTTCCATGGCCTCGATGCAGGGGTAGCTGTGACCCGATCAGTTTTGTAAGTTTCCGAAGCATCAAGACTTTACTCCACCTTTGAGTTTGGCCATTTCAAACAGGTACTGTATAAACACTTGTTTTTAAATGTGATAGGACGACACTTTGTTAGTTTAAAGCAAACCCACTGACATATCACCAATACTACTAATAATAATAATACATTTTATTTATATAGCGCTTTTCAAAATTCTCAAAAACACTTTACAAACATTAATACTGCAGTTCCCCTGGGTTTTACAGCCCAAGACTTTATTGTTTTGGTTCAGTCTCAGTGCTGTCATCAAGCAGCAGACAGCAGACAGCTGTTTTCAGGGAGAAAGCTCTGATAAACCAGGCGCAAACCTCTGGGTCTAGAAAGTGAAGTCAATGCTGAAGTGCCTTACATTTGCATTCTCTCCAACGTCCAGCAGGGGGCAACTCCTCTGTTTGTAAAAAAGAAGTCTGATTGTATAGAAATCTATGAGAAAAATGACCCTACTTCTATCTTGATTTATTACCTAAACATTGTAAGCAGGGGCGGTTCTAGATGGGGACCAGAGGGGGCCGGTTGCCCCGTAATATTAAGTTAGGACCCCTCCCCTCCAGCCCCCCTAACTGGGGGGGAGCAATTAATGTTTAAGTGTCTTGCAGGATGACTACCTGTTTATGGTTTCAATCGCTATATTTCAAGTCTTCTTCAATATACAGCATGATGTTCATTTAGTAAATTATGGTCCATTTAGAGTCAAGTAGACCATAAAGCAGAGTAGGCTTTAGGGCGGGGCAACCTTTTGATAGGTTGCTACTACAGCGTTGTGCGGTCTTGGAGTTGTCCATGTTTTCGTCTTACAACTTTAACCCTTTCACTGTGTGTTTTCCCTTTGTCAAAGTTAATTGAAACATTTTGGTGGCCTAAAAATGTCAAAGGCTGCTTTCAGTTGTACTTAGCTCCGCCCTTGTGGTTGCAAAAACAAGATGGCGACGGCCAAAATGCTGACCTGTTTGTTAGCTGAAGTACAAAGTTAACAACTTTATATGGTGATAATGTCGTGTTGTGTTCAAAGCTTGTTCTACACTCAAATGGTCAAAACAGGTGTGAGCTGAAGGCCAGCAATGTCCAAACCAGTCCTTTTTCTTAAAATGTGGTTAAAATGACAGCAATGAATGAATGATCTCATTCATGGTGTTTATATCAAACAGGGTCTTCTATTTAATTATAAGTCTCTCCTGTAGGTTACTTTCTTTCAGTCTTACTGAAGAAGAGACAAAACTTTGTTCATTGATATTCATTGTGTGATTTTTTTCTTTTTTCAGCCCAGGTTTTTGATCGAGGCCCCCCGAGAGATGGAATGATGGTGGTGGTGATGATGCGCCGATGGGATGAACTGCGTTGCCGCTCCTATATACCTTCTCTGTGTGGGCGTTGTTTTCAAAAACCTCCCGAAGCGGGGAGGCGGTGGGCTTATTTACGCAGCTCATTCCCCTCCCATTGGTCCCTTATTAGAATGCTCTGATGCGCCGCGGTGACACGACCGAGTCTCCGGCGATAAAAAGCGAAGGCGACGAGCCGCGCAGGAGAAACACGAAGAGTTGGAGGGCGGACGTTTGATGGTAGATGCACCTCTGTGAGTCTTACTACGGCTGGAAGAATCTGTCCAACTCCTGAGGTACCGACTCCACACTTTTTTTTACTTTACTTTCTTTTCTGGTCTGAGTGAAGACACACTTCATGTTTCTATTTTTTTGTAACAAAGTGCTGACAGAAAGACTTGGCTCCGGTGCGCCATTACGCACTGCGCACAGGTCCACATGATCAATAACATCGTGTGTTTTAACGAGCTATTATCAAAGCTGACTCAATTAAGAGTGTTTCCAGGAAGCAAGCCATTTTCTTGAGTAATTACAAGTTAAGTTATGTCTACAGTCTGCGAGTCCTCAAAACCAAGCCGGTTCAATTCTGAGCCTTACCCAGACTCACTGCCTGTGTTCTTTTTTGTGCTCTGTGTGTGTGTGTGTGTGTGTGTGTGTGTGTGTGTGTGTGTGTGTGTGTGTGTGTGTGTGTGTGTGCGTCTTTGCGTGTGCCAGGGATCTGGTGAAGAATGGAGTGGTATGTCCTGGTGCTGATGCTGAGCTTGCCGCCCTCCATCCACGCAGATTGCTCCTCGCAGTGCGAGAAATGCGTGCAGCAGATCCTCGGCCCCGACGCCGCCTTCAACAGCCTGGTAAGACCGGAGACAACTTAACACGGAGCTCTTTTACCAGCGAGAGAGAGAGAGCGAGAGAGGGGGGGGGGACTGATGCTGTTTGGATAATTTATTGGGCTTTAGTTGCATTATTGTTTTTGTCAGTTTAATTTCGAAATGATAGGCAGCGGACGCCTACATTTTAATTGGGTTAACTTCGGACTTCTACTTAGTGATCCACGTTTAAACTTCCAAATTGTTGTATCTTCAACGAAACTTCGTTTACTTTATTTCTGTCTATTTCAATTTCCCAAATCCTAAAGTCAAAAATGCCAAATGTGTCAATGTGAATGAATGTATTGCCTCATAGGCTTAATATGGGTTGCGTAAAACCTTAGGTTTGGATCCTTCTTTGGACAAGCAGAGTGTGTGTTGTTAGCACTCAAGGGGACTTAAGGGTACTTAAGGAGAAATGCAAGGAGGAAATTGGGGTTCGGGTAGTGGTCTTAGTTTCTCAAACTGACAGCAAAACCTGTTATTCAGTAAAAAAAAGTGTAAAATGACTTTTAGCGCCACACATCTCCGTGTGTGTGTGTGTGTGTGTGTGTGTGTGTGTGTGTGTGTATATGTGTGTGTTTGTGCGCGCGCGCCGATATTGGTCTTACGCTCTTTTTCTCCTGTGTCCGACAGTCGTGCAGCGCCGAGTGTGAGGGGCAGCTGGAGAGCTGCGACCGGGTTCCGGGGCTGGCGGACTTCAGGCAGGACGAAGCGGCGGAGGAGGAGGAGAGCCAGCAGGCGGACCTGGTCAAGCGCTACGGCGGCTTCATCAAGAGGATCGACAAGAACAAGAACAAAATCTTCGCCTCTCCGTGGCGCGACAACTACGTCCTGAAGGCCGGGGCGCTGTCCAAGAAGTACGAGGACTTGCTGAAGAGGCTGGGGGAGAGGGACGCGGACGCGGACGCGCCGCCAGACGATGACGCGGACGACGCCGCGGAGGACCAGGCGCTCCGCGTTTACGTGAAGCGTTACGGCGGCTTTTTACGCAAATTCGGTCCCAAGTCAAAGAGGAGTAGCTCCGCGGAGACGGAGAGCCAAGAGCCCGAGGAGCTGCAGAAGCGCTACGGGGGCTTCATGAGGCGGATCCGACCAAAGTTGAACAACCTGAAGTGGGACAAGCGTTACGGAGGATTTCTGCGCCGCCACTTCAAAATATCTGTGCGCTCGGCCGAGGAGCCGTATTACTACGATGACTTGAGCCTATAGATGAACTCTTCAGGGCGTGAAAAACTACGAAGAACTTGTGCAGGTTCACTTGAAATGACACCATTTATCCAGAAAGTATCATATGCCTGCCTATATTGCTTACAGCCAGCTCGGTTGCCTTCTGTGTAAAAAGAATGATCATCTCTGTGTTGTTGGCATCATCGTCTGTCATTCAATAAATGATGCTTGTTTAATAAAACCATGAATAAAACCACTTTCCTGTTTGCCTAAAGACTCAAAAGGACTTGACTGATTTCAGCCCTCGCACCAAACTCCCTTCAGCATATTGGTCATTTTATTTTTGCATACCTGGAAGTGACTAGACTGTGTCTTGAATAAAATAACAATATATTAAGATACTCTTAAATTTGGCATACGTCATATTTAATATTTTATGTGTATTCTTCATTAAAGGTAGGCGTGTGACATTTTAGTAAAATAATGAGATGCCTACGTTTGTGCCAAATTTTCTCATAACTGACAAATGTTTTTTTTCTGAAGTGAGTTTGAAGATAAATAATAATAATAATAATAATAATACAGTTAAAACAGTACAAAATGTAAATGATCATAACACCAAAACATTTGGTAAGGAAGCTATTGGTTAAGCAAATACAAAGCTTAAAAACGAGATCCATATACCCGAAAACCAATATGGGTCGATTATTCACATTTTTCTACAGGTACTGTATGCTTCCTTTTTATTTACCTTTTTTTTCATAACGAAATATCCTGCAAAGCCAAAACAAAACGTTTTTGCCGTTTTCCCGTTATTGGCGTCCATCAATCCAAACCGTGTCAGTTCACGCGCTCCTTATTATTTTACCGTGATCCAAAAACAATCACATTATTGTACGCAAAGAATCCAAGAGGCACTTCTCAGGAGACCAAGAAGCTGACCAGAGGAACGACCGGGAGCCACTGGACGGTGGGACGGTTGCGCCATCTTGTGTCCAAACACAGACGCGTCAACCCGTGTGACTGATCCAGGACCCGGTTCACTGGTCCAGGTGCATCAGTGCCAAAGCACAATATAAACTGCAGAGCTGAAAGGCCTCAACGCGTCTCCTGCATTATTAGAACACTGCAGCCAAAGAGGACGTTACACAGAACTTATCTGATACACTTTATATGTATATTAATACAGCCTGATGGTCAACATCACTTTCCTCAACAGAAAAAAGAACATATTATTGAGAAACATTGGTCTCCTAATCTCCTCTTTTTAATCATCTCAGCACATTTACAATCTAGTAATAGTTGTCATGTGACCACAGCTGTGCTGTTCCATGACAACCGAGTAGTTTGAAGAAGACATCCGGGGAAAAGCTAGTAAGTTGACCTTGAGTTGGGATTTTCTTGTCAAATTTAGACTTTTTAAAAAAGCTCTAAAATGTACGATGCAGTTTTTCTCTGCCGGTTGGTCCCTAAAGAACACGTTCATATTTACTAGAAACAGTGAGACACAATTTGTTCTTGAAAACTGAGTGTTTATTATCAAACTAAACAACACTGTTTTTTACTCCAGCCTATATGGAATAAATCCCTACAGAAAGAGCCGTATCAAATATATTAGTTACCAATACATATTTACAGTCACATCACACACCGCTCACACCAGATGCCACGATATAAATCTAGGTATCTTGAAAATTGACGGACATCTACAAGGAAGGCTCGTGTGTTAAGTGACAAGTGAAGACCGTGCATGAGCTGATGTGAAAAAGTCAAATGTGGACGATCCCTCCATCCATCGCACGTTCAGTCCAGCGTCCAAAACATTGAAATGATGGTCGATAAGGAGCTGGGGGACTGGGGAGAGGACAGCTGTCCTCTGTCTCACTGCTGCTCCCCGTCCTCCTGCTCCGGCTGACTCTCCTCCTCGCCGTCTGCCTGGCCTTCCTCTTGAGACTCATCAGTGGCGGTCGTCGTGGCGTCCACCACGCTGATGCTGCCAACCGGCTGCTGCGTGGCAGCCAAGCTCTGCAGCGCGGCCTGCAGTGTCACCAGCTGGAACTGGGGGCCGACCACCTTGAAGCCGCCCTCCTGACCCGCCGCCGCGGACAGCACGGTCAGGTTGGAGGCGTCGGCCCCCAGCTCGGCCCCGGAGAGCGAGGAGGTCAGGAGGGTGTAGCCGCCCAGGTTGGCGCCGGCCGGGGCCCCCGCCATGGTCAGCACCTTGCCGAGCGGCAAGCCCGTCAGCTGGCTGAGCGGCAGCGTGATCTGGGTGGCGTTGACCGAGGCCGGGCCGGAGACGGCGCGGGTCAGCCGCGGGCGCTTGGGCGCCGGGGGGGCGGGGACCGGGGTGAGGGTCATCAGGACGTTGTTGAGGTGCTGGGATTTGCTCTTCAGCTCCTTGGCCCGCTTCCTGTGCTCGTCGCACTGCTGCTCCAGAGCTGCAGAGGGAGACAACACATCATCTGTATGCAGGGTCCACGTTTCTGCACAGCTGACACACAAAACACGACTCCATCCTGAATGCTAAGACTCTGTTCAGGACCCTTGTACTGACCGGCGAGGCTGCGAGTGTACTGCTCCCTGTAGCGGTCCATCTGGCTCTTGTGACTGGCCAGAACCTTCTTCACCAGGTCCAACATCCCGAAGTTCTGCACGATGTTGTTGAGCAAAACAGCATCTGAAAAAAACACAGCATGTGAAAGGGGATTTTACACATCAAGGTTTCCAGCTGTTACAGCAAAAAAGAAATATAAGGCCTTTAATGTCTCCAGAGGGAGCTGTGTGACGTCTGACATTTGAAACTTCTGTCTAAGAGACTTACAGTAAATGCTTTCAATCTCCATACGTACGAGACGAGTGACAAAAAACTCATGGTACCGACACACAGTAGAGGAAAAGAGTTTAAACTAATCACTTAACTCTAAATGAGTTGTGTTTGAGTTGGTAAATATTATGAGCAGTCACAGAAAAACGAATTCATGTGAAGCTGTTAGAGGGTGTGACAGACAGCGGTCAGGTTACAGCTGTCGAAGCGCAGACCGTTAAGCTGCAGCTGTAAACAGCTGTATTCACTACAAACCGATGTCTACAATGAGCCGCTTAATATAAAAAATTCTGTTTTGGTGTGAAGCGTATATTACACTCGCTTCCAAGCTCTCATCCGCTTGAACAAGCAGAGAAACGACCGTTACATTTTTGTTTCCTCTTTTGAGTTGGCTGACAACAAAACTTTAATCTCAACTGAAACAGCTGGGCATGACATTTAGAACTGTGACCACAAAGGCTTGCTTGTTTAGCCGTGTCTTTGGCGTCTAAACTGGTGTTCGTGCTTGAGACTGGAGGGAAAGCTCTGTTTCTAAAAGCCTCTCTGCATTCAGCTCTCAGCACGTTTGTAGCTTCCACCTGAGTCTCTGTGGTTTGGAGTTTCCTGTTTGCACTTTCAGACATCAGCGTTATTTTACCGTTTACCGATTGCTCTCAGGTTCCCTGCTGTTGCCTCTTCACATTAAAAGCGTTCCACCGTCCCACCCGGTCAAACGCTATCATTGCTAACGATTATAGGAAACGCAGCGTGTTTGTTCTCCAAGCCAGCACAGCTTGATTCTTCAGTGAAAACAGGTCCAACCACCCAGATACGGACATGAGCAGGTCCGTTTGAAATACTGCAGGGAGGAACGGTGCAAACAGAGAGCAGCGAGCTGTTGGATGAAGAGCTGCAGGCGACAGACTAACTGTAGTTCGTGACCAGCACACCTCCAACACACCGTCAAGTGTGGAGGCAGACCGCCTTCTGTCATAATGCCACTGCAGTTCCAGAGAAAAACAAGCGCAGGGTGGATTGGAGCTGGAATGTTTCCAAAAGCCCTGCTTCTGTGTTTCTGTGTGTGTGTGGTTCCAACCTTTGACCTGAAGTGGTGGGTCACACACTCTCTCCTGCAACCCCTTCAGCACCTCCTGCAGCTCCTTCTGGAAGTCCTCCACCACCTCCTCAAGCAGGCCAGCTTCCTTCACCGTGCGCCAGAATGCCACAGAGTCCTCTGGACACACACGCGCACACACGCACACACACACACACACACACACACACACACACACACACACACACACACACACACACACACACCATTAAGAATACAACGGTCCACTCCACCAGTCCATTCCACATGATGGTGAGTGTGTCTGCAGGTTGCTGATCACCTCCGATGGCTGTGACCCACTCTGATGTTTCCTCCGCCACGTCTGGAAACGAGACGACTGCTCCATTCACTGCAACACAAGCAGTACAACAACGCTCACTGAACCACATCCCCACACCGAGACTCTGACAGTGTGTCTACATCTGTTGCTGTACTCATTGTGGGCCACGGTGCATTACGGTCACATTTCACTAGTGTTGCCACTTTTGAAGCCCCTGGCCCTGTTCCTCAAACGTTGAGGACTTATCCAGAAGTGTAATCAGGCCGCTGGCGGTCAGGGAGGATTGACACGCAACAGGAGTTACAAAAGGTAACTCTGGTTCTGTGAATACCTGCTCACTCAGAACCTTTAAGGGCGAGAAGATTCTGAGCGGCCGGGTGTCGTCTACCAGGAATCCTACATGTCATGTATGTGACCGATATGAAACATGGACCTGGAGGCATATCCACCTTGTTTCATCCAGGAATTCGTAGAACCGGATTTAACTTCTGTTATCTTGAATAACTCTTAATTTGAAATGATTGGATGAGTGCTGATCATGTGATTAATGTAACGTGAGGTAGGTGTGTTGCTGTCATTACATTGGGTAAGATATTGATATTCAGTCTAGTTAGGTCTGGTAGGGTCCTGTTGTATTGCTACAGATGAAAATCAGCTGTAATGTGTCATCATCATCATCATCATCATCATCATCACTACAGGAGAAACATGTCTTTGTGTGAGGAAAACATGTAGAAACAGACCTGTGTTGGTGCGTGTTGATTGTGTTTTTTTTGACAGCGCTGTCAAACGACAGCAGTAGAAGAAGAATCTGATTCTGGATCAGCTGGCTTGTTGGCATTAAACACTGGAGCTGAGTGTTCAGGAGCAATGCGGTGACAACGGGGGAGAAACGAACAGTTGGCCGGCTGACGATGTGGAACTTACAATCGGCCGATGAGGGCGTGGCAGGAAGCAGCTCAGCGGGCTGATCCCCGCTGATGGACACTTTGGTTCCCACCAGGTCTATCTTCGTGCTACGGCACGTGTTGGAGCAGACCTTTGTGTGCTGATAGAAGTCCAGTTCACCCGAGTCCATGATCTTCCTGTGAAAGGAAATACGATGAAAGGCTTTTAATGGGCACAATGCACAACATCAGGACATCATGAACACAAGGAAGGAAGAGATGGAATGAAGTTATTTATGGAAATATGGATCTACTAAAATATAAAAGAAGTCATCTGTACAAACTCCTACAATGTTTGTTTGTCTCTGCCGTGAAATCCAAAACCATCAGCCTCCCTGAGCTTCCTTCAACACCATCCATCTCGGTCCAAAGCTGACAGATTGTCCCCATGTTCCATGCTAACATGTAAAACATGCTAATGGTACGCGAGCGTCCTGACCTTACAGTAGCTTAGCGTTTAGGTCAATGCTGAATGAACTTTAAATGTTTCATTTTACCAGTGGTGAGGATCAATCAGACATGTAAACAGCAGAGTTGTCTGAACAGTGACTTTGTTTAGATTACAACAAAGAGCCTCAAAGTCTTGGCACTGGTAAAATATATCAACATGGGTACGGAGCACTTAGATGCAGCCAGTGGTGGAAAAAAAAAAAAAAAAAAAAAATATATATATATATATATATATATATATATATATATATATATATATATATATATATATATATATATATATATATATATATATATATATATATATATATATATATATTATAGCAAATCTACGGTGCCAAACATTCCTGTCAAAAAGACCCAAATTAAAAAGGTTTCCAAAACAAAATAAAAATAACTATGTTATAAATATATAATAAAAGTATTAACAGCAAAAGGGTTTCAAAAGTAAAGGTACTCATTCTGACTGGTCCCTTTCACAGAGGGGAATTATCAATGCATTACCTACATCTTCAAAATCACATTGATTAACAAAAATTCAACCCATCTCTGCATTATTTATGAAAGCTTGGATTTGACCAAATTCCTACAATATTTCTGCAGAATGATCTCGTCTGGAGAACTTGTTTAAATGTTGCTAAACACCATAATAACTCAAAAGCGTCCAAAAGTCAATTGAGAGGTCCTGGACATCATCATGATCCGGTAATAAACTGGATTCACCCCGACATGTTTCCACGAAACTAAATGTCGGTTGTGTTGAGTAAAAAAAAAGAAGCCTTTGAGCTTTGCATCCCATATCACCAAACCAAGTAGAACTCCCTGCTGGTGTATGTGATGAGTCCAGACCTGAGCATGGTGCCGTTGAGACGGATAGCTCTCTTCCAGTCCTTCAGAGTGGATTTCCCCGCTAAGCACACAAACTCCTTTGGGCTGATGAGCTGCTCATTGAACTGATCAGAGAGACGAGAAAAGAAAAGGAAAAAAATAAACTACCATGAGCCATTGATGATCTCAAACTTCATCTGCATTTCCTTAAACGTGTTCGCAAATTTGCTTTTTTCCTCCTTCATTGCAGGCTCTGTTGTTTCCGAGGCGACGGCGCGTACCTGGACGCATTTCACGTTGATCCCGGGGCAGACGAACTTCTTCCACACCAGCGTGGCTTTGGCGTCTCCGCAGGTGATCGGGTAGAAGACGTCGGCCTCCACGTCCACCTCCTCGGTTAGCTTCACTGCAGAGACGGAGACCAAAAACATGATCAATTCTGATCATGCAAACTGAAGATGGACATTATTCTGTGCTTTGGATCACTGGAAAGACTGCATATAGTCACACAGCTTTGCGGGCCACGTTACCGATGACTGCCTCTTCCCTCGACAGAGAATCAGCTTCTGACTCCACCTGTGCCACCGTGAGGATGTCCTCCCTGAAAAACCCACACAGTGTTTATGAGTTATAATACCGCGAACTGGACAACAGGACAAGCTCCTCAACGACTCACATTCCGCTGTGTGTGTTTGTGTGTGCGCACGCAGATGACCACTAAGCAGCGTGTGTGAGGTACATTACCCTGGCTGAGGGGTCAGCTCTGCAGTCACCAGCACCGCCTTGTCCTCCTCCACCACAGAGGGGAGGTCCTCTCCCACCGTCTCCGGTATGGTGACGATCACGACCTCGCTCACGTCCTGCATGCTGACCTCCGACGAGGCCATGAGGACAGGGAGAGCTTCACACACCGAGTAAGACAGCAGAGAGAGAGAGAGAGAGAGAGAGAGAGAGAGAGAGAGAGGGAGAAAACATGAGGTATTAATATCATTTTTGTTATGGAACTGCAAAAAGTTGAGTAATTACAACAACAAAAAAGTATTCATTTTAACATTAAATCCAAAACTGGCTACAACTTAAATGCACTCTGGAAAGCAGTGGGCATCAATGTTCAACAGATATGAAATACAGGAAGTAGAGATGGGTCCATGTAAAACCTAGATCGCTCACAATAAGTCAATTGTGGTGAATTTCCATTATCAAAAATTCATTAAAACAGTTAGTTGTCTAGCTCACCATCATGTCGAGAAAGGAAAAATAGAGCCTTTAAAAAAATGTTTAAAAGTACAAGGCACCTTATCATTTAGAGTCAGGGGAAAAAATGCATGTCCTATGACACATATTTGTCTCCTAACAAAATGTTAGGTTAAGTGATTTTGAAGTACATTTTGGTGTACTCTTCAGACTTGAATAATACAACTGACGACCGAAACTAACGTTCAAAGACTTGAATGGACTTGTGGTTCACTCGCTCCTCGTCCTGTGACTCTCTCTGTTAAGGCGCGTGCTGGTTACTTTGATGTCAGATATGAGTCTGGCTGTGGTCGGTTGAGACGTCCTGACTGTCACGCTACACTACAGATACAGTGAACAACGGCGTGTCGTACATAAAGATGTCTCTAACTAATAAGAACTTTTGGTAATGGCAGGGTTTTTAAACTTCCACCATAGCCGATAGAACTAACGTTACGTGCGCTGGTCGTACATGACTGCATCACAGCTAACGTTAATGCTAGATAATAAAGTACACTTAGCTAAGCTACATCCCTGTTTAGCTAACTCGAACAGTGCAGAACATTACTGTGTGCAATTAACAGTGACAGTATCGCGAAGGTTACCGTTACATCAAAATCAAACTAAACTTGTAATTGAATTCTATATGTCGTGCCCTATTATTTAGCTAAGACCCAACAGGACCACATGCGCATTTGGGATATTGAATACATCTTACCTTTTGGTCTTAATAAAACAAATACAGTCGTTAGTTGGTGAATGTCGCCTCGTCTTATGGTGAAAAGATGAGGGGATGTGACTGTTAGCCCCCACCGGGTGGCTGCTAGCTAACGTTAGCTCCGTGTTAGCTAAAAGGAGAGTGCAGTGAATAGAGTCATAGCAGTTGTTTCCTTCATATTTCTAACACAACACTGCCGCGCAGTTCTTTCAGATGTTTGGGGAATACTCTTGCAATTCATTACATTGCATCCTCTCAAGACTACTCCATATTATTCCTTCTTCTTTGTGTTTATTTCAAGCAGATCGTAACAGCCTTTTTCTTCTTCATCTTCTCTGCAGTTTGATGGCAGCTAGCGTCAGTAGTTTTGCGCTACTGCCATCTTCTGGAGTCGGTTAACTCCTACAGCGTGTGTGTTCAGTGCCTTGTTTTCTTACCTTTTGAGTGTACTGATGTTAGTTCATAAAGTACATTTAATTCAATTTCAATGCAATAAGCTTTATTGGCACGACATTTGCCAGAGCCTAATTATGATTATGAAAGACAATGAATGAAACGAAAAATGAAGTGAATAACAGTATTAGTTAAAAGGATAAAATAGATAGAAAAAACAAGAATGGTGCTTCATTTCTTATCCCGCCAATACTTAATTTTGGTGTCCTCTCCCTCAGCAGGTCTGTAGTGCCCTCTCTCTGTGCCCTCTCACATT
This sequence comes from Cebidichthys violaceus, assembly GCF_023349555.1. NCBI lineage: Eukaryota > Metazoa > Chordata > Actinopteri > Perciformes > Stichaeidae > Cebidichthys > Cebidichthys violaceus. The sequence goes on from NW_027176816.1 coordinate 16,037,604, forward strand.
TAAACAATGGTTCATACAGCTGCTAAGGGACCACTTCTAAACCTCCAAGAACAGCTTTTGATGCAGATATATAAACTACACTGGCTTAATCTAGCTTTGGTCGAATTAGAGCTATAAATAGGTTTTCTTTTTTTAAAGAAATAAAGAGTTTGTCACATTTCAATTTGTCAGTGTCTTATAGAGTTTGTCACCGTTACATTTTCAATTCCAAGTTGGATTTTGTTTGTTATGGTATCTATGCTACTTGTTTCTTACAGGGAACATCTGTTTTCTCGTTATTATCTGCATGCAAAACAAATTGAAAGTATTGTTTCGTTCTGTCCATGTCTAATTGAATGGTATGGCACAGTGTACGTGTAGAGAGAAGAGGACGTTTGACTGCACCTTTAATACAGATGTGTGATTAATGTTTGTTTTGAGAAGTAGACAAATGTGGTTTAAAGTAGGATTTTTTTTATTTGACAAAAAAGCCCCACATGAGTTAAGGAAGTGATTACATCCATTTTCTGTCAATGAACCTATTACTATTGGGGTAACCAGTGGACGCATGGAGACGTTAAAAAAAAAAAAGGTAAACAAAGAGGACGGCTCACTTGTGTTCAGCCTGTCTTATTATATTTACACAGAAACATTAAGGGTTAAAGATGGAACAAAAAATAAACTTGAAGTCAGAGGATATTTATTTATTTATCCATCAAATATTTGATTTTGGCATCAAAAGTTTTGATAAAAACAAGTAAATAGATTATATGAAATTACCTCTCATCTTGTGAGGAAAGAGCCTGAAGACGTTCAAATCAGGGAGTACAAAGTATAAAATAAATACACACAATTATACATCTTACTTTTTGGAGTTTTCATGGTAACGTGATATGTTGCAGCAAAGTGCTGTCCCATTCATATTTACACCATTTCAAGCCCTCACAGTCTCTCACACTAAACCACTTATCAGGTGACGTCAATTAAGTCCTTGAGGGTTCAGGATTTAGGGTTTAGGGAGGACATTGGGATTTGGCCATTGAGACCTTAGGGGGGACACGGGCCCTGTAAAAAGTCACGAAGAAGAAGCAGACATGCGCAAAGCACTTTGAGAAAAAACATGGCGTTCAATAGTAGCTTGATTAGCATGGTGTGTGATTAGCAGTCGTCTCGTCCACCTAGTTTGTACACGTTTACTCTATCGGTACCTGAGAGGTGGTCAGTCAGCATTCTGTAAAATGGCTAACTCTGCCTGGTCCGAAAAAATACTCCAGCTCCTCCGCCGAATGAATAACTTTTATTTACCAGGTAAGTTACGAGTGACACGGAGTTAAAATAAAACACGCAGTCGACGGTGTGAAGGGTTGCTTGTAAAGTATCAACGTCCGACTTGTTCCCGCAGGCTCCTGTCGTTCTAAGTGCTGGAGGTTTGAGATAAACGAAGCAGAAGTGGGCTGGATTCATCCCCATGTAGCTTCACTGTTGACACGGTACCTGGAAGTGTTCAGTCCGCCACACGGGGGCGCTGTGTCGCTGTGTCGCAGCTTAGACTCGTACGAGAAGAGGTCCGAGGCTGTGGACGCGGTCCTGCAAACCTTGAGACAGGAGAGCTCCCTAACGTGTCTTAAAGGGTGGAGAGACGAGGTGAGGCACACACACACACACACACACACACACACACACACACACACACACACACACACACACACACACACACACACACACACACACACACACACACACACACACTGAAATCCACGTGACGCTGTGCCGCGGAAGAACAGGTAGTAAACAGTAGCAGCATGTAAAGAACATATTGGTGGTATAGCACAAATACACACAACATATTATTAAAGGAAAAGTGCGTACAAAATAATGGAATAATATATATAAAATAATGGAATAATGTGTGTGTGTGTGTGTGTGTGTATGTATATATATATATATGTATATATATATATATATATATGTATATATATATATATGTATATATATATATGTATATATATATATGTATATATATATATATATATATATATATATATATATATATATATATATATATATACATATACATATATATATATATATATATAATTCCATTATTTTTTACGCACTTTTCCATTAATTGATGGGCTATCTGTTCAGCGTGTCAAAATCTCAATTTAGTTGAAAATGGGATTTGGAATGAAATACCAAATTTAATCTGGATTTTTAACTAGTTAACTTTAAAGATATTATCGTGTCACTGAGGTCCACGACTTCAAGACCTTCTGTTCTACTATTGGTGAGAAAACATTTCTTAAGATTATGTGATTTATTCTCCCAAATAAAATTTAGAAATGTTCTAATAACTTCTGTGGCGGTTGTATCATTGACAACTAAAGATGAAGATGGACACACAGAGCGAGACAGGCCCTCTGCTTTAGAGAGGAGAACACCGTCGAGGACAGACAAATATAAAAAATGCTCTTGGTCCTTTTTGTAGTCTGTTTGAGAAATTTAAGGATTTTTATTCATAAATATCCTGAAATACAAAATCCGTTTTATTCCATAAAATATAAAATATTTATATTATTAGCATTATTGAAATAATAATAACAATTATTATTATTTATTATATTCATTGACAATTTGGTGACTAATGTAAACAAAAAAGGAGAAACAGGGCAACCCTGCCTGACCCCTGTATTAATTTGAAATTAATGAGAACCAAGCTTTTAATATCTTTGTAAAGCATGCGGGCAATGTTAACAAAGTTATTACCATAAGCCAAATGCTTTGAGAAACAGAAAAAGTAAGTTGTGATGGATTGTGTTAAAGGCCGTGCAAAAGTCTAAAAACACAATCAGAGCCAACATTGTATTGCAGAGCTAACAGTACATTTTCTGACAGAGAGGAGATGCGTTTTCCTTTACATTGTATGTATACAACAATGTCATTTCATTATGCTAAACTGTGAAGTGTATTTTATATGAAAGGGGACTTTTAAAAAAAAACAACACAAACCTCACATCAGATTGTTAAATCTGTACATGTGATTTTGGTAACTAATGGCTGAATTTCCATGAGATATGACATTTACAATGCAATTGCTTGTACTTTACTCCTGACCGTTTCTATTATCTCATACACTGGAATTAAACCTGGGACTGTAAAAATCCCCTCTTCATACCTCATTCGAAACAATAATACAAATGTAATCATTTGTATCGCAGTAATCCTGAAGCATTCCTTATCCTTCAGAAGTACAGCGTGATGCCAAAGTTCTCCGACCCTCCTTTGATGTGGATGGAAAGAGCAGCTACAAGTAAGTCGCGGCACACGCTGTGGCAGCTCCGTCTGTTTCCATCAGCATTAGAGCGTGAGCTCACTGTGACGCTAAACCACAGGTCTCTTTGGAGTGAAGCGGTATGGAGTCCATGTCAACGGCTACACCGTCAGCGACAGTGGGGAAGTCAACATGTGGCTGGCACGACGCTCCCTCACTAAGCAGACGTACCCCGGACTACTGGACAATGTGGTGAGCGCACGCTGTGACTGGCTGATGGTACATGCCAGCAATCAGGGATAGGAGTGGGAATTCAAAAACATTTTCAATTCAATATTTCCGATTTCCAAAAAAAAGAATCTATAAGGGTGATGTGTTGTGTCCTTTCAAGGCAGCAGGTGGTCTTGCTGCTGGTGTTGGCGTCAAAAACACTCTGGTCAAAGAATGTGAGGAGGAAGCGTGTATCCCAGCAGCCATTGCAGAGAAGGCTCGCCCAGTAACCAACGTGAGGTGAGTGTCTTGGAGTTAAAGGGTTGCTCCAGTGATTTGTTCTCAACAAGTCTGATGAACAGACTCATTCCGACAGTGATCGTATCTACTAATAAGTAGATCAATCTTCTTCCTCTGTGCCGTAGAGCTCCATTGTTGTCCAACAGCTTTTAATTATGGGACATGCTGTTGCACCGGGTGACATGTCAGGGGCTTAGTGATAGAGCGGGTCGTCCGTCAATCAGAGGATCGGTGGTTCGATCCCCATGTTACTGTGTCTGGGCTAGTCCTTGGCCTACGATGTGTGAATGGTTAGTTAGAGTCCTGATGGACATGTGGCACCTTGCATGGTAGCCTCTGCCATCAGTGAATGATGGACTAGAAAAGCGCTATTCAAGTACATTTACCATGTTCCTTCATTACAGTGAACACACACACTGTGGATTCATCCGCCGCTGAAAATAGTTCCCAACAATTGCCCTATTTCCTCCTGTTTGCGTAAGGTTTGATTAAAAACTACGGTGACCAGCGGATTTAGGAAATTGGAACTATATTTGATATATATTTATGAGTTGTTTTTTGTTATTTCAGTCTTCAGTAGGAATCAATGGGGCTTGGAACTGAGTGTCACAGATAGGAAGTCATAAAGTATTGAGAGCCGGACTAACAGTTGTTGGTTTGGGCCTGCACATGGGATTTGTTGAGAATCAGAAAAACATAGTGACACCAGACTTATGCTTGAAAATGTAATAAAAGTGGCGATACAATCAAAAATATAGTCTTGACTAAATCTACCTCAGTGCACTTTGGAACTTTTGTCAAGACGGTAAGAGTTTATCAGCAGTGGTAATGCCTCCAATACTACCGATCCGACATCACGTTGTCATATCATTTATCAGCTTATTTATGCTACACAGGAACAGCAACACTTGGCACTTGCTACCCTGATCTAGCTTCACATGAAATGGTACTACACGCCTGTTTAAACACTCTAGTGCACCCTATTTGTTCATTGATGATGCTACATTGTAGAACAACACATATGTGTGGAAATCAGCAGGATGAGAGCTAGTTGACGTTAGCTGTTAGCAGCCGGTGGGCAGCACAGTCCTGCCCTGGCTAAATAACGGAGCTAGCAGCTAACGTTAACGGAGGTCGCATTGAGTAACATTATGATGCGTTCAAGCTCTATTCAGTAAAATGAGCTCTGGGCGTAGGTCAATTTTAACGTTATCATGATGCGTTCAAACGTAATCTTGAGGGAGATGTTTTCACAGGAATAGATATTAGAGAGGGAATTATGAACTGATGAACTTTTTTTTGTTATTAACGCACTGATATCTGATTGGTACTCGGTAAGCAAGTTCATGTAACGGAATCGGTACCGGTAAGAAAATCAGTACCAACAAAGCAGGTTTCAAAATGTTAAAAAATAATTTTTTGGGGGAAATGTTTTATAAGAAAATAAGTTAATTTAACAGACCTCAAGGATACACAGAATGCATTTTGGTGAGAAACGTTTACATTAACACCACACAATGAAAAAAGGGGGTTCTGGGATTGATGGTCTATTGGGATGCACCAGAGGTTAGACTGGACCGTCCTCATGGGCAGTGTCCTTCTGTTCTACAAAGTAGAAGCGTTCACAAGTTCACACTTCACTTGAAGGGAGCATGAGCCTGTAACGAGCGCTCTCTCTAGCACGTGTGCTTAACGCCGCCCTTTGCGTTCCATAACTAACCACTTGAACGTATTTTCTAGCTACACCTACGAGGATGAGGACGGGGTGTTTGCAGAAAGTCAGTTTGTCTTCGATTTGGAACTTCCTCTGGAGTTCAAGCCCCGAGCAGGTGATGGAGAGGTCCAAGAGTTCTACCTACTGCCCATAGATAAGGTTGGTGTCGCTGACGTGTTCTGTGGGGTGATATTGAAAGCTCCAAGACTTAGATGCCACCCAAATACGTCTTGAATTCTGTCTCCTGTCCTGGTTTCAGGTGAAGGAACTGCTGGCCACTGATGACTTCAAACCCAACTGTGCCTTGGTGGTCTTGGACTTCCTCATCAGACACTCGTTTATTGAACCAGACACAGGTTTGTGGCTATCTTACAAAATGTCCACTGTTGAGATTAATTAAAAAATCATTTGACAACTTTTTTGAAACTTTTGTTGACTGTATACTTTTCATTGCAGATCCATGCTATCAGGAATTTGTGGCAGGACTCCATCAGACATTATAGAGAGCAGCTGAGGACTGAGCCCAGTGTCAGAGGTGAGGACGCATCACATTTCTTCTTTACATTTAACCCCGCTAACGGGGCTCGAACTCAGGGGGCCAAAAAAGTACGGATTGGGGAGGATGAAAAAAGATTTTAGGATGAATTTGGGATGAAAGTTGAAAGAGAAATACCCTGGTACGCAGTTCTTATTAAACCTCTTTGACAACATAAACACACAGCACTTACCACGGGCCTCTGACCTTTGACCTCACCGCAGCGGCAACAGGGAGTTCAACCCAAGTCAATGAAGTAAGCCTGCTAGTGGTAACGTTAACGTCACTAGCTAGATAACGGCAGACAGTACAGGCGAGTTGACCAGTCGGCAGCTTGTTGCATTTACAGCGAGTGAGCTGACGATAACGTTACGCTAACAATGCCGAGTCAAAACTCTGCAACGGCTCAAATCATCTCTCTAACGTTGAGCACTTATTTACTTTATTACTCCTCTTCATCCCCTCTGGGTAATAAGGCCGCAATGAGATCTCTCCATTGCATTTTGTTCTTTTTTTAAACCTTTTTAAAAAAAAAAATGTATTTAGCTTAGCTCATTGTTCAAAATAAAAAACCCCATTTAAATTATAAATGATATTAAATGATCAGTTTAACAGTGTTTTGGAGCAGGAGCTAAATGAAACCTGGTTGACATTTGAATGTTTAAATAACTTATAAAATGAATATATAATTTTATAAATAATATAATAAAATTATTAAAAGAAAAAAATAAGAGAATTATAATTCTATTTTCGGTTGCAATAAATTCTTCATCTAGATATTTAACTTTTACCAGACTTTAACTTTATGGGTGCCAGTTTGCTCCAGTTGTGCGTCCTCATGTGTGAAAGACAAATACAGTAAGCCTTTGTGTGATGTGGTCCTAATCTGATTCATGGCAAGATAGACAATATTGTCTTTTTTTGCTGTATGTATATGTGTAATACCCCATGCATGACATCGGTTATAAAAGGTCTGCCCCTCTCCCAGCGCAAATGACAAATTCTGCCTGTTTGTAGATCTTATTAAAGTCATTCTTTTCCTTCTTTACTTTGTCATCTTGTTCAGGTTCTGATTTTAGAAGCTCTACAGGCCGTCCACTGCGCTCCACTACGGCCAACCCGCTTGATTCTCCCTCACTGTGTACATCTACCGTTCAACACGGCTGTTTGCTGTCCCCGCTCCACAATGGTGGACCAAGACCCTCATTGTGATCACTCAGCAGAAACTCTACACATCCATCGTGACGGATCGAAAACTCGTCTGTTCAGACTGCACTTTGTCCAATAAATAATATTTTTTATAACAATAAAAAAGAAACTAGATGTAGCACTTTTTTTGCAGATCATGAAAACCCATTACTGCTTTTATTATCATTGTTATTCTACCATATCCACTGCTGCTGTTATTACTAGTTGTCGTAATTTTTCCATCATTATTCTGCTTACTACTCTCATTATGAGTAATTTATATCATATGCATTGAATGTGTTGTAGCTCTGTTATGTTCATTCTGTACACATGACATTCTGTCCATCCTGATAGAGGATCCTCCTCTGTTGCTCTCTCTGAGCTTTCTTCCTCTTTTCTCCATTAAAGAGTTCTTCCTGTTCTGATGTGAGGGTCCTGGACAGAGGATGTCACATGTGTACAGATTGTAAAGCCCTCTGAGGAAATTTGTGATTTGGGGTTATACAAAATAAATTGAATTGAATAGATCAGCATTTGATGAAGTTCATATACTTGCATGAGTCTTGCAAACGTTGGGTTGTACCCACATGGTTGAACACACTTGTAAGACTTTGGATAAAAGCACACGCTAAAATAAATCAATTTAGCTTATTTATGGCCTCCTCTGTAGCTTGTATTCGGGTTTTGGCTGTACTCGTCCTCTTCAGCCTCCCCTCATGTTTTTGTTGATTTTATCTTTAGTAGTTCTGTTTTGAATGTCAGCCATCATGGTGCTGCTAGCAGGAAAGGCCGGTTATCATCGGTTCATACTCCTCTTTCCTCAAGACGTTTTCAAGGCCCACAAAACTGAGTCATAGTTGGTCACTGTTAAAGCTGGGGCAGGCAACTTTAGAGAAACCGGCAAGAGTAGACAACATTTTTTAAGTATCAAACAGAAAAAGTCCTCGCCGCTCCCTATATGTCTCCCACCAAAGCCACTCTCCCAAAAAGAGAGGACGAGTTCACGAGAGAGAGCAGTGGACCGTATCAAACCACCTCGTGTCTCGATGCTGTGCAAGAAAACTCGTCAATTTATCTTAACAGGACAAAGTTTGGCTTAACAGCCGGCCTTTGTGAAGACCGATCCACCTGTGAGGACCGGACAAAGGCGTGATTCATGACAATAACAATAACTGAAATGAAGACAAAGCATGTGAGATTCTGGTCATTCTCAGTTACAATTTATTTCCTTTAGAATACATTAAAAAAGACGACTGGTGGAATGTGAGGATACAAAACAATATTCCTTTTACAAGTAAACAATCCTTTAGGAGTTGCTTGCATTTTGTATTTCAGACATTTTAGTTGTAAGCTGTGTGCAAATAATACAACATAAGCCAGTAGAATATCACATAGTTAAAATAACATACAACAGAAAAAGAAGCAGAAAAAGGATAGTTGTAGACATCACGAGTGAACACACGTCCGATAGCAGCCTGGCATTCAGCGACACCAGAACTTTCCAAATAAAAGCTGGTATTTAAATAATGGGAGTGTCCAATAACAGCTGGACAACAAATAACAGCTGGGTTAAAGCACTGAGGGTGGAGTTACTGTACTATTATGTCTCACATGCTTAAATTCAATATAATGTATCAGTACGACAGTCACGTCATAATCATAACAGAAAAACGGTTGCTTCCATGTTGCAGTTCTTTTATTGCTGTTAAGTTTCTGCCTCTGAAACTCTGCACTTCCTGTAAATGTTTCAAATTAAAAGCATACCGGTAACTGGAGGACATCCTATGACCTGCTGGAAGGTTTTCAATGTAAAATCTGTACATAAAGTGTAGCGTTTCATTGATGGTAGCTAAACAACAATAAGGGGGGAAAAAAACAGCAAAGTGACTGTAAATAATTAGTAACTGAAAACAGCATTTGTGTTGAAAAGAGAAACTCCAGCATGAAGCTAAGTGTAGTGATGGAAATGGTGCTGTAGAAATTATATAAAGACAATGGGGAAACATGGCGACGGTGGCGAGTTTGCATCAACAGTAAATTAAAACGGGAGCAGATCAGAAATCAGGGAGGCTTCCTACTAAAATTAGTAGTTACTGTTAGGTGGATAAAACCACCTTTTAACCCTTTAATACCCAACTGTATACAGTGCATCTGACCGTCCACGTCAATTTTCTGACTGAAAGTTGAGCTCAACTTAATCTAAATTTGTTAAGTATTACATTCATTAACAAGCTTGTACAAAACACTCAAACAGGTTGGTCTCAATACCGTCATGGACAATCAAAATCAGCTCTTTAAATGAATGGAATTCTGTATGAAAGACTACAGGTTCATAAAACGGAAACACGAGCCCTTCTAAAGTTCGGTTATGTTTCCCCATGGGAATGAAGGAGAAGGAAAGACAAAGCCCTGCAAGTCTCCCCACAGTTAGTTAGGCAGGCATGCATCTGGGGTGAACTGAGCCACCGGATCGCTCCCTGAACAGGTCTCAACCCTCAAACCATAGCGCTATGGGTTAGAACAGAAACCCTTCACACCCTCCCACTCTTTAAAAAAAGTATGAGTGAGAGCGATGTTCGCTTCTCTTAGCATTCTCTTAATAATGTCATGTCTAAAGAATCCTAAACACAAGATGACCGTATTTTCATTTGAAAGCTAAAAGCTATAACCTTGTATTAAATGTATATACTCCCTTTTCCCATTGCATTCAACCTTCCTTCTTACCCCTTAAGCCTGGGTTGACTTTTCTCCCGTTCAATTGTGCCCACCTTGGTGACGAGGCAGACACGGAGGAGGGATGTTTATTTATTTTTTTGGCCTGGTTTGTTTCTCCCTCCCCTCCCGATCCTGTGTGACCGACACTCTATAGCAGGAGGCAGCGGTTCCTGGAGCTGCCTCGCCTCTTGGCCTGCAGCGCCGCCCTGGTGGCCATCTCAAACACCTCACGCACGCCGTCCTTCGTCTTGGCCGAGCACTCCAGGTAACCAAAGGCATTGATCCGGTGAGCCATGTCCCTCGCCTCGTCTAACTTCACTGGCTCCTGTTTGGATGAACCAAAATCATGAAGGGGTATCATCCACTTTTAGGAAACAGGACATCATTTATAAAGTAATGTAGATCGTTCTTCTAAGTGTCTAACGACATAGAGAGGACCTTACAGAGAAATGAACCGTTCCGTTACCTTTCGCTTTCTGTTATTGCGTCGAACCAAGTCTCTCACAGAGACTATTAAAAAAAAAAATGCATGAACAGTTTCACGCTTGATAAACGACCCGAAGTGTTTAAATAGTAAGGTTTCAGTGAAGATGCACGTGTTTGGAAAGTCGTGAGCATACAACCGGATAAATGAGACTTGGATTATATAATACGGATTGTGTGAGAGTTTTGAAATGGATGTTTTGATATAGTTTTGCTGTTATTAAACAGTTACTTCAATTCATCAAGACTTCTATTTTTTGCTTCGTGTAGGCATGCGAGAAAAAAAGTTTTCTTGGAGGGAGCAATAAACGTCATTCAGAGCATTAATGCAGCAGCGAACAACTGCAGTATATGTAAGATATAGTGGAGTAATGTCTACCTGAGCAAGAATTGTTCTCCCTCAAGTTTCTCTGTGCTTCGGCTGTACATGTGAGCCGCCACTCTAACCGTCATATGAGTATGAAGGCTACAGCTGATGACGGCGTCGTCACTGAAGCGTAGCGCCCACTCTCCTGTTCCCCCTTCAGGTACACACTGTAAGCCCTGTCGGTACATTTGTCACTGTTTATACTGTTAGCGCTGTTAGCACCAAGCTACCGGCTCAGACGTCACCATGTTGAGAGCCAATCAAAACGCTCCTACTCTCGTTTTATGCACCCGTCAAGAATTCAAGGTAAACAGCTGGGAGTAATTGATAAACAAATGGACATTTTTGGGGGTGTTCCTTTAAGTGTACGCTATATTTAGAATATTTTCACCACTTTACCTTGCAGTTAGACAGCTTTTCTGATGGGGATCTGAAGCCGTTCAAAGTCATGCTTCGTACGTAACGTGACGTTGTTTTACGGACTGTGGCTCGTGTGAGTTTTGCGTTAACTCGGCGAGCTTGAAACCCACAGCAGCTTAAGAGCGGCTCCGTGAAGAAGCCGCCTCACTGACCTGTTTCATCTTAGCCAGCTCCCGACGCGTGTGCTCGTCATTTCGCAGGTCTTTCTTGTTTCCCACAAGAATAATGGGCACGTTGGGGCAGAAGTGCTTGACCTCGGGAGTCCACTTCTCTGGAATATTCTCTGCATCAGGCACAAGGTGTACATGTTGAACATGGAGCGGGATGCCAACAGAATGTTTAAGAAAAACTGACGACGACAAAGAAGAAGCCTCACCCAAACTGTCAGGGCTGTCGATGGAGAAACACATGAGGATGACATCTGTGTCTGGGTAGGAGAGAGGCCTCAGGCGGTCGTAGTCCTCCTGACCAGCTGTGTCCCAAAGAGCCAGCTCCACCTACAGCAGGACGAGATAATAGGACGTGTCACTCACTAGGTTTTGACATCTTGAAAGGGAGCAAGTCACGACAGACACTGCTGATTTGCATCGAGAGGCATGGCTTCTATATATTATGCAAACATGTACAGGAAAACTCAAAAGTCCTTTGTAAACGTGTGGGGAAAAAACTCCATTCAAGTTTGTGAATGATCAGAAAAGATTTGTAATTGTAGAAAAAACACAAAAAAACCACAAAAAAAAGTTAGATCAACGGTGAGTTTAAACAAAGACAGAAAGTAAATGTCTTCACGGTGACCAATAACTCAACGTTCATATGGAATGTGAATATTATGTTAAAGGAATAGTTCAATCCTTTGGAAAATACACATATTCTCTTTCTTTGTGAGAGTGAGATGTTCAGATGGATCTCAGAGCTAGAGCTAGGACCTGGTTAGCCTAGCTTAGCAGAAAGACTGGAAGCAGGGGGAAACTGCTAGCCTGGCTCTGTCCAGTTAACCCTGCCAACACCTCTGGTATTTGGCTTACTATATGAAATCCTCTATACTGTAAATAGGAAGAAAAAAAAAACCAGCATTTGCCAGTATAATAAACAGCTTACCTGTTTACTGTCCACCTCAATATCTGCCACATAGTTTTCAAACACTGTGGGCACATAAACCTCGGGGAACTGATCTTTGCTGAACACAATGAGGAGACAGGTTTTGCCACAGGCGCCATCACCGACTATCACGAGCTTCTTTCTGATCGCAGCCATCTGAGAGAACAGAGCAAAGACATGAACACGCATACAGGATCAGGGATGTTTACAGGAGAGAGTCAGAGATTTAAAAAAAACAACAACAACACGGTAACTTTTATAAAAACTTATATTGGACAGTGGTATGAACAGTTTGGTCATGGGAAAATGAAGAAAACTGTTGAGCCATAGAATGTGAAGAGGCTCAACAGGAAGTGCTGGGGTGCGTTAAATATGGAAATATTTGTGCACCGGTCTGCAATGAATGAAGCATGTTCTTCTGACCGTTCAAGTTGATCATAATCAAATCTGCTATGTTTTAGCACAGCTTAATTAAATCCCTCCTTCATGCTCATTCCTGATCCTGAAAGCTGATCGAGTTCAGCTGCAATGTTTCATCACAATTTACTGTTTAGACAAGTCAAGCGACCAAGCAGTGTGAACTGCTAAGCTTCCTGCTCTGCTCTTTGGCAACAGTGGCGTTGCTGTTTCCTATCTTCTCACTCTAACATTCAGAAAAACCCAGCCCTGCATCAACACAACGTTTGAACTACGGATCCATGACTTTGTATGTTCATCGGACACCAGACCATTGCACGGCAGCTTATAAGACTATATGCAAATATTGAATAATTCTAGAAAGGGAGCATGGTGACAATCAAGCTATCTTCCTCCTTTTGTGGCAATTGAAGATGTAGAATTATTACAAGGTTCACGTTACAAAAGTAATCTACCGAGAACGTTCGCTTGCATGTACTTCATTGGGAAACCAATGCTTTGCTGGGTGATGGTGCACCCAGAAACTGAGCCAGGTTAGACTCTTTAGTGTCTTTTAGCTAGAGACCTCCTCATTGAAATGAGTGAGGGGGCTTCACTTTTACACGCAGTACTGTTGTCGGTCTGAACATAGCCCACATCACCCAGTAAAGCTCAAGTTGACAACAGTTCCACTCACAGAAAAACAAAAACAAATCTTCTTCGCTCCCCAAATGTGCAAACCTTGACTACTGACCGTCGACCGCTTCCTCTGTCTAATGTATATGATGTGCTCGGATCGGAGCGTGACGTAAACTCCATTAGAAACATGTCACTTTACATTCTGAGACACAGCCGTGTTGCACTTAGACTCTTTAGACAAGAGATAAACGTGACCTACTTGTAGCTCTTCAAGAAAAGTCCACAGCATTCATCCCGTTAGAAAATGTAATATCTGGCATATATTTAATGGCACATCAATCCGATATTTCCCTCTTGACCAAACTGTTAGACTGAACACTATTGGTTTGTTTTTTCTTCTATTATTCTGGCATAAACAATACAGGTGTAACTGGTCTAACACGCTGAAACACAGGACTTGTTTTTCAGCGTGGCAACAAAACACTACATCAGTGCTGTCAATGCTTGAGCCAGTAGTGCATATAGTTTGGGTTGTTGTTACCAATAGTCACTTCTCTGAACAAACTGTGACAATAAACCAGAGTACAACATGACTACAAACAAAAACAATCTTACTCTGTTTACCAAAAATGACCTAAATCAACATATCTTGGTGATTTGACGTTAACATGCATTAACCTCTTAATTGAACTGCCTACTGAAACTAGGCTGTGGTCACTATTTTTAATCCAAATCAGGTGAATGTGGACTATATGCCTTCACTGAAACGTCACCGTTGGGCCTGAATACAATTCAGTTAAACCAACTATAGTTTGTTAGTGGATGGATCTCCTTATCCTCATTCTGATGACAGAAAGACTCTATAACACCACCTTTATGAACTATTAACCCGCTTTAGAGAGTGTAACACACAAACAGGGTACCGTCCTAGGAAAGCGTTCAAGCGTCTGACGTCTCTGTAGAAATTGGCAAGTTTTCGTTGCGTTATAACTTAACTTCCTCACTGCTATTTAACGTTACCTCTTAATGTAAAGGGATATTGTATCTGTCAACTCAACCGCTGGTGAATTGCGTCACGTTACAGATAACTTGCAATCCTCATGTAACCTTAATCTACGTTAATATTCTTATTTGGCCTATATTTGTCACCGAAAATGTGGAGTATCGGCTAACTTCTAGCTAGCAGCAGTTTCCATTCCATCTAAGGAGGCTAACTGTTAGCTTGCTAACTTTGCTGAGTTTTCCTGGACAACTGGCCTCTTGTCAAAGTGGACAGCTCACATTTTGAGAGCGCTCTATATTGCTTGGTTCTAACACCTACCCTGACATACAAAGCAACTAAGCAGAGAGCTGTTGTGAGGAGTTTAGACGCAGTTTTACCGTATTATTGGATATCCTCGCCTTTCTTTAGTTTTCCTGTCGGACCTATCAGTCCCGCCCCCAGTGCCACGAAGATTACGCCCGCCCACACCACATACTTTAAGCCAATGGGACACGGTGGAATAATAAGTGAATAGTAATTTAACCAACCAGCGAATGCATGTATAAAATGCCGAGTTTAGTTTGATAGTTTTACCCTATATAAAGTTATGTGAGCCCCGTTTTGCCTCGGAGTGATGTTTCGCCGTGCCGCCAGAGTTGGCTTAACGCGAGTAGTCTGTGGAAGTGGACGTAATAGAAAGCCCAATATTATTGTATGGAGACGGACACAATTTAAAAGTTCCTGAGTGATTATTTCACCATACAGATCACATACATTTAGCAAGAAACATATGATACCAGGTTTCCTAACAATAAGTCAAAAGCTACATTAAAAAAGTAGAGAAAACAAGTAAGATATAAGTGTAGACATACAATATCTAAATAAATGCATTAAAAGCAAAACAACTAAAATCAAGTGAAGATAATATACAGCAACAACAGCAAATAAAAGTGAAAAAGTGTCTGTTCATTTAAAAAACAAATTAATACAGGGGTTGAATACAACAAAATGCATTTAGGCATCTAACCAGAAGTGCAAAAAGCAGTGAAGTGCAGAGTTATGAACAGAATATATGCAGAATAAAATATAGAATAAGAGTGTGGACTAAACAGCTATAGCTTCAATATAAGTTATTCATTTTGCTAAGACTCCTGAAAGATGAGGACCATTCTGATGATCATTTATTAGTTTAGTAGTTAGTACGTTAAACATGCTGGATGTTAAAGAAGGTTGGAACGTTGTATGTTTACAGAATTAAACCTACTCTGTAAACAAAAGGCCTGGGGTTTCATTCATAAAACACAGCGTAGGATTCACAGTAAATGTTTGCGTACGTTCAAAGGAGGAAATGCACTTACGCCAAAAAATATTCAGATTCATAAAACCTTGCTAATTTACACAATCATTACGTGCAGGTTGTGAAGGTTTGCCAGGTGAGGTGACGGAAGAAGGTGTGTGACAGTCACCATGGTTACTCCTCTGCTCCAGTGAGCTCTGATACTCTCATCAGAGAGCTGTTTACAGTTTGTCTGTGTACAGTATGCTGAATCTGTCACTATGGAATAAACCATGAATGAATCAATAAAGTCGTGTTCACTGCAGCGATTTTACTCACAAACACTTAATGCAAACTAAGCTTGCTCTGTTCTGCATTTCTTTAACGCTGTTTGAAGTTACCTTACAACTGATGATAACATCATCAGCTGACCACAAGTGTCGGTAGTTCGGTCTCTCCTCTGCGCTCCGGGGTTTATGATAATAACTATAATGATGCCTCTCACATGTAATTTCTGCAATCCGGCTTCATTTCACCACCTCACCATGTGCGGCGCGAATTTCCCTGTGTCTCCAAAATGTTTGTACGCATGGGTCAGAGTTTCCGTACAGGTGCGCACATTCTCCCATCAAGTTTGTTCTTATAGATCACAACGTTTGCGTGGGGAGTGCCGTACGCCTCTTTCAGGCCCCTTTTTATGCGTACGCAACGCTTATAAATGAGACTCCTGGTCAGTTGTCTTTGTAGCAAGTACTGTAATGAAGCAGCTTGAGACATTGTGTTGCAATGCAATCTGTCAATCAATTTTATTTACATTGTGACAAAGTAAAACTAATCAAACAAAGTTAACTAACCAGACATACGTTTTCAAAGATCTGATGCATATAATGAATTTGGAATTAGAAGTCTGTTGGTTTTGCTACATCAGACGACCAGGAGGCTGGATCTTCATCATAGGAGTAGTGAGGTAGTCCTCCATCGGAAGATAAGGCAGCTGGATCTTCAGCATAGGGGTAGGGAGGTAGTCCTTCATCAGAAGACCAGAAAGCTGGATCATTTTCATAAGAGTAGGAAGGTACTCCATCAGAAGACCAGACAGCTGAATCCTTTTCATAAGAGTAGGGAGAAAGTCCTCCATCAGAAGTCCAGTCATCCCAATGTTCGTCTGAGTAAGTGACTTGATCTCTGTCAGATGACGGTGTGGTGGGACCGTTGTCATTGAAGACAATGACTTTGGTTCCATCAAATGACCTGATAGCTGAACCATCGTCATTGGAACCAGAGGGTAGACCTCTGACATTAAACCCAGTGTCTGACTCTTGGTCAGGTTTGGAAGCTGCATAGATGTTCACTCTGTCTGCTGAGGCCTCCATTGGGCAGACACTAGTCATAGTTCCTGAGGTGTTCAGACTGGATGAACAATCAGTGAAACAGCTGTCAGTGTGCTCAGTCAGGTGGGACTTTGTAATGAACGAGTTCTGCAGAGCTCGATGAGGAGAGATTCTCTGATCCCCTTCAAGATGCAGAAGCTGTTTGATGAGGTCGACAAAAGCCTTCCTGTCCTCAAATTCAGCAGCCTCCCCTTTTGGATAGATCTGGATTTGGAAATAGGTTCAGGTCAGTTGATCCAGCCTTTACCTCTCAGACACTGGTTCATAACTGCTACTGATTCAGTCTTTACTCATTCAACAAAGCTGAGGGTACCTACATTAACAAGATCATCCAGAGAGCTGGGAAGGTCGATGAAGCTGTGCCGCTCTTCTGCTTTCACATTGTTGGCAGCTTTATATTCTTCAGGCATCTAAAGGAACAATATATATGTAGATATATTTATATGACAATCATTTTAAGAGTTAAAATAAAATGATGTCACCAAGTCAATTAAAAATAGAACACGGTTACTCTACCATCAACCTCCATGTTGGACGATCAGCAGCCTCTTCCTCAATGAAAAAATACTGCGTATATATCCCAGGACGGAGCAGGTGGTCCTCTGGCTGACCCAGAACCTCAACCATGCACTTCATCTGCAGGCAAAATATACAGAATCACATCAGCTAACATTCTGCAAAGTATCCACTTGGTTCTGGACGTTTGTCTGAGGCTGACCTACCATCTGATAATCACATTCGACAGGGAAAAGATTGTCAGCCAGATAGAGGAAGGCCAGGATGCAGCCGACTCCCCACACATCTATAGCCTCAGTGAAGGGGAGGCCGAGGGAAACTTCTGGAGCTCTGAGGAAGCAAGATAAGTTCCAATGATGAGCACTCTTGAGGTGAGGACCAAGAGCACAACATTGATGCTGAGAAGGATGAAGGATGAACACACCTGAACCCAGTCGACTGAAGCTCCATCCCAAGCTGGACTTTAGAGGCGGGGATGGCTTCTCCAAAGTCTATTAATTTAATCTTAAAGGGCTGGTTCTGCATATTAACAAACATAACGTTGTCGGGTTTGATATCGGTATGCAGGATACCGAGACCCTTCAGGGCATGCAAGGCCACCAATAGCTGCAGGGACAAAACGAGAAAAAACTAGTTTAGGATTGACTTTTCCATTTGCTTCTGAATTAGGTTTTTTTCATTGATGAGTAATAAATATATAGAAGAATACACAATTGGTTCCATACAACAATAATACATACCTGCTTTGCGACTATGCGGATCTCGTTCAGAGCGAGTGGTTCCCAGTTTTGTTCGTGGAGCAGGTCATAGAGACTCCTGTCCAGCATCTCGAATGCCAGACAGGTCTGTCCCATATGTTCAAACCGCTCAAAGAACTTGACCACGTTAGTGTGATCTGGATTCAGGACACTGATGACCTCTAAAATGGACACCTGGGGAACAAAGAGGTTCCTTGTAGATACTCTGATAGAGCAGAGAAAATGTAAGCAAGGGGATACTGTATGTCATGAGAAGAAGTTCAAAAATCTACCTCTTTCTCAGTGTCCTGGATGAAATCCATGTCCTGCTTGAGGATCTTAACAGCCACTGACTCTTTTGTTGCCAGATTTCGGCACTTGGCCACTTTACCATAGCAGCCTTCACCAATAAACTCCAGAACAGAGTAACCGGAGGAGCTGCCGAACAGAGTTTGACCTGCCTGAACCTCAGGTGTCAGTGCTGCGGGAGGGAACATGGAGTCAGTGTATTCAGTCAACACAACATGATCAAATACACATCTTAACCATGAGTTATGTCCTTGTATTTCAGTGTTTGCTTGTCATTCTGAGACCTTGTGAAGGAGAATAATGTATCAAATACTGATTAATTCATGATCATGTTAATCAATTTATTTATTTAGGAAAACAGGTATAATGTCTGCATTTGTGGAGCACTTTTCTAGTCTTAGCGGCCGCTCAAAACACATGATTTCTGTTTTAATAAGTGCTTTTTAAATAATAATTTTAAATGCTAATGTATTGAGGTCCTGGGGGACCACAATCAAAGCCACCCAATTGCAGCAGTTGCAGTTTTAATAGATAATAGAATAGATGGAATAGACGGATCAAACGTTTACACACAATTATTCATGTGCTTTGTCTCTAGTTTTACACAATATGCAAATTAACTATTGTGTAAAACTAGAGTAATTGTAAAAACCAACATTGGCCTCAAGTAACAAACACTGGTATGGTTTATTCTTAAGAGTAAGAATGATCCCCCCTTGAACAGACAGCTTGCACAGAATGTAAACCAGAGCGGCTCTGTCTTGTATTATATTGAAAGAGTCCTTTTGGACTTGTTGGTTGGGAACAAATTAGTGTCCATAGTGTGATTTCAAAGCAGATACATTCAGCATCATGTCAAATGTATGTTGAGTGTGGTGAGTCGGTCTTACCTGACACACCAAAGGCATCTGAGCTCCACAATGGCATTTTTGAAAAGTCAAATCTTCACAGTTTAGTGTTTCCAAGGTTGAGAATGAACCTTCAAGCTTGAATCTTTTCAGATTCAGAACGTGTGACTGTCTTTTTACAAATGATGCTCGTCTCAAATGTGTGTCTCTCTCTCTCAGTGCTAATGGAGAAATGACCAACTCCAACATGGAGTTTTTTAAAACCCTCTGACACACAATTTAAAATACAACAGCTACATGCTGAAAACATGTTTTTATTCAAGCAATCTCCTAAATGTATGAGTTCTGCTCCTGATATGGTAAAGAAAAATGTTTTCTTGCACTTTGTTAGGTTTTACAATTTATTTAGAGAGTTTTCAGTCAAAAGAGCACCTGGCAAACTTGTGTGTGTGTGTGTGTGTGTGTGTGTGTGTGTGTGTGTGTGTGTGTGTGTGTATGTGTGTTTGTGTGTGTGTATGTGTGTGTATGTGTGTGTGTGAGGGATGAATGAAAAATAATGAAAAGTTATCAACACACATTTTTTGTTAAGTTGCTATTGGCACATTTTATTTAAAGGACACTATTCCCAAATATTTCATCATGTCCAGCCCATATCATATCCCATTAACATTCCATAAGGGCAACTGATGTGTTACATGAGTGTGGGAACTCCTCTTCCCAGGGGACGCCGTGCATGGTTTTGGTCTGTTTCTATTTTCAATTCAATTCAATGCAATTTATTTTGTGACGCCCAAAATCACAAATTTGCCTCAGAGGGCTTTACAATCTGTACACATGCGACATCCTCTGTCCCAGGACCCTCACATCAGAACAGGAAGAACTCTTTAATGGAGAAAAGAGGAAGAAACCTCAGAGAGAGCAACAGAGGAGGATCCTCTATCAGGATGGACAGAATGTCATGTGTACAGAATGAACATAACAGAGTTACAACACATTCAATGCATATGATATAAATTATTCATATAATGAGAGTCGTAAGTAAGCCTTCAGCTGGGAGAGCTTGTCCTGCAACAGAGTCCAAACACAACAAAGTTTTGAGGACAATCCCTTAAATTTGTTCATAGTAGTTTGCAGCCATCACAGGCATCCTGTCAAGAATAAAGGAGACACTTTCTAATATCTCTTCCTCCATAATAAAATCACCAGAACTGAGTGTGGTCTATAATTAAAAGAAGAAAAAAAACAGTTATATCAGAAACTAGTGTAACTCAGCAGCATCAGAGTGCAGTTTATTCTAAAGCTCAACAGAGGGCACTCCATGACCACAAATTTACTTTATTTATTACAAAATAGGGACATTATTCATTGCAACCCTGCAGTAAAAATGTATTCTTACATTATTCCCTGAAAATAACATAAATAATAAAAGTATGCATATAGTATGTTAAAAAAAATCATAGTAATGGATCTCATAAAAACGTCATAGACCATACAAAATATCTTCATATGGTATGCCATAAAAATGCCATTGAATGTATATATATATATATATATATATATATATATATATATATATATATATATATATATATATATATATATATATATATACATATAGTTTTTTGACTGCTTTGTTTTAATAATATAGAGTTTGTTGTAACACTTGTGTTGATGTCCCTTGTACTACTGTACATCCACTTATCTGTAAGACACCGAAAACTTCTTAGCTCCTTTTTGGAAAAGTTTGTTTATGGATAAAAATAAAATGTAACAAAGTGCAATAGAAAAAGACTTTAGATAACTGACATACATGAGGCGAGTGAATTCAACATCGGTGAAGAGATGAAAACATTGGCTGTGTGGAGCGATGGGGAGATTGTAACTCTCCTCATATTAGTACATGCATTTTTTGTATTTGATGTTTGACTGAAGCTTTTTTAACCCATTTGTGCCTGCAACTAAACTTTTGAATTTCATTTGTCTTAGTGTTCTCTGTGCATGTATTTTCTAAATTAGTCAAACTATTTAGCTGAAAAATGATGTTTTCTTATCACACTATATATTATGGGACTACTGTATTTAAAAGATTTTAAAAGTTGTACTGTTAGATACTTAGCCAAAGCATTATCATACTAAATATAGTCTTTGGGCGTAAACGCATCCTCGTTGCAGCGTTTTGGCATGGGGAATTTGGAAAATGGAAATTACAATGTGCAGTAATTGACTAATAATGCCTTTAACCTTTGACTAATAATGCCTTTAACCTTCCCCCTCCCCCTCTCCATCTCTTGTCCCGACACTGAGATTTGCATCGTCATCCTAAAGTCCACGGCCGGGTTTTGAAATCCCATAATAACATATATTCAAGTATGTATTCACGAAATATTGGGGAAAATGTAGTATGTAAGACGCTCACATTGCATTGTATGTAGATTTTGTGTACAAGAGTAATGGGTGGGTGTACCAGCGACAATTCAGAAGTATAAGACGTGAGCTTACTGCGCAACTGCCCCACAATGCAGTGTGTCTGAGTGCCTTGGGACCGGGCCGTCACTCGTAAGACTTTGAGCCAGGCTAAAGGCTATGTGTTTCTTGACAAAGTTTTAATATGTTTTCGTGAAAGAAAGTAACTGCTGCCGCTGGCGAGCTGCCTTGAGACCGGCCATAATGTCATGTGAGATTTTGAGCCAAGCTGTTAAAACGTCACTTTATTAAGTTTTAAGGTGAGAAAGTAAACGTATGGATTGCCCAATATGGTAAGTAAAACCCCAAAACTTGTCTTGTGCAAAACAAAATGTCTTGTGACGCATTCGGAGCTGTGACAGAGCCACATGGCGGGTGCCTTGAGACCGGATCAGTCATGTGATACATCTTGCTTGAGCATACGTCAGCATGATCAATCTGCTGGTAAGATAATGCTCAATCGTTCCTAGGCAGTATTGTAAGCAGTATCCATTAAATACTGATGTATTTAGTGAGCATTATTTCATTTTAGAAACGTATACCTCCTTCCAACCTCTTCTGGTAACGAGTATCACTACTGTACAACGTTTAACCAGCCTTAAAATGAAACACAATCTGAAACCACTACATGAGAGTCTACGGAGCAGAGGCGGATAGTTGTCGGACCCTGATCGGAGCTGGTTGATGCTACGCTAGGATTGGCCATTCTGTGTTCCAGGGGTGGGAATTAGCGAAGGGTCAGTTTCAGCTAGGTGGTCATTGTCTGCATCTCCTGTCTACATCTCTTCTGCGACTTAAAATACAGACATATAAAATAAAAGAAAGACAGGCAAGAAGAAAAAACGAAGCAAATTGTGTTCATCTAAAAAAGAATTTAAACATTCAAACGTGTTTTTTTTTTTACCATGATAAGATCACTTGATGGGGATGTAATGGAGAAAACAAATGAAAACATATGCACACTTTTTTTTTCTTACTCTTAGAGTAAGAAAAATAATGACTGCTGTAGAACATGCTGTAGAGCTAAACATAAAACCACAGACTACTACAGATACTTTTTTTCGAGGTCTGAAAGTGTCGGGTTCCCGCTAATGGAAATGTATGTTACTTTTACAGACAGTTGCTGATGACAGACTTGTTTAAGTCATCAGATTTTTCTCCCCTCAAAAAAACAAGAAAAAACAAGAAAAGCCATGCAGCCATGAAAATATGGAAGCAATAAAGAGTGATGATTGTTTTGAATGGAGCTGCAAAGTCAGGAAAAAAAAACACAACAAAGGAGAAGCCCAACAAGGTGAGAGCGGGCTGTGGGCCCTCTGTTTCGTGCAGGGACCGGGTGGACGCGTAATTAAACCGCCTTCAAAAACTCACCTTGTGCATTACGTCCCCTCATTGCCGTGTGAAGGCATGTGGGTGTACGGTAAGGGTGTGTGTGTGTGTGTGTGTGTGTGTGTGTGTATGTGAGGAGTGGTCTCATTGTACCTCTTAGTCCACAGTAAGCTACTTCATTTGTCCTGTAAGAAAGTGCTGCCTGGTTAACCATGATTAATACCTACCGAATAGTTATCTGCGGTTTGGGCTGCGAGGCGCCAGGTCTACTGTTGTGAACCGGCGCGGTATCTTCATTAATCAAAGCTGGGAGCTGCTGTCTAGTTAGCATTCATCATGGGCTATATTATGATATTCAGATCATTCAGTGTGTAGGGGAAGCATGTGCTGAGCTGGCCCCGGACAGAGAGAGAGTGGGGGGGGGGGGGGGGGGGGGGGGGGGGGAGTGAGAGGTGAACGGCCGGAGAAATCAATGCATGCGGGGAAAGGCTGTTCTCAGCAGTAAGGGGGTTCGGAGCTCAGTAATCGAGTCTTTCTCTGCAGAATTAATGAGGAGGCTTTTCATGCCGTGCGGGCTGCGGAGGTCTGTCGACATCCACAACCCAACACTGGCCTAACAAACGGAAGGGGACGGTGATGCAGGGGCTGAGAACTAAGACTGCAGAGTAGCAAGTGGTTGTAGCCGACTTACCAACAAAAACACACATGTGTACACTAGTGGTGCAATGGATCATAAAACTCAAGGTCCGGATAGTATCACTGATCAGAGTCTCAGATCGGATCAGCACAAAAGAAAAAGCAAATATAACTTTGAAAGATCCCTGACCATGTTTTTTTTGCCGTCAATACTAATTGCTGATCATTGATGATCCATTTTGGCAGATACAGATCTCTTTGTTGTTTGATTATAGCAGCTGGTCTACAAGGATCCATTTGTCCCCAAAAATCATTTCAACAGCTCTGAAGTCTGTAAAACCATCAACCGTTCTAAATGTTATCCTTTTACTTTGTTATATCAATTTATAGTGGTTTTTTTTTCTTCATAAAAAACACTATTCAAATGATTAGTAAATAAAAGGTTGTATTTTTATGGATTAAACAAATCTTGTCATTAATAGTTTTAATGATGTATTATTAAGAGCTAGTGTAAACAGCTCATAATTCATTTCTAATATATATTTATGTCGTTGTGAAAACATCTCCTTCAAACAACTGGATTTATTCAAGTTTCTCACCAACACTACATTTGACGAGATCACATGTGAACACATCATAACGTTATAATTTACCTTCGTTCAAAACTCACAATACTTCACTGAACAGAGCCTGAATGCATCATAATGTAAGAACAGATCCTTTGTTCACCATTAGCGGTGCTGCTAACATTACTAGCTCTTCTCCTGTGGATTTAAACACTGGCCAGTTGTTAACAATGCAACATTATCAAAGACTAGAAAAGCATAAATGATGTCCTGATCGCATATTTTACTGGATATTGGCGGATAACGATTGCCAGTAAAACTTTCTTTTTATACTGTGGTTAATGTTAAACTGTGAGCGGGGATTCGTACAGATCACGGATGGATCGACTGTGGTCTGTTACATAGCTAGTGTACACACACACACACACACATGCACACACACACACACACACACACACACACACACACATACACACACACACACACACACAGAAAAGATAGGAGAGCATATTGGAGTCAAATGCTCATCCACATACACAGGCAAGCTGCGACAAATGTCAATCACTATATTTACTCAAGTACTCTATACAATGCTGTACTTTACCTGAGTATTCCCATGGTCTGCTACTTTAAACTTCTTTCATTTTGAAGGTCAGGATTGTACTTTTTTACCCTGCTACATTCATTTGACAGATATGGTAAAACATACACAACAATGTGTAAGAATTGGATGTAGTCACCGTGACATCACCCATCGGTCCTGACTACCATTTTGAAGCCTTGAGTTTGGCATGTTGGCCGTCGTCAACTTGGTGTTTTCGAAGCCAGAATTGCCCATATTTAGACAAGAGGGTGGAGTTGGGGAAGCACGAGGCCCAGGTACTGTTAGCATAAGAAATGCTAAGTTACCAGCTATCACTTGCTTGTTTGCGCTCGCTAGCTAGCTTGGTTATCAAAGTGCATTCCCAATAACTGTCATATTAATTGGGGTGCTTTTTCTGGCCAGCCACCTAGCGGCTATTCACATGGGACGAAACCTACCTGTCACTCAAAAAGGCCCTGCCCCTTGCTTATGCATAGTTTTAAGCGGTTCAGTTGTATAAAATTCACTTCCCGTAGTTATTAAATTAGTTGTAGAGACCAAAGACGTTTTGTTGTTGTTGTTCCAGACTGAAAACATGTACATAATTCTTGCTGTAGAGCTGGGCATTTTAACATGGTGGTCTTTGGAGATCGACTCACTTAATGATATCAAAGCAAAGCAGGGAAAAGTACTGCAAGGAAAAGTACATAAGCCATTTATCTGTGTTACAAGTAAATTAGGTGCCTGGTTTGAAGAGTGTTCTACCTCTGCTTTAGTGGTCAAAAACTCCACAGGGTATCTTTACTGTTGCCAGGCATCATTGTTTTATTATTATTATTGTATTGTAAATGTTGTTTGTACTAAATACCATGTATTGGCTCAAGTCAATAAAAATCGTAATCTCAGGAAATCCAGAAACATTTTACATGACCAGACTCGACATGAAAGCTAATCTAATACATGTTTTGGGTGAAATGGTTATGTGTATTATGAAAGGTGTAACTTAACAAACCCACAGCTGATGGGTTTCTGAGCTCGATGTGTCCGTAATGCCAGTAAATTGTCGGTGTCAAAATGCCAAGGAGCAGTTACCAAGTTGCATTATTTGACACATTGTGAGTGAGAATGTGTTGGCCAAGCACCAAGCAGCAGACGGCCACAGTGAGCGCAGAGTTGGTGAACATAGTGGAGCATTTAGCAGTTAAAGATATTTAAGGATATTTCCCTCAGGAGTTGGTGGAGACCAAAAACAGAGCTAAAAAGAGAGTAAATATTGGAATAAGCTTCATCAGTATCACACTTTAAAATTAATGCTAATGTCTCTCTGTCATTGCTGGATGTGTAAAAGGGCAAGTGCTTATTCAATACATCAGCTCAAATGGTGATGTCTTATATCATTTCTGCGGCTTCCAAGTGGCCAAAGAAATCAGTTATTGACGGTTTATCAGAAATAACCAGTCCAGTGATACAACAAATGACTATATAATTTGACTTTTAAGTTCATTTTTCTGATTTTTTTCATAAAGAAACATTTTGAATGCAGGACTTGATAAATGTATTTATTAAAGGATCTGAATACTTCACACACACTTTCTAGTAATCAGTCATCACAGTGCTCCTTCAAACACAGGTCTCTTTACTGCCACATCTATATTGTAACAGTCGTAAGCTCACTTAGGTTATTGCTCCATCTGAATAAAGAGGAGATCGCAAGGGGGGAAACTTTACAATATTTCTTTATGAGAAGCATGCACTCATGTGCATTACACGGTGTGGATGATGTGCCGTGTAAAAAAAGAAGGATTGCTTACAGTTGAGTGATGTAATGCTCCACAAATAATCCTAATATCTGTCTGCTTTATTGAGCAGTGAGCATTGAGCAGAGTTACAATATTTACAGTATTAAACGTGAGGAGCAATATGTTTTAGAGGCAATGTAGAGGAAGAAAAAGTTCTTTTTACTGGATGACTTCTCTTGATGCTGACTGCATTTGATGTCTCAGCACCCTTCACTTTGATGTCCGCTTGCAAAGGTTTCGGGTACTTCTCCATGTTGAGCACTAGAGGGCCCACGCTGCTCTCTCCACCGCCTCCTCCTCAGTCCGTCAGCCCCAGTGTGAGATATTAGTTGTCTCCCTGAAAATTGCCAATGATTTCTCCCTGTTCTTCGTAATTAAACGGCTATTACTCTGAGGAGACGGCAGGATGCCGCATGTATTGGTGCAGGTTGTTTGTAGCACTGCTGAGCACACTTCTGACTGGGGGTAAGTATTATTACTTTAACATTGATCTTGGTGACAGATAACCGCTATTCCACAATAGAATTGCAAATGGAGGAGGAAAGTGGAGACAATAAGCTGAGCTTGTTGTGGCTTCAGGAAACATAGAGCTCAACGTACGAAAACAGGCCTTGAAGTAAAAACTTCTTTGTCTGCTTCTGATTGATATATATCTGTTCTACAGTTACCACCAGGTGATGCATACTGAAAAACTACTACACTGATATTCATTTAGGTCCAAAGATAATTGTAATGTAAAAAAAAAAAGTTCTTCTTTTTTAGAGATCAGGAGTTTTTCAGTTTATTGTAAGTAAAATATGATAAATGAGCAAAGAAAAAAATTGAGCTCCCCAGATCTTGTCATAATAAAGTACTGAGGGATAAGATTACTCTCTTAATTGTGGTTCTTAGAGACATCTTGGAGGAGTCTTACCCAGAAACTAAGTAAGCAAGCGAGTAAGTAAAGTGTTAGAGCAGTATTGAAGAGTGAGGGCCAAAGACCACAGAGGTCTTCACAGGTACGTTTACACGCTTTAAACACGTAAAATGACCATAACCTCCAAACGCATTTTGTTGGATGACACGTGGTTTTAACACATTAGTAAACAATACCAAAGGAAAGTCAATTAGGATCCTTTGTCGCAAACTCTGCATACAACTTTGTCATTTCAAATTCAGTAAGTGACATGTGTTATACCAACCACCATTGCATTTCTTACTTCCTTTGGGCGACAACAACATAAAAAAAATGTATGTCGCGGAATTGTTGAGATGTCAATTACATTATTAAATTTCCTGACAACCTGACAAAAAAACATTCTAAATCAAATAAACATGAATGGGTAACACCTTATAACACTATGAAGCAATAGTCATGAATGATGCATTAATGATGAATTAAGTGTTTACGCATACTTAACTAATGCTTCATAGCGTGTAGTTATTATAAAGTGTTACCCATGAATGTTTTTAAAAGATACATATAAAAACACCTTTGTGCACATCGGGTGTACTGGTGGCGGTTGGTGCTACTGAGCACTTCCGTGACCATCGGACAGCGTGGCACTGGATTTGACATCTTGAACATTTCGAAAGGAAGGCTACATGAGTAAATGTGTTACTTTCCATCGCTGACTAAAGTCAAATACTGCATAGTCTTTTCAAAAAGCTCAAATTCTTCTTCGATCATCCACCGTAGCTCTCTCATTAACTCTGCTGCTCTCTCCTCTCCTTCATCCCTCCTTCACCTCCTCTCACCTTTCCCTATTTGTGTTTGGTCCAGCTTAGAGGTGGGACTCTCCCTGACCCGTCCCAGCCTCGGCAGACGCTCGCGGTCAGTCACACAACACACGCTGCACAGGGGTGGACGTCGCTTGTGTTCCAGGTCACCTCAGTCTCGGCTCCATCCCACAAAAAAAAAGGCCACAAAGAGGATCACATTGCAGTTGGTTCTTCCTACTGAAGCGTCCTCCCTGAACAAGGCACTCCTAACAGGCGTGGATAAAGAGTGCGAGCAAGCTTTCCTGAAATGTAAAATGTAAAAGCTATTTGACAGCCAGGTATCAGACTGATGGATCAGAGGTTTAACAGGCTTTATTGTCAGGGACCGTGAGATCTGGCAAGAGACTCCTAATGAAGACGTCCTGGGATGAGTCCACAGAGACGGAGCCCATAGAGGGGACATTGATCAGAGCCACCAGACGGAAGAGACACATTACAGGAACTGAGGAAAAGGTAAGAGGATAGAATGGAGGAATTCAATCCCTTGATTAAGGCCGATGGTTTCATTCAGTTTGCGCAATATCTACCCGTGTGATCTGCCCCTCCTCCCCCACTCCACCCCTCTGTTTGGTTCTGTGTGTGTGTGCGTGTGTGTGTGTATGTAGCAGGAAGGTGGAGGTTATCCCTAAACTTATTAAAGCAGGTGCAGTGCATTGAAAATCCATTCAGTGTTGCTGTCACAGCGATTCTCTTCCATTGAATTAAGAGGGGTCAATCCCACAAATCAAGAGATTACACTGCGGGGAGATAGAGGACTATCTGCTCAGTGGTGTACATTCAATACACACACAAAGTCTCTTTAATGTAGGCCTACATGTGTGTGTGTGTGTGTGTGTGTGTGTGTGTGTGTGTGTGTGTGTGTGTGTGCAGACCTTACACACTGTGGATGTGGTGAATAAACATCACAAAAATGCAACATACTCACATGCAAATATTTTGCACCAAAACTATTCATACCAGCAGTGATGACAATTTGCGAAAGTTGCAGCACTTTTTAGATAAAAGGTTTCAATAGAAACAAGCAGACGATCTGGTCTTCACTCTGACTTTGTTAAGGTAGAAAGGATTAATAAAGCTTGCCGTCTTGTGCCAAAAAAAAGCTGCATTTTCCTGCGTAATCTGGGTGAAAGTACTCGTGTCAAAAATGCGAGACAGAAATAGACTCTCATTATTGCTTTCATTGCCAGTATTTAAATAAACTGAAATAAAATTTTGCTTTAAATTACATGTTTAGAAAAAATTTACCAAAATAAAGAAAAAGTAGAAAATAAAATGGCCAAAGACATTCACACTAAGCTCACTTGGTCCCACTGTCTCTTACTGCCTCCCCCTCTGTCACACACACACACACACACACACACACACACACACACACACACACACACACACACACACACACACACACACAGTAAAACCCTGTGTTGCATGACCATGCATCGGTCTCGCTGTGGCTGTGCTGGCAGGAGGAGAGCTGGTTGTGATTGTGCTGAGTGGAACGATCTTGAGTTGGGGACCTTGGCATTCATCACACACTCGCACACATATACACTGCAGTAGCCCCGCGGCTCGGCCCGCTTTAATTATTACACGGCCAGCTAATCAATAGCAAAGAGGCTAATCCTATTTCATCCCTTCATATTAATTTACGCCGGTGTCAGATTTAAACTACCTGCGCCGTGATTCCCATCATCTTGTATAGCGTGTGTGTGTGTGTGTGTGTGTGTGTGTGTGTGTGTATGAGTGTTTTTCTGCATATGCACGTGTGCTGCTGCTGGTGTGCATAATAGCAGTCAGTGTGTGCTGAATAAGAAATGAACCGTAAGAAGTAACATTTTATGTTAACTCCACTGTTTTGCATTTATAAGCAGTATATTAACGCTTAATAAGTGGGTTATAACACACAACAATGTAGTTATAAAACAATATAAGGACATCTGCAAGAGTTGATTCATGTATTTTTTAACTACTATAACTCTTCCTGAGCATTAATGTAAACATAATTATGAATTATTAAATAGTTACTTAGGTATAACCTGGACCCTATTTCTCCAGTTTTGAGGACCAGATAGGATCAAGCCAACGGTCAAGAAAAAGGTTTATCTGTGGGGCTTTCCATAACGTTGTCAGCTCACAATGTCAGAATCAGAAACGGTATTAGTTGCAAGTACGTTATATACAAGGAATTTGGCTTGGTGATTGGTGTGTAAAAGTCAAAATAGTGCATTAGTAAAAAACATAGAAAATGTGAAAATTTACAATCAAATATGATAAACAAACGAACAAATTAAGAGCAAGTTTAAAACAAGTATGTTATTAAAGTGTCAAAAAGAGTTGTAGAGTTGAGCAAGAGAGTGTAACAGTAGGAAATTCTGGAGGTGTAAGTGTCAGAGTCAGTGGGGGTCCCGGGCTTTGTTGATGAACCCCACTGCAGAAGGGGCGTGAGGTCTTGGTCCTGATTGACCGCTGCCTCCTGCCAGAGGGAAGGGACTCGAACAGTTCATGTCCAGGGTGAGAGCGCTCGGCTACAATCTTTATTGCTCGCTTCAGGGTTCTTGAAGCGAACAAGTCTTGGAGGGACGGCAGATTGCAGACAATCACTCTCTAAGCAGAGCGAATGATGCGCTGCAGTCTGCCCTTGTCCTCGGCTGTGGCTGCAGAGTACCAGACCGTGATAGAGGAGCAGAGGATGGACTCAATGATGGCTGTGTAGAAGTGCACCATCATTGTCTTGTTCAGGTTGAGCCTGTCAGTGATAAGCAAGCACTTTTAGTGGACGTACATTGAGTTGATCCAAGTGATGACATTGCGTTTAGTTTAGAGGCTCACTGGAGCGTTTTCCTTTAATACTGGACCAATTTAAAAAAAAATGGTTGTCCTCATTAGTCACTGAGACATATAAACATGGGAAAAGTAGTTCTTACTATGTATTGAATACATACAAAAAATTACTGGCCCTTACTTTTCACTACTGCTAACAACGTGCCGTCTGGCCGTGGCTTGTGAGGACATGCACAGTAAATGTGTACGTTTTCATCATCGAGGTTTAGCTTAAAATGTCTTTTTGTTTTGTTCCATAATCATTTGTGGAGCAAAGTCGGGCCATTCTTTATTTCATTATTGAGTATTGAATTATATTAAAAAGTAGTGACCAATATTTGATCCACCTCATTAACATATCTGATGAAATGAATGTTAATGTAATGCTGTCCAATACAGCACAAATAATAACGGTCACAAAAAAACGACCACACAGTATCGACAATTTAAGAAAAAGTAGACTATTTCCTTTTGGTATAGGTGGTGGTTGCTCTGAAAGATAAACTGATGACACTTAGTGTGATGAAGAGGTTACAAGGGAAGTTATGAAGCACTCTTTCACAAATTCACAGAAAGCAAAAGAAGAGAGAGGAAGAGAGCGGGCCCCATGAAGGAGTGATCTGGAGCTCGGCTAAATGGTCTGACTCTTTAAGTGTTTCCAAGATTAGAAACCAGCTACTCACTTTTTCCCTCAGACTACTCATCTCCTCTGGTTCATTTCCCTGTCATCACACACACACACACACACACACACACACACACACACACACACACACACACACACACACACACGTGTGTGCAGGCCCTTTCTCCCTATACTACCTTGTCAGTGATTTGTGCACCAATTGAACTGTACACAAAGATGAAGACAACACAAACTAGACAGTGTCCCTCGAAGGCATTCAGATGATTTCACTGTAATTTCTTTTAGTGCAATTTTTATATCAGAAGGATTGCAAAAGAAAACGGCTGGTCTGTCGTGATATATAGTGCCGAACACTGAGGTCCAGTAAATAACAGCTCAGAAAGGCCTTGGAATGACTCTCTTTGCCTCACTGCGTGGTTTACAACAATGCTCCATGCCAGAACACACTTGTTTAACACTTTGTTAAAGACGAAGATCAATGAACTATATGTAGATTATGTCGACATTTGTTTATCTAAAGAAAGCAGTATTTCTCTACACGCATGTATTTTAATGTTATTTTTACATTTGGGAAAAGCAAGTGACGTATTACAATGATTACAATTATTAAAAGTTCCGTGGTTTAATAACCACATATAAAGAAAGAGGGAAGAGCAAGTTGACTTTACGCTTGTTATGTAGTTGCGTGTGAACCTACAGTAAACGTTGACTTTACGTTTGTTACATAATCCTGTGTAGACCAAAAGTTTAACATTGACTTTATGCTTTTTTCGTAGTCCTGTGTGAACCTGAAGTAACATTGACTTGTTTCTGAGTCAACCGACAATGAACACTGACTATATGCTTGTCACGATTTTAGTCTTGTTGAGTAAGAAAAATTAACTTAACCGAGTATTGTTGCTGTCTAAACTTAACCAATTGCTTCACAATGTTAACATCGTGTCATTGTGCGTTACTGCAAGCATTGTATGAGGCTGATAAGAAACGTATTTTGGGGTCAGGATCATCATCATTCGACGTATCCAGTGGTTTGTAGAAACGTTCAATGCCGGCATTTTTTTTCTGGAGAGACAGACTCAGAGACAGGGAAACACTGAAGAAAACAAACTCAGACGAACAAACAAACAAATTCACAAACGCCATGTATGGCCTCTTGACTCGTCTTTGCGTATGTGACCCGCAGTCACCCAGTGGTGTGTGAAGCAGATAACAGCCGAACCGGCAGTTGAGGAATTAAAGATAGTGTTCAACCCTGAGGGCCTTTAAATAGACCACACTCATCACTGACCATATCTCCACTGGCCTCTTTACACAGCGTGACCCCCGGTCTGTAAAAATCAACCCCACACCTCTTTGTCCACAAGGTGATAAGTGGAGACTGTAGGCTGCAAGTATACCATTAAATACCATGTATTTTATAGCAGAGGTTATTCAACTTTTCAGCCCATGACCCAAATAAGAAAATGATTGTCTGGCCCCAGGTCTCAGGCTCATTAAAATATATTGGTTTCCATAACATCGAGGGACCCACTGACAGCTATAGGCCCATGACCTGTTTTGGTTCCTGATGTAAAGTTTCACAGATTAAGTTTAACGAGATAATTGACTGGCTACTTTAACAGCATACAGTACGTTACCATGCTATCATTTTTGTTTTGTTTTATTGGATCTTCAGGTCGGGACAGAATGAAGCACATTAGTCACTCGGAGCTCTGTTTTACAAGCAGATGTTATCGACATACAGCAAGAAGCAGATCCTTTTACTTATGTAAAGGCAACAATACCACAGTGTAAGAATACAAGTAAAAGTCCTGTCTACTTGAGTAAAAGTATTACCAGAGAAATATATTTAAAGAACCAAAAGTATGTAGTAAGTAAGTAGGCTACTCAATATACAAAATAATATATATATATATATATATATATATATATATATATATATATATATATATATATATATATATAACTGTTAAGATAAAAAGTACGTAAGTAAAAAATACAATATTTACCTCTGAAATATAGTAGAGAAGAAGTAGAAAGTACCATACATTGGATATACATAAGCGAAGTACATGTCCCTCAAAATTGTACTTAAGTACTTGAGAAAATGTACTGAGTTACTTCCCACCCCTGCTGACATACATATCTTATAACAAGAGTACAGCCTCGCTAAGACTGTAGGGCTGTAACGCTCCACACTGTTGGATACATTGTTGAGGTCCTGTTAGCAGTGATGGTGAACTACATGTACTATTTGGGGTTTGGAGGTTTGTGTCAGAATAAAGTTTGAACAAAGCAACTTTATTTGTTTATCACCTCTCATGTACAGGTGACGATGAACAAATCGGAACCCCAAAACCCACTGGCGGGTTTGAACATCATGTGTTACTAAAAAGAATCGCAAACAAAAATACAGCGTATTTGTCTGGGATCTCATTTTAAAGTGTCAATTTGATCTATCTTTTAAATCCACCACATATAGTCCTGTGAACAGGAAGTGCATACAATTGTTCTGCAGTGACTTTGAGTATAATGTGCTGGCATCCTTACAGAGGGGGGCCGGCGCCGAGCTATTGACTGCTGCATAATTTATTAGATTTCACGACGGTGATTATTTCAGATTGAAATAGATGTGATCCTGAATTGTTCTGCTCCGTTGCTCGGTGCAAAATGAGTAATGAGCCTGTGGAACAGGGGGACGGAGCGGGGCTGGACAGACGGGCCGGAGACATAAAGTCAAGGGGAGACACTGCTGCATTGACTCTGTGCTTGAACTTAACATCAACTGTGCTGAAAATCTTGATAATCCAAGGAAGTTTTCAATCGCAAATTTACTTTTGCACGGGCCTGTACCTCTCCGCCCTTTACAGAGAAGATTCAATTTAAAGGGATTGGACTTGCAGCTGCAGATTTACATGGAAAAAGACTTTTGTTGTGTCAGACAAAGACCAAAACTAGAAGTGAAGGTGTAGTTTGCTCCTCTTTGCCTCGAGGGATGTGCATGTGTGCTCTTTAAATGAGTGGATGTGAACGGGACCGACGTGCGGCCCGCTGCTGCTGCAGCCTTGTCACTGGCTCACAGGGATAAAGAAGGGAAACAGGGAAAGTAATGGGCACAGATTCTTCAATCTAACTCTCTATCGATCCCGCTTGTCTCCACCTCGCTGGTGGTCCTCTGCTGCAAGGACCTGACAGACGGAGAGGAACTGTGTTTTTGGCTGTAGCACTGGGGAAGAAGGAGTTAGTGAGAGACAGGAAGTCTGTGTCAGCCTGTGTGTCTGTGCTCAAACTCTCAAATTCTACTGGCTAGTTGCCACACTGCATAAGAAGACGCCAAATTGAATGTGCTCCCAACATTTTTTTATTTAATGCCACATAATGTTTAGCTTTTACATAAAACTACAAATGTGTTGTCCTTTCATTCATGGTTCAAAGAACCAGTCCCACACAATAATTGTTTGGAAAAGGTCTGACATGGAACTTTATGGATAAACTTCTGAACTGAGAGGGTACTGAAATCATTTCTCATTTTGAAGGAATTGTTCCTTGAAATGCTCTCTGAATGCATTCAGGCCTGGTCCCACCAGAAAGCACCACAGTGATATATATCACTGTGCCATAAAGACTGACATCCCACAAACAGGCTTGTTGATAGACCAACAGTAGGTGGCGTGTAATATGAATCTTAGCAAATATGTTAAAACCAAGCGGCAACCTCCGGTTCTGCCGAGTGAAGCCAGTGTGGACGTATCTTAAAACTTGCATACGTCAGTCCTCCGCATTCCAAATATGATAACTTCTGTTTATCGGTTGCAAAAAACAACAACATGGCGACAGCCGTAATCCAGGACGTCCTGCTTCTATTTACTCCTGTAGCTCGCTTTGAAAGCGCCACAATTGCTGTACGATACCTGCTCACTATCTTTCACTCTAAAAGCCGAAATAAGGTGGCAGCTGGCTGGAGGGAGATCGCCAAGGAGCTGAAAGTTTCCTACTTGCTGTTGGCTATTTTGTGTGTGATTTACAGTAAATATCACAAAATAAAATGTGTGTTTTCTGTTCAATAAAAGAAGGCTACAATGCCCGGTTATTATTAGCAGATAAAAAAAAAGTTTTTTTATTCTGTCAGTAAGAACACACAACAAGGTTGATATTATTTGTCTCTCCTGATTCAACTGCAGTTAGCAGCGGGCTAACCGCTTACACACTAGCCAGTTGGGAACATACTAGTTCCCCGAGCTTCATTCTAGTTTCTCTGGTAAAAACCCCCTTATATCTTTGTGTAAAATAATCAGCTTTTACGAGAAATTTGAGTCAATAATTAGTTGTTAATTTAGACAAAGTCATTTTGTAGCTATTTGATTTAATCGTAGTATGTGAAAGACGATTCATTATTATATTGAATTATTGTCCAGCCCTACCTTAAGGCCAGCACTGTCAAGAAGCCTTGCTAATATTCAAGTTGTGTCCAAGTTTACCAAAAATTTGAATTCGTACAGATCGACTTCCTCCCTGTGAGCAAATCCACTGATCGAGATTGAGAGACCCTGATCGAGCTACACAGAGAGACGTAAAGTTTGATTCTCAGTTGATTTGTTAGTCTCTCCTCTCCCTTCACATGCATTGCCAGGTTTGCAGATGGGACCTCCCCCTCTGTGTCCTCGTGTTGTGATGCCCGGCGGGTTCCACAAGTGCTGCTGTAGGACAGGTGTTGGGGAAAACAGAAGCCACCGTGGGAAGTCTTGCCGTTGCCCGATAGCTGTACCCTGAGAGTTGGCATCGGGCGGACACTCCTCCACGCCAACGCTCTGCCAACCGTGAAACACCTCATAATCCGTTTTTTTTCCCTTGCTCTACCTTTCCCCTCTCTTACTCAGCCACTTTACTTTTACTCTGTCTGTGCCAATGCAAGTTCAGTCAGACGAATCCTGGAATGTACAGTAGTATTACTTAAGGACGGGTAAAGTATGACCTTGAGCTTTTGATTACCATAACAAGCACCAGTAAGCACACAAACTATTTGTCCTCCCTCCCTGTCTTCATAAATAATCATTAATGGAATGCATCTGCAAATTAAAGTAATTTGCAGGCGCAAAGGTGGTACAAATGCAGTCGTAATGCCGTGATGCTCCGTAGAGTGCACAGACATTTCTTTGGCACTTGCAACCATTTGTGATTATTTCATGGCTCCACATAAAACATCTTGTGGAGGTGGGTGGAGTCAGCTGAGCAGCTAATGCACTCAGATTGGCTCAAAAGAGCAAAACATTGTTTGATTGTACACAACTACAAAACACAAAGTAACACGCATTACACCACCAGTTAGGGAGGATGTAGTGTAATTCATATAAGTACCGTTTTATTCAACAGAAACATGATTCTGTTCAGGGCAGTTCCACTCTTTTTCAAGATGAAGTGATAGAATGACTACCCCCCCCAACACTCACTGTTACCCACCATCCTTGTTGGGACTCTGCCCACCAATCAGTTCTGTTAATTGCGGTGCAGCAGTTAAGGACCCCGGATGGCTCACATTATCTTTATTTACCGGCCTAATTGTCACACGGATGGCAGCCTTGAATGGGGCTCTGCAGCACTGAAGACTGATCGCTCACTCAAATGAAACACAAGACACCAGGGACACGCTAATGCATAGACGGATGTGGAGGGGCAGGGAGAGAAAGAGAGAAAGAGAAAGTGGAAAGAGCAATAAGAGAAAAGTTTACGGACTAAAATTACGAGTTTAGTGAGGTGATGAAAAAAAAAAAAAAAGGAGCGGGAGCAGAAGAAAGGGACGAAAGAGGAAGCCGGTGATGTCTTTGCTAATGATGCTGTCGAAAATGAAGAAGAGTTTGTGGTCGTCGGAGTGCTGCAGTAGTAGAAAAAGACAATACCAGGGACGGGGGAGGGGGCAAGAGTCGGTTGGATCGCGGAGATGTGGTGGGATTCCAAAAACAGACAAGAGAAGAAGAACGAGAGAAGAAGAATGGAAGTAGGAGCGGCAGACAGTGATGAAAAGGTAACCGGCAGCCACCACTAAAGGCTAAAGGATTAATCTTCTCCAGTAGGAGTAGTGAGGCCGCTATGCAGATTAGCCCTGAGAACAGCAGCAGTCCCTGTAGTACCACACACACACACACACACACACACACACACACACACACACACACACACACACACACACACACACACTAAACTAAGCAGAGGGGGAAGCATCTCTGTCCGTCTGTCTGTTCTTTGCTTTTTTCAAAGAACTACTCATCTGATCTACTTCACACTTGGCGAGTGGGGTTATAAGGGATTATCGACAGGATTACAAATTAAAATACATTTTAAAATAAAGAACAGTATTCTACCATATAGAAACACACACATTACAGCAGGAGTCTCACACAACGGCCTCTGACATTAGTGAAGGGAAGCCTTTGGGTGTAATGTCGCCGTTATTTAGTATGTAAAGCAAAAGAAGGGAACAGCATCACACACCTCAAGTACATGTGTGAAGTTTGAATAGAAAACCCACATTTAAATGCGCTGGTGTTCATTTTTTTTTAAAAACCAACACATTCCCACTCTGAAGTCTGCCCACACGTTAGAATCTTAAATCTCAGCAGGTAAAAACAACGACAAAACTTCTCCAGATTCAACTTTTTACACACTCACTTGGTGGCAAAAACCGTGCAGCGCATTCCCAAACATTAGCACTGCTAAACGTAACAGTGCAGCCTAAAAAAAAACATATTAACAAAAGTACTGAAGTTTAAATAAGTCATCTTAAATCTCTTTTTTCTCTTGTCTTTATTTGCATATTTGGTATCGATGTAAACCAAATGTTAAAGAAAGGAATCACGTTACGTTACTTTTATATTGTGATATTTGGAATAGGTTACTGATTACATTTTGTAACAGGTACTTACTGTGTCAGGCTCATAGACTGTGTATAAGAAGTGTATGTTCACCAAATGAGACAAAGACTAGACTTTTGAAATATTTGTCTCATTTTCTATATATTTTCATAACTGGAAGAGTTACAAATGTAACTGGTATATCCGGCATTTATAGAAGAAAAGTAATAACCTTTGGATAAGTGCCCACTTAAAATCTTCATTGAGTAGTTCACAACGACGCAGTGCCACCACATTTGATATCATGTCAGACAAGTTGCAGACTGCTTTCCCAAGTGTGTTTGTTGCACTCAGACTGGTGTTAACCGTTCCTGTTACTGACCGCAAAGAAAAAACAAACTCAGAAAGTATAAAACAAATTACTCAAAAAAATTGACTTTGCATAGAACAGATTTAGAAAGAAAATGTGCTGCTTAAGATAAAGCTGGCCTACCATTCCTTTTTTTTCTGGTGAAATATGTGAGAATGTTTTTCTCTTTTAATTGGTGGCTTAGTTAGTGAAGCTTGTAAAGTGTGTGTATGTATGGGACTAATATTTGTCTGTAGTGCCTATGCCTGTACATATACATCATAAAATATCATAAACGTAACATAAACTAAAACACAGTACATTGGTTTAACCATGTAGCCCCTGCACCTCCACGCATCATCCACACACGGCAAGCAGCGCTGTCCATGGTTCTGAAACATCAGGTAGGGCTGTACTGAATGTCTTTATTTTTTTTACTTTAAACAATGAAACAAAATCCTGAATTTTAATAGTGATTCATTGGATTAGTCCTTTTTAAAAATTAAATAAACTTTTTTTAATGAATATAATTTGTCAGTGTCTCTCCCTTTGTGTTCATCCAGTGGGAGAGAAAACTGTTTTTGGACCGCAGTGTAAATGAAAGGCTATACGCCAACAAATATGGATTGAAAATATGATAAAAACATGTTGTGAATCTTTTTTTTTCCATAAATGTTGACTTTTGGACACTGGAAATGTTTGGATCACAAGATCTGACTCCAAAGTCCTACGCAGCCACCTCTGGATTGTCATTCTATGATTATTTTAATACTAATAAAATAAGTGAACCCTGACCTTGATCTGACGCTGTGCTGAAATACCATGTTTAAACAGAATGAAATAAGACATGCATGCGCAGCATTCAAATGTCAATCAAGAACTTGAATGTCACTTCA
The DNA here is from genome assembly GCF_023349555.1 of Cebidichthys violaceus. Lineage (NCBI taxonomy): Eukaryota > Metazoa > Chordata > Actinopteri > Perciformes > Stichaeidae > Cebidichthys > Cebidichthys violaceus. The sequence goes on from NW_027176816.1 coordinate 16,077,668, forward strand.
AAGCGTGGTCACCCTCGGGGTCTGCACATATAAAAGAAATGTGGCTTTTTTTCTCGCGCACTGCACACAGACTCACATCCTTAGTAATAACACAGTCACGTCACTTGTTCTCTCTACCTGCTGTAGTTGTCTCTCCACATCTCTGCCTGTCCCGTAACAAGCTGTGTGAGCGACTGAGCGCCCATTACTCTGCTAACTGCCTCCTCTGAAGCCCCAGCGCAGCCGACACATGCTGCCAGTTTATACCGCTCTGCCAGCCAGGGGAGGGCGTCCGTGTGTGTGTTTGCGCGTCTGATCACAACCTGACTGAGAGGCTGGTGTGCCGCCGTGACACCGCCGACTGTCCCTCGGCGCCCCACTAACGTCCTCTTACCGGCAGTAGAAATATCCTCTTTGCACTTTCTCCCCCCCCCCCCCCCATGTCCTCTCTCTGTCCTTGCTAAATGCACCTATGAGCATTACACTGTTGTTGTGGCTTTCTTGAAGGTGGATGTTTTCCTTTGGTGGAGTGTCAGAAACACTGACAACCACTCTGGGGGGGTTTCTTCGCACTTATGAAAAGACACACACGCACGCCGGAGTGTGTGCCGGAGCTGTCTGCTCCCTCCTGTCGCCTCATTTGTTTCTGCATCAGGCCGCTCTCAGAGGAGGCCTCGCATCTGCCCTTGTCAGCAAACATCAGCTCGCTCTTTTCTACTCCTCTCACTCCCCCTCCTCCTCGCCACATCTCGGCACGTCACCGTTTATTTCCCCACTATCTCCTTTCCTCCTCACACCCGCTCCCTTCGGTCCTCTCGCTGTTCCAATACGGTAAATCTGTTCTTTATTAATCTCTCCGCTCTCGCTATCTCCCCCCTCCTGTTCTCTGTCTCTGCGTTCGAGGGTGTCAAAGTCGGCCACGGGCGAAGATGTGGGCGAACCTGGAGTGTGTCTGAGGGAAACCAAAGCTGCATCGCGGATCCTCCGTCCCGGAGTAAATGACAGAGGCACACTGCTGATGTTTCTGTCTGAGGGCTGTGTGTTTGAATGAGTGCTGTAGGTTCTTTCTTCCTCAGCAGAGCAGTTCAAGTGTGAAGGAGGGTCAAGCCGGAGCAGAGAGCCTAGTAAGGTACGAGTGTGTTTGTGTGTGTGTGTGTTGAGGACGGGCCGATTGCTGGGGGAAATATACAGGCGAGAAGGAGAAGTGAAATTTACCGCTTCATCAAGTCGTCCAGTCTGCAGCGCACAATCACTCTCTCACACACACACACTCACACACACACACACACACACACACACACACACACACACACACACACACACACACACACACACACACACACACACACACACTCACAGGGCACATACGCACCTGCCCTAACTATCCATCTCAGTACTTTATTTTATAGCTGTTACCAGGAGTACTGCTCCTACACGTTTCCAGCCCTCCCTTGTTTCCTGCTTCGCCATGCACAACGTGGAGAGACGGGTCAGCCGCATCTGTTTTCCTCGAAGAAGTCGTTCATCTCCATTATTATATTTCAAAGATGAATTTATCGTCAATTGTTGAGTTCAAAACTTTTCAAACAAAGGGAGAAGCCCCCCTCCCCCCTTTGCTCCGTCATCAATGGGCCTTTGACCCATTGGCCTGGTCATTCACTCCTCTTCAGCCATCAGTCCATCCCCCGCTGGCACACACTTCCTTACATTCCTGATGCCGGTTTGTCTGTTTGGTTCAGCTACTTCCATATATTGTCGTCCCCTGTGAAAACCCTCACTCACCTAACTTCATATATCTCAGCTAATCCTCTTCACATTGTTTAATACATTCAATCACTTTAAGACCTCCATAAGTAAATATTGACATACAATATCCACCACTAGGGGTGCTATTAAACATAGTAACATTGCTTTTAAACTTAAATTTCTCACACATACCACACTTTTTTTTTTTTAACAGAGGAGCTGATATTTGTCCAAAGTCTTTTGCTGAGTTTTGTCATCTGTTCCTTACAGGACTAAGTTGTGTGATGGTTACCGATTTGAGTCTTCTGACTGACTGAAGAAAGTGACTGTGAGCATTAAGAGTGTATCTTTTAACCTTTTTTCATTGGCCAGTTGCACAGTTGTGTCTTAAACTTGCATTCTCTCTACTGACCAGCAGGGGGCGACTCCTCTGGTTGCAAAAAGAAGTGCGAACAAGAAGTAAACATTGTCTGTAGTTTCAAGTCTTCTTCACTACAGCATGATGTTCATTTAGTAAATTATGGTCCATTTAGAGTCAAATAGACCATAAAGCAGAGTATGCTTTAGGGCGGGGCTACTGTGATTGACAGGTCGCAGCCACTATCAGTGCCGTCTACGGCGTCTCTACGTAATTCCTCCACATTCCAAATATGGTAACTTCTGTTTATTGGTTGCAAAAAAACCCAACATGGCCAAGATGGCGACAGCAAAATTGCCAAACTCCAGGCTTCAAAACATCAGTCCACAAACCAATGGGTGACGTCACGATGACTAAGTCCACTTCTTATATACAGTCTATGGTGTGCACTTCATTTCTATTTTTCCATGTCCTTAGCACACACACACACACACACACACACACACACACACACACACACACACACACACACACACAGAGGCGACGGCGTGATTCTGCAAAGTGTTAAGTGTTGTATTATCTCTGCCAGGCGTTGCATGAGGAGATTGTGTGTTCGGTCATGTGTATGTCTGTAGGGGCCGCAAGTGATCAACATACATGCGTATGCATGTATAAACATCACTGAACCAAGCCAGATCATAAGGTCATTACACCGTATAAAACACCCTGCACAAACACACTTTCCCAACAGGCTAAAAAAAACAACTGAAAAGCTCTGAAATTGAAATTACTGAAATGGATGGAATAATGGAAAAAATAAATGTGTTGAGGAGTGTCACTTAGCGTATGTTGCCAACAGCGTATGGCTCAAAGTTTGCGGGCTTCTGAAATGCGATGTGGCACGTTTGGTGGAATCACCCCCTCCCTTTCTCATTTTGAAAAACTATTTGGATCTGCGAGACTCACGTATAGTTGACCTATTTTGGATTCAAAATGGCAAAGTTTGCATGCATGCATGCACAGCAGCGTGGCTGTCGCCTGCTGTTGAGGCCTTCGTGGAAACTTTTGTCATCAGCTAAAGCTGTTTGTAGACATACCGACAGGAATGTATCAATATAAATATCTGACATGGATAAGATCTTAAGATCTCATAACCCTTTACTATCAGTCCCTTCACTTTTACAGCAGCCAGATGGGGCTTGAAAAGAGTTGAACTTTGTATTTATGAATGAACCTCAGTTGGAGGAGAAGCATTTAGGAAAAAAAAGTCCCACTGATGCGACGTGGAGTGTGTGTGTGTGGCCAATACTGCCAGCTGTCTTGATGTCTGCTTCAAGCATTTTTAGTTAAGTATCAGACAGTTCTCCTGACATCATAAAGTAGATCTTGAAGTGATTCGGCAGCACAGGTAACAGCTTGTGCATGTCCTCCTCCGTTTGTGACAATTTTATCCTCACCTGTGAGAGGAAAAGTTGATGCTTTGGGGTGGCATTTTGTTTCATATACAAATTCCTCTGTGATTTATGTCAGATTTCATTGGATGACAGTTTAAAAAAATATGTCTTACTAACACTGTTTTTTCAACCTCGGTCTCAAAGTTGTAGCAATTCTTCTTCATTCCTTCGAAAGCTTTCCAAACAAACTTGAATTTGACATGCGTCAGGCGGGCAGGAAACAAATGACCCTTCCAGAATGAAAAGGTGGACTATGCAGGTATGTGCTATACACCTTAAACAGTATCTACTGGCACTGGAATAGAGGAAACAATGACACTTTCTGTCCCCTCATGTTTAGGTGTTACGATAATAAAGTAGTAATGTCTATGCCAGGCATTACAATCACAGAACATAAGTGATAACGTCTAAGCCTATGGCGTCTACCATGTTGGACCCTTATCCAATCATAATCAACCACTGTGTAGCTTAATTCAAATGAAATCAAGAGTGATCTGACATTCTCGCATCTTAAATTTGCCTTTAAAGTACACCAGATTGATGTATTTAATCTCTCAAAATGTTCATCCATCCAAAGATGAATGTTATTCTTCCCTCTTGATCTGCCATGACAAGAAAAAACGTGTTTGATTTTTAAAACCAGATTTATTTTTAGTATAGAGGGTAGAATTTACATTTTGTTCATTTTTAGTGTTTTGGTACATTTTGTAAAAAAAAAAAAAGAAAAGAAAAGTTTAATGAAATTTCAAGTAAAAAGTTAAAAATGAAACATCAAACCATGGTTTACATTTTGCACTACCTTGTCATTTGTGTGTGCCTTCATCATTTCAAGTGTTAGTTGTACAAATAATTGTTATGAGTTCCACTCGTTCAAAACTAATTCTGGCGCCTCCATCCCTGTCACCGCCACCCTCCCTTAAATATATGCTTGCTGTACCATCTTAATATCTATCGATCACGAGTGGAGATGACACCTGCCATTCCCTATTTCCCCCGCGTCCCATTCCCCCTGCTGCACACACGCCCAGGCGGAGATGGCCGGGGCTTCGAGCCGTCTGAAGGTCACAAGTCTGGATATATGGATGGATGTCAGGGCCGGCGCAGCAGACGGTCAGCGAGTTCAACCCCCATATGTATGTGAATGTGTGTGGGTAAGCTGGAAATAGAGAGGGAGGTGATTAGGGGGGGGGGCAGGAACATAGGAGAAAGAGAGTGCGTTTCTATAATGCCACACAGTATATGTGAGAGAGTACTGTACAGCCCTCTCTCTCTCTCTTTCTGCCCGTCTCCAGGATAGATAGAGGGCATTCATTATCTGCCGGCCCTCCGGGACCTCCCTCCTCTTTAGGATGCATGCAGCAGTTTAAACCAGGCCAATCAGAGCTGTGGGGGGGAGGGCTATGTGCACATTTAACCCGCCATACAGTCCGTCCACTGTAACCATGGCGATCTGCTCACATGATGGGATGACACAGTGGCGCACCAGTTGGTAGAGTTCTGTACCTTTAGTAAATTCAGGGCCTTCTTCATTAACCCCTGACATCATTATTTCAGGATCTAAAAGGCAACGAGTGTAACCCAGGGACTGTAGGTTTAACCAGCAAAAAGCCATGAACCAACCTCCACAATGCTGATGAGGGTTTGTAATTATCTGTAAACTCATATCTCATATTCATGGATACTGTGTTGCCTTTGTACAAGCCCTGTAGAGGATAAAGAGGTTTTTATTGTCATTGTAGTGATAACGGAATTTTGTTTGGCAGCTCTCAGTAGCAATAACAAACAATATACAAGATTAAATACAAAAGGAAATACAAAATGCAAAAGGAATGCAAGAAAAAAAGTTAAGTATTACATGCATTATGAAGAAACAAAGATTAAATATCCTGTAAAAAATTGGATTTGGCTGAAAATATTTACTCAAATATCTACTCAATTTTAGTTACTAAAGCATTTAAAAGCAAATTGGCTTTCTTTGTATGATCCCTAGTGTTTTTATTTATTTGTGACAGTCACGTGATCGCGTGCCAAGTTACAAAACTTCCGAGGGGCACGACCAAGCACCGCGGCAGCTTCACTACAGCAAGTATTAACTAAGCTAAAGTCCCCACTATGTTTAATACTTGCTGGTTAGCTTAGCTTAGCATACAGACAGGAAACAGGTAGCCTGGCTCTGTCAAAAGGAAACAAAATCCACTTACAGTACCAGCACCTCTAAAGCGCACTATCTAACATGATCTGTCTTGTTTGTTTAATCCACACATAAAAAGTTGTGCAGGCATCTTAGCTGGTGAGTCTTGGCATCACAGTGCCATTGGCAGGCAAGCCCATAGTTGGGGGACATACAAGAGACAGATTTCAAAAGGAATGTTCTAAGTCGATCCAGCTGAAGCTGCAGTCAGTCTTTTAATCCACAGTAAAGGTTAGGCTCGAGAAACTTCTGGATCCTACACTTACCATAATGCAACTAAAACGTGCCTTTTTTGTTAGACCAGCTCTATCTGGTGAATGCATGCATGTTTCAGAAAACACAGCAAAATCAGCATAGCCATATTAACAGTCAGAATTGATTTTAACTAGGGCTGGGCAAATTAACGCGTTATTATTATGTTAACGCATTAACTAATTAATGGCGACAATTATTTTATCTCGCATTAATACAGTTTTTTTATTTTTTTAAATGCAATACACACCGTTGATGCCAGCAAATCACCCAAACAAACAAACAGTGGAGGGAGGCTTCAGCAGACTACGTTGGATGCAGCGTGTAGGAGAAGTATAGATAAACAAAAGCAAGACAAGCTAACAAATGCCACAGAGAAGTGGATAGCTACAAACTGCAGGCTGATAAGTATAGTGGAAGAAGTCGGTCTGAGGAACGTTCTTAGGATCGCATCGAATGACGGCACGTATGAGCCTCCCTCAAGACGCACTGTCACAAGAAGAATACACGAGTTGTATGAAAAGGAAACAAAAGTGACGGCGTTACAACGTGCACCAACTGTTGCTCTCACTGGAGACTACTGGACATCGCTGGGTAACCATAATCACCTTGGAGTTACAGTGCATTATATTGATGAACAGTGGGAGCTGCATTCACATGCTCTGACAGTAATGAAAACAGAAGATAGACATTTTGCTGAAACGTGTGATTTTATTCATGTTGCGCAGCAGTGGAACGTTTCAAATAAAGTCAGCACACTTAGCACAGATAGTGCAAGAAATATAACTGCTACTGTGTAAAGGGAATACTGCTGTTAAAACGCACCTTATTTGTTTAAAGTGTTTGCAAACCAAATGTTATTGCACTTTTGCTCATATAGCAGTACTTTTAAAATAAAAGTGCGCAATACACTACTTTTGAATTCATTATTGAATTTTGCGCATAACAATGCGATTAATCGCAGAGAATCATGAAATTAATCGCGATTAAAAATTGTAAACGTTGCCCAGCACAAATTTTAACACAAAGTATATTGGTCAAAGCTCACAGAAGAGGATTTCTTGCATTACAATTCAAAAACTGATAAGAGCCTAAGTAATATTGAAATACCACTTGATGCAATTCTGTGTGGCAACATTAACTGTAAAAAAACAAAACCACCATCATGATATATGCATAATGCATGATAAAATTGTGAATTGTCTAAATAATGGCAGTGAATCATTCTGCAAAAAAAGGGCTAAACAACATGATCTTATAGGCCAGGATGAAATGAATATGTGTCTAAACTCCATATAGAGGCTAAAGAAGCTTTCAAAATCTGGGTTTTATCAGGAAAAGCAAGACATGGTCCAGAGTATGAACACAAGAAACACACAAATGCTAGATTTAAATATGCTATTTTGTGATGTAGCAGACACTTTGAAGTGGTAAACTAATTTCGCACATTAGGGTGTCAGACAGATGTGTCCTAGTGAACTGGTAGTAATTAAAACCGATTAGGTGTTTCCTTTAAAGTTCTTGATTGGACCAGATTGTTTTGAAGATATCGTAAACAACTTAACTTGAGAAAATGAGTAAAAGTCAAAATAAGTCTGAGCCTGAGCAGCCCAATGGCAAGGTCTTACCTCCAATAATACGATATATGTAGGATAAAGATAATCAGACTGCCAAACAATTGGAAGAATGGATAAAATTGGGGTTCTCTGGAAAAGGCAGTTTTAGCCTAAGAAAAATTAGTTAACAGTTACTGAGCCAGCCGTTAGGTATTGAGTTTCAACATAAGTTATAATTCAAAGAGGCTGAGCAGGGTCAGACAGATGGTGTTGGACGAATTTCCCAATTCGTTCTCTTTCTTTCTTAGACTTCGGATCATCCGATAGATCACCATGGGGTCTGCGAGAGAGCCCATCTGCATCGGCACTTTGCTTGCCAGCACGATACAATATTTTAAAGGAAAAAGTGGATAGTGCAGCAAGCCACCTGTAACTGGTTGCATCCAGTTTGGCAGATGTCAGGAGGTATGTAAGTGGATTATTGTCTGTTACCACTGTGAAATGATTTCCATACAAATAGTCATTGAACTTTTTTGTAACTGACCATTTGAGAGCAAGAAATTCAAGCTTATGAGCAGGATAGCGGGATTCGCTACGAGATAGCCCTCTGCTAGCATAAGCAATGACTCTGTCTTTTCCGTCTTGTTCTTGATATAACACAGCTCCAAGACCAGTGGAGCTGGCATCTGTATGCAGAAGGTAAGGCTTTTGAGGATCAGCAAAAGCGAGAATCGGTGCAGTAGTGAGTTTCTGAATTATGGCTCCAAAAGCCTGTTGACAATCAGGTGTCCATCGAACACCAAACAGCTCTTTGGGGTTTAAATATTGTCCTGGTTTTATGGTTAGGTTCAATTTCTTCTGTGTTGGTGGATAACCAGAGGTAAGGTTATGAAGAGGTTTGACAATACCGGAATAATCCTTTACAAACCTCCTATAGTACCCAGCAAAGCCAAGAAACGACCTCAGCTCTTTCAAGGTTTTAGGCACTGGCCATGTTGTGAGGGTAGCAATCTTTTCGGGGTCAGTTTCAACTCCATTTCGGGAAACCACATGTCCAAGGTAACGAACCGATGTTTGGAAGAATTTGCACTTCTCCAAAGACAGTTTTAGGCCAAACTCCTTTAGCCGATCCAGAACTTTCATGAGCCTTGCTTCATGTTCTTCTAAGGTGGGTGCAAAAACAATCAAGTCATCAATGAAGACAAGGACTTCCTTCAGGTTCATTTCTCCCATGCATTTCTCCATAAGACGCTGAAAAGTGCTTGGTGCATTTGTTATTCCCTGTGGCATGCGATTAAATTCCCAGAATCCTAAGGGACATACAAAGGCAGTTTTAGGTTTGTCCGCTTCCTCCATTTCAATTTGATAGTAACCAGATTTTAGGTCGAGCACTGAAAACCACTGTGATCCAGCTAGTGCTATGAAAGTGTCCTCCAGCTTAGGTAGAGCATAAGCATCTTTAATGGTTTGCAAGTTCAGCTTCCGGTAATCTATACAAAGTCGCACACTGCCGTTCTTTTTCCTCACCACCACAATAGGTGATGAAAAGGGGGATTCAGATTCGCGAATCACTCCGGATTCCAGGAGTTCTTGAAGATGTTTACGGACAGCGTCGATGTCTTGGGGATGAATAGGTCTAGGTCTGTGCTTGAACGGGGTTTCATCTGTAAGTTTGATGTGGTGAGTCACTTTATCAGTTCTGCCGAAATCAAGGTCATGTTTTGCAAAAACTTCTGGAATACTGCTGAGTTTTGTTGTAATGCGATCTTTCCATTCAGGTGAGAGTGGTGAGTCGCCAAAGTTGAAACTCATTTGTGGCGTTCGGGATGTATGATCTGATTTATCTGGATCGGCAACCATGTGTTCCTTGGAAATCACAGTCTGAATTGCACTCATCTCTGCGATAGCAGATCTAGCAGGGATGATGATGTCATGATCAGATTCATTGGTTATGACAACCGGCACTTGACATGGCTGAAACCTGGGAAAGTCAACAAGACATGATTTGACTATCAACCCACCAGGCAAGGGGAAAGAGGATGGATGCTCAATAATGACATCTCTTTCTGCCTGCCAAGAGTGTGTAGCTGCCATCCCTTCCACGACAACAGTTCTTCCTGCCGGAATAGTTCGAGAGGTTTTCCCTTGCATCCGGATAAAGCCATGATGACTGTTCAGTGTTTGTAACCTGTGCGGTCTTTTAATTAAATTAAAAGGAATTTTAAGGACCAGTTGTAAAGGTAAAAGATTCTAGGCTCATCTACGGAGCCCATTTTTTTCAAAGGAACCACTGAGAGTCACAGGTAAGTTTAAGCACAAGTTATATTATAATTCTTTTCTTTTTTAACAAACAGATTCCATTACATGCAAACTATTAAGTACAGTTCATAAGTTTCAGTTAGTTCATTTATCAAAAAGTTCATAACTCAATTCAGTTCATTAACCCATGTAACCCTCTGATCCAGATAGTTGTTTATTATTATTATTATTATTATTATTATTGAAGCACAAATTGCGCAACCAATCGCGGATTGCGCGCAACCATATAAATATCCGGGTTCGATAAGTCACTTCCTGTTTACATTCCACTGGACAGAAACTGAAGAACAGCGACCGAACGTTCTAAGCCGTAACTAGACCGTAGTTCTCGAAGCAACTGAACGTTCTAAGCCGTAACCAAACCATTGTCTCTTGAACAGCAGTCAGCGGTGAGTAATAGCAAGACTGACTTTAATTTAATTTATTTTCCAGCGGGCCTAGCATTTAGCTAGCTCCCGCTAGCTTAGCGGTTAGCGCTTAGCGCAGCTGGGTTGAATACATTATTTGTGTAGAGTTTTTATTTTAGCCCTGTAAATAATGAAAAATGAAAAATTTGTATTTATCCTTCAAAAGTTCATGTTCATTTATACTTGGGACCTTTTAGGTCAGGTTTTTTTGTTGACTCAGGGTTCCGGATCAATCCGGATCACCTGCGAAGGTTGAGATGGCGAGCTACAGGACGGAGCATTCCCTGGACCGCAATTCCCCTTCCTGTCCACAATATGTGTGGTAGGATCGAACAGAACTGAGCGTTCTGAACATATTGAGGAATGAACTGAACAAAGAGTTATGAACTGTACTGAGGAATGCACTTTTTGAGTTATGAACTTTTTGATAAATGAACTGAATTGTTATGAACTTTTTGATAAATGAACTAACTGAAACTTATGAACTGTACTTAATAGTTTGCATGTAATGGAATCTGTTCGTTAAAAAAGAAAAGAATTATAATATAACTTGTGCTTAAACTTACCTGTGACTCTGTGGTTCCTTTGAAAAAATTGGGCTCCGTAGATGAGCCTAGAATCTTTTACCTTTACAACTGGTCCTTAAAATTCCTTTTAATTTAATTAAAAGACCGCACAGGTTACACTGAGCATCAACAATGGGAAAAAAACACTTAGTGGTCCTATCTCCTTATAGCGCTGGTTAACATCAATTGCTCAGAGTCTGCTCACGGTATGGTCTGCAGTATGACATTTAAATCAACTCAAAAAATAGTGTTATCATGATTTCTAAAACGATCAGAAGACAAATTTTATTTCGTTTTTTATGGGAGGCCAAGAGCTAAATGTGGTAAACAAAGTGAGATATTGTGTCCTCGTATTGTAATGTATTTAGTTTTTATTGTATTATATGGACTCATGTGTCTGGAAATAAAGTTAAATAATAATATATGGGTCCACACCGCAGAGTGTTCAATCAACTCTTTTTGGAGAGTTAGTGCTTCAACACTAATTAAGTGTTATTATTGACTCTTTTTGGTGTTCAAATTGAACTCTTCTTAACACACTCTTCTTAGATTTTCTCACTTGTTGTGTTAAAAATCAACTCTCTCGAGGGATCATTTGTTAACAATACAAGTGTTAATCTTATATTAATACTGTAAGGTGTAATTCTGGCTCTTTACTAAAAATGACTTGGGGAAATAAAGTTTGCTAAAGGGAAGAGGTCATGTTTGTTTTAAAACACATTTATTTTAAAACTAGTGCACCACATGAACATTTTTCAAAACGTACAACAATATGGAACAATGTATGCTCTCTCACTGTCATTAGAGTAGTGCTTATCAAATGATCTTACATACGTGAGCTCCTCAACATAAAGAATTGAGGGAAGACTCTGGCATTCTGCGATGACTTTGTCCATGAAATATGAAGAAACCTCCCAGATACTTCGTCCCCAAACATCATGGAGAAATCCTGGTCAATCTTTAAACCAAAAAACAATGGTCATAGACAGGTTAATGGAGTATGCTTTGTATTTAGAAGGATTCAGTTTCCAAATATTTAAAATAAGATGAAATAATCTATGCATATCCTTACCAATCCAGGTGTGTCAAGGAAGTGATGCAAAACATCCAAAACTGAACATGTACTGGTTGCTCTCATCTTCTCTTTAACCACAGAGGTATCTGTTGAGTGTCGAATTGTAGAGAGCACCTTAATGAATAGTACATAACATATGTAGCACAATAAATAATGCATCTGCCATTTTTAAAGAGAACCTTAGACACAGGGAATTTAGTATAATATCACCATTGGAGTGCTCGCTCATCGCTTTTGTTCACCATACAGATTAATGTTATGTTGAGCTGTTTATAAAGCAAGGTTTTGGCGTCAGCTAATGCTAACATCTCACAACGGAAACACTGCTTAAGTCACAAAAGCTTACTTAGCTTAGGTAATAGCTCAATAGGAAAACTGTCCTTCAAACTTGTGTCATTGCAACGGTCTTTGCCAGCTAACGTTAGCATTAATGGAGATAACTAAAATGTATGAACCAGCTAAGGTTAAATTATCATTGAGTGTGGCGGTGGAGCACAGTACAACTTAAGGCTAACGGTTTCTCACCATGCCAGAAGAGAAATATCAAAACATATAGTTAACAGAAATTGACTTGCCAAACAATGTTAAGTCAAAACCAAGGTGAAGAGCACAGTCCGCTGTTTTCATGTCAGACTCGCTGGCTTGCTTCAGTCCGTGTACGTATGATGATGGGGCAGAGTGAATTTACACTTACAGTGTCACAGTCAGGTTGAACAATTCGGAGTTAATGTTACTACAATTACGCTTACAGATTTGATTTATAGACTCGGTTTGTTTTGACACCAACCATTTGTCAACTGAGTTAAATATAAGAGATTTGACTTCGTCCAGTGTATAATTATTTAATTGTTTGCTCAAATTTCTCCATCACCAAAAAATGAACTCTTCTCAGTTTGTTGTGCACAATACGCAACGTATTGCACCCCAAACCAAGACTACACCTGATGACATCACTGTGACATCATCAGGGTTATTTTCTCCAATTTCACAAATCTCCTCCACAACCGCAGCAGACAAACAACTGTTTGTGTTTAAGTTGCAGTCTCAAGTCCAAGCCCAAGCTGAGTCAACATGATGAACATCTAACTTTGGAGAGCTCCCTCCAGACAGGAGACATACTTCAACTATTCTCAAAGGCCGAGCAGCAGTCCTTGACTAGTAAACTGATGGAACTACCCTTTAATTTGGCATCAGTCTGTAATTAAACATGCTTTTTGTATTTCGTTATTGTAAAATTACACGTACATTCCTTTTTTTTCACATCATATAAAATTGTCAAGCGTGGCAGTTTTCATAACTCTGATAAAAGTTCTAGATTAAACTACCGTCTCTAACTTGGGAACTAATGAACAGACACACACACACACACACACACACACACACACACACACACACACACACACACACACACACACACACACACACAGAATTCTGTAATCATTTATTTGTCCAGCTACATCTCCCTGCTGAAGCCTATGGAAGTGTGTGTGTGTGTGTGTGTGTGTGTGTGTGTGTGCATGCACTCGCTGTATACAGTATGCATGCTTGTGCACTCACGGTGTCACACCCATGTTAACAACACATTTATTCTGATTGTACACAGTAATGACTGATTAATTATTCCCAGCTCCAATTATCATTCCATTACTGCCGCACACACACACACACTCACAAATGTCAAAAACACTTCCGTGTCGTGAGGAATAAGTGCCAGCAGTGATGCTACGCCACTTTCTGGGGCTAATTGAGGTTAATGAATGTAACTGGTAAGTAAAAACACATTAGCCAGAATAATTAAGACTAGCGTTGGTGTGAGCAACGAGTTCGTTGGGAACGCCACAGGAAATTACACAACCCGCTTTGTCAAGACGCTGAAATATGCGTTTCGATTGAGAATTCATACGCCGCCATTAAAGCGAAGCACCTTTCAGAGTTATCTATTTGTTTTAGCACCTGACAGATAATGACGGTTGATCTTGGCAGCGGATTGAGAAGATTGTTACAAGACAGGGAGATGGACAAGAGACAGAGGCGGAGAGACAGTCAGAAAGTTAGATAAACAGCGGGGAGACAGGGGAGACGCAGGTTAGTCAGGGGGGAATCCTGCACACCAATCCCAACCCTGGCACACACACACACACACACACACACACACACACACACACACACACACACACACACACTCGTCACACGCTTGGCCTAGAGACAGACAGAGAAAGATAGAGGAGGCTGACATTACATCCATTCAGATAAGAGAGCGCTGGGGGAGATAATAAACTAGCTTGGAAAGATAGACTAGACTCCCCAGATCAACGCCATCCAGCCCTGAAGAGAGAAGGCGAGAGGGTAAAGTTTTTTTTTCTTCTTTTGTTCAACTCAACAATGAAGTTTTCATTTGAGTTACTCTCAAAAGAAACATCTGGTTTAAACATGAAAACGGAATTTGTGGCCGGATTGAAAAACAAGTTTGCCGAATGTGTTGGACTATAAAAGTGAAAATCTTTTTGGACAATATTTACAGAGGCATTCTTTCTGTCCAAATGTTATTTCCCAGGCAGCTCCTCCAGTAAGAGTGAGGACATAAGCAGGAAGTTACTGGGGAAAGGGATGATAGAAAGTCTCCTACTCTCATAGACTGTAAGAAGTGGAGGTAGTCATAGTGACGTCACCCATTGGTTTGTGGACTGATCCTTGAATTCCGCAATTTTCGTAGAGATGTCATATACGTCTCTGGTAGCAACCTGTCAATCACAGTAGCCCCGCCCTGAAGCATTCTCTGCTTTATGGTCTATTTGACATTAAATGGACCGTAATTTACTAATTGAACATCATGCTGTTGTTAGATTCAAAACTTCTCAAACAATGGAAAAGCTGCCCCTCCCCCTCTGCTAAAATCAAAAGGTATTTAATAGCAATATATTCCATGGAACAGAGACCCAATATGTCGCACACAACAGTCTGGCGTTCCCCAGTCTAAGCTGCAATGTACTCCACACTAGGTCTGACGATTCCCGGAGATTCAGTCTCTTGTCTTCCAAGTGTCTCTGAAAAGTCTTGTATCAGCTCAGGGATTGGCTGAAATCCCTCGTACTTTGGTCGGCCTCTTCCTTGACCAGTTCCTCCTTCCTTCCTGAAGTCGGTATCCCTCATGGGCCCCTTCTATTACCTTATATGGTCGTGACCTGTAATTCCCTCTCTCACCTAACACTTAATACGTTTCAGCAAATCTTCTTCAGTGTTCAATACATTCAATGACTATACCTTTGGTTTAAAACTTCTACAAGTAAACATATTGTGACATATAATAGCCACCACTAGGTGTGCTTTTAAACATACTAGGAATGCTTTTAAACATAGATTTCTCACACTGTATTGAAGAAGACTTGAAACTAGAGATTGAGACCATAAACTCATGTTTATAATGTTTTCTGAGGTAACAAATCAAGTGAAAAGTATAGTCACTTTCTTATAGACTTCTATACAATCAGACTTCTTTTTGCAACCAGAGTAGTCGACAATAAACTCGTATTCACAATGTGACTACAACTATACTTCATTAAAGGAGCAGTGTGTAGGATTTAGTGGCATCTAGTGGTGAAGTTGCCGATTGCATCCAACTGAAAATACCGCTCCGCTCACTCCTTCCTGTCCAAGCGTGTCGGAGAGCCTTCTGGTAACCAGGCGGCAACCTCCGGTTTTGTCGAGGGAAGCCGATGCAGACATTCTCTCCACTGACCAGCTATGAGAAAATTACCCTAATTCTCTCTTGATTTATTACCTCAGTAAACATTGTGAACATGAGTTTATGGTCTCGATCTCTAGTTTCAAGTCTTCGTTAATACAGCATGATGTTCATTTATTAAATGGTCCATTTAAAGTCAAATAGACCATAAAGCAGAGTATGCTTTAGGGCGGGCTTACTGTGATTGACAGGTCGCTGCCGCTATACGCCGTCTCTACGTCACTCCTCCACATTCCAAATATGGTAAATTTTGTTATCGGTTGAGAAAAAAACCCATATTCCTAGATGGCAGTCCACAAACCAATGGGTGACGTCACAATGACTATGTCTACTGTAACAACGATAAAGGCCCTCTCTAGAGCCAGTGTTTGGTTTGTCCATTCTGGGCTACTGTAACATGGAAGTGCAACATGGCGGACTCCTTTAGGGGGACCCGCTCCCTGTGTAGATATAAATGGCTCACTATAAGGTGAAGCGATTCATAGTTTCAGGTGACTAATGAAAACAAAGTTGTGAATATCATATTCAATTTCTGTCAATAAATCCCCCTAAATCCTACACACTGTTCCTTCAATTATACATGTTCTTTATAATGATAATCTAGATACATTTTACATGTCATGGGAAAAAAAGAATTATTTCCACTGATCAAAATATTTGTCCTCTTTAGGCGTGTCAGTGTGCAGATACGTATCTGTGAATTTGTGTCAGTCTGTGTGGGAGACCTCCCGGCTGCTCTTCCATTGACTTTCACTTTGGCTGATACAGGATGTCAGTTTATCAGTCGATTGAATATCTACCAGCCCTTTTATTTATGACACGCTGGATGAAGTGTTGCTGCTCGCTTTCTCTTCTTCTCCGAAGAGGAGAGAGAGACAAGCCTTGTGTGCATGTGTGTGTGTGTGTGGAGGGAGGAAGGGGGAGGCGAGAGGGTAGAGAAGAGAGAGAGGCGGAAATCAATATATTTTTACTGAAAGCCCTTGTGTTGCAGGAACAGAGACAGGAAGGAAGGAGAGAGGACAGAGAAAGGAGGGGAAGGGGTCCGGGGTAAGGAAACAAATCGGCAAAAGGATGTATAGAAGGAAGGGAGAAAGCAGGAAGAGCTGTTTTTCTTGTCAGTCGTCTCTCAGCTGCCCTACTATTCAGAAATACTCAACTGGAGTCTGTTGTGGTTCTGGGCTCGAGCAGTGAGCGGCTTACACTGTAAAAAATTCTACTACAAACAGGAAACGCTGCCAATAAGAAAGAGCTGCAGTTGTCAACATTTTAATCCTCTTCTACATGAATTATTTTTTTTGTACGTCCTACTTTTTTGAAAGATTGGGGTTGTTTAATTGATGATATATCACACATCCCCACCAGGATGTGTGTGCCAGCACAGACCAGGAGGCAACCTCCGGTTCTGCCGAGTGAAGCCGATGTGTTCAAGCCAGCGTGCATTCTCTCTACTGACCAGCAGGGGGCGACTCCTCTGGTTGCAAAAAAAAGTCTGATTGTAAAGAAGTCTATGAGAAAACGACTCTACTTCTAACTTGATTTACTACATCAGTAAACATTGTAAACACGAGTTTATGGTCTCAATCTGTAGTTCCAAGTCTTCTTCAATAGACCATCCGTTAGTTGCGAAAAACAACAACATTGCGACGGTCCTAATCCAAGATGGTGACGGTGAAATCGCCGAACTTCAGGCTTGAAAACTGCAGTTTACAAACCAATGGGTGACGTCACGACGACTACGTCCACTCCTCTTCTACGGTCTATAGACCCCAATACAGACAATGTCATCGGAAATATGCGTGACCATATTGGTAAAGGAAGTGCTGTTTTGCCTCAGTCATCCAGACGGGTTTGCATCCTTTAAACAGTGAATTAAAACTGTTACCAGTATCAAAATGCCTGTTTGTTGCATATTCGGTTGTCAGAGTTGATATACCAAAAGCAGACTCAAGTAGAGGTATCAGAATAGGATTCAGGACGAGGTTTCAGTTGAATCTTCATTTATTTGGATATTCAACGATCACACCAGTGTCTACTAGTCTCCACTCGTCCACCTTTTTGACCTAGGCCCGGGGCCCATTCAAATATTAACACTGTATTGGTTTAACTAATTGATCTCACTCTTGGTTTGATTTGTATTCAATAACTAAATCAAATTCACTTACAGTTTAACAAGCAAAAACACAAGCAAATATTTATTTATCATGTGTATGTAAACCTGCATATACAACAAGACGCCCAAAAGGCTAACAATTCATGGAACAAATCAAGCTAATACAAGAACAAATTTAAAGGCTGAAGTCAGGCTTATTAACACAAAAATAACTAATAATTCGATTTTATTACAGAAAAACAAAAAAAATGGAAATTTGATAAATAAATATGTGGTAATAAAATAAATACATTCAAATCAATAACTTTCAAATGAAATAAACTGTAAATAAAATTTTAATTAAGTGCAAATGAAAATATAGCCTTATAATCGAATAAGCGAATTATATGCTTCAGCAGTCTTCATTTTTTGCATGGCAGAACCAGAAGTTGCTCTTCATGTCTGTGACAAATGAACAATAACAACAGTCACAACAGTCCATTTTTTGACAAGCCACAACTCCCTTTTTATGTTCACCTCTTAATGAGACACTTGGGCCTGCCTCTCAGAGACGATCAGATCCAGTCTGGGTGGAATGGGGGAAAGGCTCACTCTCAGAGTAGCCTCCAGTGTTGCTCTGAGTCTGTTTCTGGCTTTGGTCTTAGTTGTGGCCACACTGGAGAATCCTGATTCACACAGGTAGGTAGTCGTGAATGGGAGAAGGAGTTTCACATCCCTCAGTGCTAGACATGGGTACTCCTTTGCGACAGCAATCCAGAAGGAGCCCAGGTCCAGTTTGCCCCACTGCAACTTTAAAGTGCTGTCGGTGGAAACTTCCAGAAGCTGGGATTCCGGATGTGAGGACAAAGCAACATCATTTTCAGTGGGATCCACAGAAAATGGGTCCAAAATCCACATGTGTCCGTCTCTGGAATCCTCAGGAAAGTATTCATCAAACTTCTCTGCCAGTTGTGAGAGGTGCTGAGAGACTGAGTCACTGATCTTCACCTGAGGAGAGCTTTTCAAAATGTCAGACAAAAGTGGAAACATGTCCATCCTCTTTTCCTTGGCCCTCTTGGTCCACAAAGCTAGTTACCTCCTGAAAGCTTGAACTTTGTCTGCAACAACAAATATGTTGCTATTTCTCCCTTGAAGTGAGAAGTTCACAGCTCTACTTTTAATGAAGTTGATGGTTTTCACGCTTACATCCATCACCTCATGGAACTCTGGACATATTTTTTGCTGCAAGGCTTTCAAGGTGGAGAAAACAGTGGGTCCATTTAGCTTCTGGTGCTCGATGAAGTATCTGCTTGACGACGCCGTAATGCCTGCCAGTCATTGACGCTGCTCCATCGCTGCACACCCCAACATAGTTCTGCCAGCCAAGATCATTCTCAGTGAAGTAGTTATCCATGCAGCGGAATCATGAGCCGTAGCTCGAATTGGTAGCTCTCCACAAAATAGTATGTCTTTGTGCATACCGTCCTGGCGATAGCGAACAAAAAACCAGCAGCAGTGCAGCATTCGTGACATCAGTGGACTCGTCTAGTTGCAAAGAGAAAAATAGGCTACTTTTTATTCTTTCCAGAAGCTGTATGTCTGCGACACGGTGACTCACAGTGTCGTTTGAGAGTGGGATGGTCAGCAGCTTCTTTACAGCAGCCTCTTCAATCACCTCACGGCACATATCCACAGCGGCAGGCAGAACCAACTCATCCGCTATGGTGAATGGTTTCTTACTTTGTGTCACACGTCTGGCTACGAGGTAGCTGGCTTTCAAAGCACATTCGGAGTTGCCAGTCAGTGACTCGACAGACCTTTTCTGCATCTGTAGCCCATTTTCCTTTCTCTTGAAAAATGTCACCGGCTTTCCCACGAGCGTTGGATGTTTGGTCTCTAGATGCCGCTTTAGTTTTGAAGGCTTCAGTGCTTCGTTGGATAGCGTTAGCCCACACTCCTCACACTGGGCTCTCGGCTCTGCCTCGTTACCCCCGTTCACAGAGCCGTACTTAATGAAGTCAGGATTGTACTTGCGCAAAAAAATTGACTTTTGGGGTGGTTTGGCACCACTTTCGTCTTAATTTTTTCATTTTAAATACTTCTCCATAACTTTTGCTACAAGCTAGTGGCTGGCTGAGTGTCTTCTTCTGCTTATTGGATGCATTATCGTCACCAAGTGGTGAGAAGCTATATTGTAATTGAGCGTCTCATGGATAACAGTAATATCTCTGGTGTCTTCAATTGATAATCCCTTGCGTGCCAAACTGAACGTTTTTTGCAGCCCTCTAAGTGACGCTCGTGGCCCACGATTGGTTAAGAATCACTGCCCTACACAACATAACGAGCTCTCTTTTATACACCGGGTGACTCTAATTAGACCAGATATACCATCTACAGGTAAGTATATCGATAACAATGTATGTACAGTAAATAGTCACATGATTTCACCAACCCCAAAGATATCAATAATAATTTACCAATATTTACCATCCCTATAAATAGAGTAAATTCTGAACAAATAATTAATCTAAATAAACAGAGCAACACATATCTTTACTTAACCCCCACCCACAAGTCCCTGGGGAACTGTTTAGCCCGAACACCCTGGGAAGAGGAAACAGGCAGAGGTGAGTTGTTGCCATATATAAATGTACCTTTATCTTGGCAATATATATACAATATTGTTCTTACAATCTGGCAGGTTCAGTCACTCATTGCAGTTGTCTATTTGTTTTGTTTGCAGGGAGAACTAAAAGGAACATCTCTTTGTCCCAGCTGTGCACATGGCTCCCAGCATTCACAGTCCTACAATAAATAAATCCAATAACATTGTGTGTGTGTGTGTGTGTGTTTTCTTTGGTAACTTCATCACATCACATTTGAAATACTGTCTGCAGCATAGGTAACGGCGGGGCGTCGTTACAGAGACCCAGACCGTATTGCAACCAGAACCAGAACCAGGACTGAGCGTGGCAGACCCTGCTGCAGTAAAATGAGAGGTTTTCTGAAGGGAGTCTGGTGCTCGGAAACACTTTAAGTAACGCCAGTAGTTATTATGACCCTAACCACAATATTTTCCTCAACCTTTCTAAGTAGTTTTGTTGCCTGAAGGTAACTACTTTCTGTGAAGACCAACGTTTATTTTGAAAAGACTGAATGTAACGAGTGGAACTTGACACGTGTTGCTGGACGTTCATAAGAGAACGCACGGGAAAGAAAAGGAATAACATTTAGCGTACGATATCATATGAACCGTTGCATGAATACATGTTAATAAATGAGATGGGGTAAAAGATTACAGGAGACGGTTGAAACTAAATACAGGATGGCAAATATTAAACGGATTTAAGGATGCAGGATGTTGCTGGAGTGTAAAAAACTATTTGATTCACGTCATTAAAATTCACACGTCTTGTCCTACGACATAATGCATGGTGTCTGTTGGCTCATGCGAGGATTCCTCCGCTGTTCCTGAGTCAGTAATATGGCACGGTGGGCTCACGAAGGTTCCGCGTAGGGAGACAATGGCTCCCATAAACACACGCACGCACACACACACACACACACACACACACACACACACACACACACACACTTGGCCCGATGCTTCTCATAGTATATCACACCAAACTACTTTACTGAATTCTCTTCTATTATTGAATGAAAGCATATTACTGTCATTTTTCATTTACCGGCGAACGCAATCCACAGTAGAAAAAAAGTTCCTTTCTCATTAATTTCCCTTTGCAGAACGTGCTCTCCTCCCCTGAGGAATGGGTGGAAATAAGGCCGATAAACAATTTAGACAGATGCTCCATCAGAGCATGGCCGAGGAAGTCTCGCTGCTTATTCAGATCAGCTTTTTACATGCAACGCTAAGGTGGATGTGGAGGCATTTGATGATGGGACATTTAACGATTAACATGCTGTTAATCTTCCTGGGCTCTGTCCTCATGGGAGTCTTCCTTCCAAGAAGGCACTGAGATCATCCAACATGGACCGGACCAGCTGACAATATGCCCCAAATAGGTTTATTCCAGTGTCATCTTTCTGAAGTTTATTTAGTCATAGATGTGACCATTGTCAAATTAAAAAGCTTTGTATGAATACTAATAACATTTATCATTTGTGTTTAGCAATTTGAAATGTTACTTCTGCGTATTTGTGTGATATTCTCTTACAATCAGTGCGCCGAGCTTTGATTGGTCAGGAGGTGGTCATATCAGTATACTTGTTGTATCAAACATCACCCAGCATAAGTTGCCGCGGCGATCTTCCCCTGTAAGAAGTGAAACTGATTTGTTCTTTAGCTTCCTGGAGCAGAACGAGCGCCTTTAAAAAAACCTGATAGTGAAGGGGACAGTGCAGTTTCAATGATGCAATTTCAACACTTTTAAAAAGTAATGAATCACATTTTGTATGGCTTGTACAGCTCCTCAGATAACACACAGATTCATTGTGAATAAGCCCAACGATACGAAATTAGCACGTTACGATATTTTTGCAATATGGTGAGTTTTGTGGTATGAAACATTGTGAATTATTACCTATTTTAAACTGCATTTTTTTCAGTTTGTCAAGATTTGTTTTATCTAATAAGAAAACGTTTTCAGTCGGTTATTCTAATTGGCCTATAGCCAATAAACAAAAATATTTATTATCATCATCAACCAGTTTACTTATACTTTGTTTAAGTCATCTCATACATAATTCAAAAGATAGGAAAACAACATATTGTATCTATATTGATAAAACAACCTTAACGTTTGTTATCTTAGTGATGGTAAGGTATATAAAGTATAGAGCTAGTGGTGTAACGGATCATTGTCGATCCGTGACCCGTACAGATCCCCCATAACGGTTCGGCACACATGTGAACACATGACACAGTTTAACGTTAACCATCACAGTGTGAAATAAACTACTGATGATCGTTATCCACCAATATTCAGTAAAATATGTGATCAGTACATCATTTGTGCTTTTCTAGTTACTGATCTCTGATAATGTTACGTTGTAAAATTGACCCGTGTTAAGTTTGACAGGAGGAGCGCTGGTAACGTTAGCAGCACGGCTAACGTTTGGTTACATTATGATGCGTTCAGTCTCTGTTCAGTGTGTTCACATGTAATCTCGTAAAATGTAGTTTTGGTGAGAAACTTGAACAAACATAGTTGTTGTGTGAAGGAGATGTTTTCACAACAACATAAATAGATATTAGAGATGAATTAGCAGCTGTTTACACTAGCACTAATAATACATCATTAAAACTACCAATGACAAGATTGCTTTTAATCAATAAAATACAGACTTTTATTTCATTATCATTTGAGATGTGTGTTTTTATGAAGAAAAAAACCCGCTAGATATTACTATAACAAAGTTATTGTGATCCGATCTGTGATACGATCCGAACCGTCAGTTTTATGATCTGTTGCAGCACTGGTTAGAAGAAGTGTAAGGAAGTTAAACATCTATTTATGTTCTCCTTTAAACAACTGGATTCATTCGAGTTTCTCACCAAAAGTATGTTTGACAGACCAAAGTTTGGTTACGTCCACTTGTTCTCAATGGGAGAAGAGACTGTAAGGAGTTCAGTCAATAGTGAAAACACTATCCATATTCATATCTTTTTGTTTATTTACATAAATCTAAGTATAGCACAAAAACACAGTTTATGGCCTGGCATCATTAAACATTAAAAGACTCAAGCTATGTGTCAATTTATTTATTTACTAGTATATTTGCCATGAAGCCACAGATATATCTTATTTTTTCTGTTTCTGATGTTATGGACCGCTTAAAGTCTTACATGACTTTTAAATCCCACTCTAGAGTGATTGTAGTGCATGTAACTTTCAACCCTGGTGTGTATTTCCTCAAAGTGCAAACTCGATAGCCTGCAATACTTTTTTTTTTGCTTTTAGGGGGTAGAGGTGAGGAGTCAGGGAAGAAAAGCATAAGATGCAGTGTTGTAGAGGAGAGCGGATGAGGGAGGGGTGCTAGAGAAAACAGGTGACGATGAAAGAAAGAAAAAAAAAGAAAAGTCAGGAGACAGTAATGGAGGATAGAGAGGAGTCAACGAGAGAGAAAGAGAGGCTGGGAGTTGAGAAAGGGAGCCCTCCCTACTTTAAAGAGCCATGTCAGCCGGCGCTGATGGATGTGGTCAAACATCAATACGGTGTGAATGATGAGTCCTGGCACCACGTCGTTACACACACACACACACACACACACACACACATACAGGGCTACAGTACATTCACAGTTTTACGCACTCACACAGCACTTTGCAAAAGTGCCCCCCCCCTCCGTTTTTCGATCCCTCTAACCTCCATTCCAATTTCTATATTAAAATGTCTCCCATTGTTTTATGTGACTTGGCACATTGCTCCTTGCTCTCCAATGTCAGCGCGCTGATAAATAAGCAGATGTACAATAAAAGGCAGCGTTATCATACGCCGTGATGCTCTGCGGCGACGCGCTTCCCTCTCATTCCGAGGCTCGATCCGTTTTCCGTATGAGAATTTGGCGTAAAGCTTACCTACTCGTGTCACGCATGCAAGTCATGTGACATGTTGCCTGGCTCGACCTTCTGTCTCTGGAAAGGATATTTGGAATATTAATGCTAAACGCTAATATTCAGGGCTGTGCATGTTATAGGTGTTGACTTAAAGGTTCTCTATGTGACATTCAGAGCATTAATATAGCAGCAAACAACTATTATCCATGTGAAGATATAGCGGAGAGATGACTATTAAGCCTCCTTCCCTCTGTGCGCGTGCTTTTAGTGCACGTGAGTCCTGTGCGGTGCTACAGTTCACAACGGCCACATGGTACATTTTGTACTACCTTGTAATTTGCAAGTGCCTTCATCAATTCAAGTCTTGATTGTAAAAAGAAATGTTACTTCTTGTTACAGAAATAACATTTCTTGTACAACGGTTACAGCTGATAACGCCGTCCTGAACAATGACGTCATCGTGGAAGCGCAGCGCTCCCTATCCTGTTCCTTCTCAAGTAAACACTTTTGCCATTGTTTCCACCGTTAGCTTCTAGCCTTCGGCCAGGAGGCAACCTCTGAAAAGTGAAGCCAATGCAGAAGTGCCTTAAACTTGCATTCTCTCTAATGACCATCAGCAGGAGGCGACTCCTCTGGTTGCAAACATAATTCTGGTTGTATAGAAGTCTATGAGAAAATGACCCTACTTCTCACTTGATTTAAACATTGTAAACATGAGTTTATGGTCTCAATCTCTAGTTTCAAGTCTTCTTCAATTCAGCATGATGTTCATTTAGTAAACGATGGTTTATTTAGATTCAAATAGACCATATGTTTATAGGCAGTACATAATAGTACCTAGTGTTTGACAGGTCTCTACTTTATCCCTTTCACTGTGTGTTTTCACTTCATAAAAGTTATTGGTAACATTTTGGTCGCATAAATAATAATTGGGTTTTGCTTAGCTCCACCCTGTCTGGTTGCAAGAAACCAAAATAGTGACGGCCCAAAAACACTTGCATTGAATGTATGCCATTATCACAACCTGATAGAATTTTTTTTTCTGTCTGTGAAGAATTACACAAACATTTTGGAAAATAATGCAACAACAGACTTATTATTTCCCCCTCAGACTAAAAAACTGATGAGTGCAGCTATTTTTTGTGCGCTCCCTTTTTCTCTACCCCTGCTGTTCATTAGACATAGGTAGCAGTAGTCATTTATTTCTGTCCTTATTGACAATCTTCCAGAAAGAATTCACATAAAATAAATTACAAAAAGGCATTAAATAATATATAAAACACTTTGTACCACCTCTGAATAAAATTGCGAGGCAAATGACTTTGTGTTTTGTAAATTATCTGTGCAGACATCAACTAGATCACAAAATGTTAAACTAAGTTTGTTGGCTGGTTCTTAATAAATTGATCAATTTTCAATTATTCTTCGTGGACGGAAAATTGAATTAGTGTTGTTTGTGTATGTTTCCACACTGTAGTTTAATGTATGGAACTATGAGAAAACAATACAGCAAATACAGTTCTGATTTGATTAGTTTTGCAATGCTTTCAGAGACATGTCAGTTTTTACATTATTTATGTGTGAGTGACCAATTTAGGATTATCATTATGATTATCACACACAGAAATGTATTTTAATACACTCACTCACTAATTTCATACACTTTCTATTTTAACATTCATTGTAATTCATTTATACTTGATTATTGATTTGCCGATTACCAAACATTGTAAACTTTGTTTCGTCACTACTGCACTTTTAGTGTCACGCAGATTCCTCTCAAATCATATCGACTTTTTCAGATCTTCAACAACTTTTGGCCACTGTTGGGAAGAAATCATATATTAATATTGTTTTAAAAATCTACCAAGTCGAGGGAATTTTACAGCCTCTCACTTGACAAACGTTCGATGATTCTTGCGCATAATGACGGCTGATTTCAGGGAACTTAAACCTACTACAAGTAACTTTCATTTTGTTTCGATTTCAGCGCTCCCTGTGGACCAAAGCGTATTTCGGAGCCAGCTCTGCTCCTGGTAAAAGGATCTGCTGTTGCCGGCTGCAGAGCTCCACCTCCTCTCGCCGAAGCTCCGACTGTAGCTTGAAGGTGAGGGGGTCAAAGCCGGAGCTGGGACTTTTTCCCAGGGCTGGTCGCTGCTAGAGGCCCGCTGGAGTCTGAGCTGAAGGAGTTATAAACCTGCATGATTTAATTTGCTTTTACCAGGAAACTGACCCGCTGTCCCTGATAACAAGCATTGAGAATAACTATATAGACGTAGACAATCTTCTCTCTGATGATATTGTTTACTGATGTAGGTTATATGGAGGCATCAATATTGAATTGAGACTGTTCCATAACCAGTTAAAAGTTCCTAACAAGAACATTAACACGCCAAGCCATATCTTTCTCATTTGTGAGTAGTAAGCCATGGTCGAAGTATTCAATGCTTTTCTTAGCATCAAAAAATACTCCCACTGTATATTTAAGTAGTTCTACCAGTTCTAAAACCATATTCCTTTTTTACATGAATAAATCGGTTTCCATCATCATCATCCATTAGAGAGGACGTGTCCTTTGTCTCAGAGGTGTTTCGTGTCTCTGGTTCACAAGGTGGAGGTGTGACGCCTTGATGGATCACTTCTGCACTTTTTCCTGTTTCACTTTCTCCTCTCGCGCTTCGAAAATATTGAGGAGGCGAACAACGCCACCGACTTTTAATAATCCCACGGATTTAACGGGTTGTAAACACGCGGTTGTAAACACACCAGTTTAATCAAAACCGCTGTCGCTCTGTTTGTTTACCCGCAAGTTTATTTGTAACGTGTACGTTCTGCTTGATTTCTCCATTTCTGCGGCGGCGCTCCCAGAGTTCTGACAAGCACTGTTTCATCCCAGTGTAATTGCATACGCAACCCCCTTCCCTGCCTATAATTACTCACTTGCTTCATCACGCCAGGGACACGAGAAACAGAAAATGACCACATCTACCATTTCCAGCAGTGTGTGTCATCTTCATCGTGTCCCTCCTCCCTCCTTCCACCTCCTCAGCCTCTGAAAATGCCTCCGCTCTCATTCGTTAGCATAGCACACCTCCTTTCTCCGCTCAACCTCGGCCTCCCATCCATCACGGCGGGACCGAGGCAAATGGAGCTTTCAGCTGAGTGGTGATAAGGAATCGCAGCCACATTAAAACATCTGTCACACCTCCGGAGCCACGCGCACCCGGCGATACTCGAGGAGTGAGAGGAATTCAGACAGGAAGAGGTGCAGGTAGAGCCTGTATGGACCGTGGGAATGCTCACATTTCTGCTTCAACTCCACCTTTTAGATTTAATTTCCTTCTTCCGCCTCCCCTCTCTTCCAACCTTATTCAACATTACACACTTAAAGTTGTCAAATTAATTTTATACGCATTTTTTTGTTATATTTTTGAAGTATTGTTATTGTATGAATGGTTATTTATCCAAGGCACAGTTTGGTTTTGAACTTTTATTATCTACGCAGGCTCTTTTAAACATGCACATCCTGATTTGTTGCTGATTGTTCATAAAAAAAAGTAGCAGTTTTTAAAGCTGGGGTAGGTAACATGGGCGAAACCAGCAAGAAGCATAGACTGTATATAAGAAGTAGTCATTGTGACGTCACCCATTGGTTTGTGGTTTGGTGATTTCGCCATCGCCATCTTGGATTACAGCCATTGCCATGTTGTGGTTTTTTCCGCAACCAATGAATAGAAGTTACCATATTTAGTATGCGGTGAGTGACGTAGAGACCCCGTATACGGCTGTGGTAGCGGCAGCAACCTGTCAATCACAGTAAGCCCGCCCTAAAGCATAATCTGCTTTATGGTCTATTTGACTCTAAATGGATCTTAATTTACTAAATGAACATCATGCTGTATTGAAGAAGACTTGAAACTAGAGATTGAGACCATAAACTCATGTTTACAATGTTTACTGAGGAAATAAGTTAAGAGAGAAGTAGAGTCATTTTCTCATAGACTTCTATACAACCAGAGGAGTCGCCCCCTGATGGTCAGTAGAGAGAATGCAAGTTTGACGAAGACAAATGTAAACAAACATGGCTATTGGTAGTACTCACAGCTTTTAAGCTGGCAGTTTGTGGAATAATTTTTATAGAGTGCTGAATGAAATGTTTGGATGGGATTATTACAGTGACAGCCATTGATACCAGATGTTTGATCTGATTTATTGCTGTCAGGATGTAAAGATGATTTGAACAAATATGACACATCACCCACCTTGGCTTTAATGTAATACGGATCATTTTTTAGAGTTTTATAGAAAACCTTTGTGTCTAACACTAGATAAGAATGATGAAACCAGTAGTTGGGGATAGAACCCAATAGAAATATATATATTTTAAAAAATAGGCTTTCTAGCACCCAATTGGGAACCAAATAATAATAATTGGTTCTGCCTAAAACACGGCAATTGAACCCTGTAGGTTTGAGTGTGTCCTTCCTTCCTTTCCACCCCACTCTGATTACATTATATGCCCCTCCTCACCCCAAGTAAGACCCCACCTCAAAGCAAAGACCACTTCAGCAGTTGATATGAATTTCAGGATGAAGCTTTATTGATCGGACTTGTGAATTAGGAGTCACAAACACATACATAATGTACATATACACACCTGCTTTTTTATCTGTTCTCCTGCTCAACCATGCCAGTCTTGTGCGCACACACACACACACACACACACACACACACACACACACACACACACACACACACAATGGAAATTCATGGAATGAACACACTTAAAAAAAAAAAACTCTTCAAAGAACAATAATACAAGTCTCCAAAGGACAATGCAATTATAGCCTCACACAACAACAAAAAAAATTACAAATTCACCAAGATACAGTACTATCTATAATTACTTACCTGGCATGTTTTATTGACTTCAATGTCTTTTGGGTAATCTTTGTGCTAGAGATAAAGCCACACAGTACTCGGTGCATGCTGTGTATTTAGTGTCTTCATCTCAGTCCAATTGTTTTCCTGGGAGGGAGCTTAATGCAGCTTCAGTTTTACATTCTCAAAGCGTTTTTTTCCAGTGAATTAGCTCGAGGTCCTTTCCGCCGCTCTGTCCGGTCGCTTGTGTTTGTGCCCAATGAGTGATCAATGCACAGCTACAGCTGGTTGAAGGGGACCAAATCCATTGAACAGTTGATTTGGTTCCATTTTACCAGCTTTAGCAAAGCATTTTAGGGGCGAGTCCTGTCCAAGAGTGGAACAGGAGGAGGAAGTGAACAGACAAATGTGGGACCTGAAAGAGACAGAGCGAGAAGGAGGAAATGATAAGAAAAGGGGTCGTCTCATACACAAGTAGCATCAAATAAGAACTCGATGTACACACACAACGCACACATACATGCAGAGACACAGCACGCAAACGAGTATCGGAGGAGACGTTGCCCTTGAAAGCAAGTGTATTGCTGCATAGAAGACGCAAAGATATACAAATAAAAGGATTTAAGAAGGAAGAGGAGGTTTAAAAAAACGATGGAAGGAGACTAGGAGAGAGTGTGCGAGGGGGGAGGAGGGATATAGGAACAATGTGGCTGATGAAGAAGAGATGAGAAAAAACAGGGAGCAGGGCCCTGAGAGATAAGAGAGGAGTGCACATAAGCGATGGCTGCAGACAAACTTGAGAAAACAATGAATTCATCACCCGACTGCCAATACCGCTAATGAAGCCAGCGGATAGGACAGCGGGGAAAATTAACTCTCATTGACCTCCACAGCGGCGTGCAGAACATCGCTTTCTCGCAAAGCTAGCACACTTCCTCTCCGTCCCTCCTCCCGCTCTCGCCCGTGTCTCTGGGCGTTCTCGGCCCTGCGGTTTAGGGGGCCGTTCAGCCCCACTGCTCGCCCCGAGATGATGTACTCAGCAGTGTTCCCGCTAAGCTGCGCGGCTCCACTCATCCTCCGTGGAACTCGTTCATTTCCTGGTTCAATTATCCCAGCTAATCATTTAATCGTTAGGAAATAAAGTGTGTTAACAGAGGCTTAGCCTTGGAATCCAAACTATTGATATATTTGTCTGGATTTTTCTTTTTTTTTGCACAACTGACCCAGCTTTTTTGCATATCTAATCCAAAACCATTCCTTCCCCTTTAGTAGACTAAAACTTGATTTAAAAGCTTAAAGCTGCTATATTGAATTGTTATGTTAATAATTGATCAAATGACTATGTGTAATGTAGAAAGAGTTGCTTTTAATGACTGTTTTAGCAAAGTTTTGGAACTGACATCAAAGCTGTTGATGTCTGCTTTTCTGACTTTAACAAAAAAAAGTTAGCACTGAATTCTGCAGCTACCACCTACGCAACTAGACGGTTTTGACTTGGTCTCTGATAAACCCACAGTACAGAATAGCTGTGCAGCACCACATAGCTGACAGCAACTATAGCAGTGAAGCGGTGAACACAGTGGAGCATTTAGCGGCTAAAGAGCCAGAGATTTTAGTCGTTGGTGAAAGTGACACTGAATGAAGTTACCCTCATCACGCACCCATGAACACGACAACAAATGCATGACAATGTTGCTAAATGGATGATGATGTGTAAATAAGCGACTGTTAGCCAGTACGTTCCCCATTACGACTGCTTAAAGGTCACACGTCGTGCTCATTTTCCGATTCATACAAATATTTTGGGATTCTACTAAACACGTTTAGATACATTATTTTTGCCATTCAGTCCATCTGAATACACCCGTGTCACCCTCTGTCTGAAACGCTCCGTTTTAGCACCGTCAGAGTTTGCGGTCTTTTGTATAGTTGTGACATCACAACCTTTCCGGTTAAGCCCTGGCGGCTTGTTTAAAGGCACGGTTTCTGAATAAGGGCTGGGTACATTTCTCCCCGTATTGATACTATTACAGTATTTATATAACACTTAGACCGGCTTTGTCATAGACAGATATAGATAGATAGTTTACAGCTTGTTTCTGCTGCCCCTAAAGTGTCTAAACAGTTAACTAACTAACTAAAAAAATAAATAAAAGTAGAGTGTGTGTATCAAATCTTGATATATCGTCTTCTTCTAATCCTACATACATGGGCCTGCTGCCACAAAAACTCACTGGAGCACCAAATGTGGATTAATCCACCGCTGAAAATAGTCCCGACAAATGTACGATATCCTCAAGTTTGAGTAGCGTTTGTTTAAAAAAGGTAAATGTGGCATCGCAGTTGTAACCTAAATCTATAGATGTGTGTGTGTGTGAGAGAGAGAGAGAGAGAGAGAGA
Source organism: Cebidichthys violaceus (assembly GCF_023349555.1). NCBI lineage: Eukaryota > Metazoa > Chordata > Actinopteri > Perciformes > Stichaeidae > Cebidichthys > Cebidichthys violaceus. The sequence continues at coordinate 16,109,206 of NW_027176816.1, forward strand.
GAGAGAGAGAGAGAGAGAGAGAGAGAGAGAGAGAGAGAGAGAGATTACACTGTCAGCCCTGTATCAAAGCTGTCCACCTTTTCTGGAGATAACAAATACATCAGCCTCACTGCACACAAATCACATTCAGAAAAAGAAATGCTTAAATACTGGCAGTGCATGTAGGGAGCTAAGGAGCAAGACAGGGGCTCATTCACTCGTTCTCCCCCTCTCCTTTCATCTCTCTCTCTTTTGTTTAATAAACTTGTCACCAGAGATACAGACAAATTGATGAGGGGGATGCATCCTTGACTGAGAAAAAAAAAAAGAAAAAGAAGAAAAGAAAGCAGGCTGGAAAAAGAGAGAGGGGGAGAGAACGTAGAAAGTGTGAAGTAGCACACAGAGGAGGAGAGGACGGAGCTTGCGTGGCCTGAATTCTCCACCTGTCCCAGAGCTGCTGTTGTTCTACCTCTGCAACATGCAGCACTGCAGTGTGTGTGTGTGTGTGTGTGTGTGTGTGTGTGTGTGTGTGCTACCAAGCATAAACTGTACGGATGCTCAAGTGTGTGAATGTGAATGTGCCACTTTCGCGGACAATGATCTATGAATGTCCACATAAAGATGGACGGCTCCCTTCCTCCATGTGTGTGTGTGTGTGTGTGTGTGTGTGTGTGTGTGTGTGTGTGTGTGTGTGTGTGTGTTCAAGCGCGAATATCAACTTCAGAGAGGAGAGAGCGCTACATGCGAAATCCTTTTCATAGCAGGATTTTCAGCAGATTAGGAAGGGAGTCCATGCGCTTCACTCCGGCAATCCGTGGCCCACACACACTCATCAAACGGGACGACACCCTCCTTCAACCTCGGCGCACCTCGGCTCAGATCCGACATCAAACAGAACCATTACACCCGTAGCGGTTTTTTTATCGTTAACCTCGCCTTCAGCGAGTGCTCTTTCAACTTGACACTGTGAGGCAGCTCCGTCAAGATCAGATGAAGTAAAGGCGGCGTGCGTCCGTGAGTCGAGCGGCGCCGGAAGCTCGGGGGAAGTGGGCCTGTATGTGGGTCAGGGCCGCCTGCTTGAGTGAGGCTGCTACTGTAGGTGCCCTCTATCCTGCGTGGTTGGAGATAGGGCTGGCTACTTTGTCTATTCTGGGACCGTGCTGTCCGCTGCATTCCTGCCCTTATATTGGAGACAGCCGGGGGGGGGGGGGGGGACAGCTGGAGTCATAGACGTAGTTGTAGAGACAGTCAGGGAGTCATAGTGGGAAGGTCAGCAGGGGTGCGAGGGGGGGGACTCACACGGCACAGGTGGCGTTACAGAGCAGCTGCCAGCCCAAAACGCTCCGCAGGATGAGTGACACTTTAAAAACCGGTCCCGCAGCGGGCCCCCGTCTGTCTCGCTCAACGTGATATTTTCATTTCAGATGTATAGCCCGACATGGGAGGGGGGGGGGGTTCTCTCTCTCTCTCTCTCTCTCTCTGTCCTTATCAGGACAAGTGACTCTCACTCAACGGCTTACTTGGCTGTCAGGGCCTCAGCTCTACATTCCCCTCGCCCCTCCCCTGACGGCATCACTTCCTGTCACGTCAACACCACCGAGACCGACTCCCGACGACAGAAACCCTCGACGGTATGTTGCAAAAAAAGCCATTTAAAATCCACTTAAAACCGCAATAATCTCCCGTAATGCAGCCTTCAAATGAAGCGGACTCAGACTAAACCACCGTAATGGAGGCCCCCGCTGTGCGCGTCTGATGGAGATGTTTGCCGGTTGGTAATTAGCTTAATGCAAAGCACAGTATAGTAATGAAACAAGTTGACCCGTGGTCAGGCTGTAAACTTTATCTCCTGTGGCTGGCCGTATTTATTCTCCTGCTAATTACCCGCTGACTGGAGGCAGAGGGGGGGGACAGTGGGACGTGCATATCAAACCTGCGCCCACGAGATGTTCAGGGTGTTGCCAGGATCTCTCGGAATTGTGATGAGCATTGCAGAGAGCGGCGTGAAAAATAAAAAAGTCCATCAGGAGAGACAAGGCTGTGAGGCCCCTCTCCCCAGCGAGGCCCCCTCGTCGTGCAGGTTAGCGGCACCAACGCTGCCGCAGTCCACTGCAGACACCGGCTGGCTGGCTGGCTGGGATCCTCCCCCCCCCCCCTCCCCGTCCTCCCCCTGCATTCGGACGTGAGCAGCACCCAGTGGCTGACTCAGCACTATCCCCCCCCCCCGCCTGATTGGGTTGATCAGGGAAGGAGACAGGCGCGTAACGGGACCCTTTATCCTTCGCTCAGCCGCTTCCTCACTCCACTTTTCTCCTCCCCCCCCAAAGATAAATACACGTCCGTCGGTTAAAAAGCGCTTCCTGACCTTGTGCGGCTGCTCGGCTCAGGTGTCAGCGCCATGGCTGCCGACGCTGCGCGGCGCTGAACCGTTTTCTCTTTTCTTTATCAGTCGCCTCGGCCCTCTCAGGGTCACCGCAGTCCTGCGACGATAAGCATCTCCTCGACGTTAGCTACGGCCACAATGTGGTTCATATTGTGTAGCAACTTTTGACATTATCTCCACAGACACAAACAGCCTGCTTGACCTTGTGTTCATACTTCCAAACTCTCGCTCTCTCCAGCGTGCAGTTCTGCTCATGGTCCTTAAACGCATCTCGTCGGGATCTTTAATGCCTCTGTAGGACGTTGTTAAGCGCGTCGGCAGCGCTCATACTTTGCGATTATTGCGGTGTTTATCTTCCGCCGCTCTTGATTTTACCTCACAATGATTTAATCCCCAAAGCGGTTTTATTCCTTAACCTTTTAATCTAACGGCAACACCCTTAAGACGATCAATACCTATTTAGATGATATATTTAATTATATCCTCTCCTCCTCCCTCGCGCTCCCTCCCCTCCTTTCTCTGTAGACCACTACAACACACAAACAGGGTTTGACTGACTGTCATTTAGCCTTTTTAAAGAGAGAACCAGCGTCTGGATTGTCCGTTAATAGAACCTCGTTGGACTCTTGGGGACTTTGTCTCTTCTTAAGACTCTGCAGAGGTGAAATTCCTCACATTAATGTAAGAAAGATGGCACTGCAAGTGTCCTTAATGAACCACTTTCCTCTGTAATTTCACCAAATATATATCCAGAGAGTCTTCAAACCAGAACACTGTTCAGCAAACACGTGTATGCTAACCAGCTGGGACCTGTCTCCACCACAGCAGCACACCATCAATAACTGTAATGAGATTAAAAAGCCCAAACGTCGCTGTGCAGTATGTGATTTTTATGTATTGGAAAACGCTGAGGTGTGGCTTCCAAACTTGGAACGGAAGAGGTGTCTAAAGATGCCCGGTACGGCCGACAGCCGTAATTATGTGCTCGTAAACTAACATAAGGATGTAAAAAAAATATATGCAAGCCGCTAACTCCATGCACTGTCGCTGAACTTCTTGTCAAAGCAGAACAAAGGGAGATAAACGGGGAAGACGACTCGGGTAGAAAGAAATGATGGGAGAAAGCTTCAGTTTCTCAAGTGGAAGGAGATTAAGAGAATGAAGGGCACGGCGGAAGTTAAATGAAACAATTCAATTTTTCCAGAGAACTTTTTTTTTGTTCTCAGACTGAGCGACATTATTAAAGACGTCATCTCGTCTTTTTGGGGAATGATGTCATATCCATGTGGCTGCCAAACCGCAGCAGACCTGCCTCCTGTCTTTACCTTTCTTTCTTTCTCCCCCCCTTCTCTCTCTCTCTCTCTCTCTCTCTTGCTACACAGGCTGATTCTCACTCTGAGCACGCTCCATACCCCCCCCCCCCCCCCCCTCCCTTAACGAACCACCGCCACCACTTAGGTATTTTAGCCATACATTCATTTACAGGCCGCGGCAGGGGCCACAAAGGGGGTGTGATATACGCTCTGTCGCGAAACAAAAAAAATCCAATGCAGTTTATGTCAGGGGTGTAAAAGATAGCCACGGCTGACACGATGTTTCGATTGTGAGGGGAGTGGGACACCCCACTCAGAGAGTGCACAGAGAGTGAAAGGCTGCATTACGACTGTGCTCTGTTCTAACTTGGGACAATGGGGATCGAAAAGAGGCTCGGGCTAGTTAGAGCCGGCCAGATTAGAATCTGTGGCAGATCAGCGTCTCGGTCACTTGTGTAAAGACGAGATGTGTCGGGGACGGGGGAGTGTGATTAAAGTGAGTCAACAAAGCGGTACGCTTGAAGGCAAAATGCGCTTCAGTGTGGATTGAGAAAAGGGAGTCAGGCGGAGCCTAAAGTGCAGAGTGGACTTTTTCATTGATTAAAGATGAATATCGCTGTAAAGTTAAACATTTAGACAAAACAGGGCTAAATAACGAAGGGTGTAATGCAAAACGAGTCATTCATAATGACAAGTTTTTATTATCCACACCGGGAGATTATGATTGTTTTTGGGCATTCATGCGTGCATCTCTGTGTCTGTCCACAAATAATCAGGACTAATATTTGTTGTGCTCATTTATGACTGAAAAACACGTGATACACTTGCGGTGTAGACAGGGAGGGGGCGGGGGGTAATCACGGTTCACACAATGTCATTCAATCAATCATTAGCCGTTGCAGATACACCTGGCAGGGATCTACACTCTACTCTGCAGCTTTCAAGCATCCTCTATTTAGCGCATTGTTTTGGTTTCACGGCTTTGCAGCTTTACTGTTTTATCCTTACTGCTCTTAGCAGACAGACGTTTTTTTAAGAAGAAGCTCTAAAAAATCCTGCTGTACATTAAATGCCCGGCACCAAATAGCAGACTGAGTTATTGATTGTAGCTACTGAGCATCGGCAGTCAAACAGACAGATATTTCTTTCTCTGGAGTTGGTGGAGACCAAAACGGAGCTAGAGGAAGAATGAATGTTGGGTTCACATTCTTCAGGTGGATACAAACACAACTGTGAATACTAATGTTGCTCCGTATCTGCTAGACGTGAAATTAGCAACTGTTTGCCATATTGATTTTTAAACTGTCATATTTCAAAGTTGTGTGTTGTTTATGGAATTAACTCGCAGATGCTCCGCTTATAATAAGACCGAACCTTTCTTTGGATGTCAGTTGTTAATTGGCATAAAAGGCCAAACTGTGGCCTGCATCAGACCAGGTAAGGTTTGTTTTTAGCCTAACCGATTGCCAGAAATGCCTTTTGCTGCCTAAGCAGTTGATCCTACAAGCCCGTTAAAAGGAGTTAGCAGTCAACCGTCAGTGACGTCGTAAAACAATCAATAGAATATGCGTAAAAAAATTGCTTATCACCAAAAACACAGTAAGTACTTAAGCATACAGTCCTAAATGAGCACAAAATATATTTGGCTGATGGGTCCAGCAGTATGGAAGATTTTCTACGGACAGACGTACGCACCCACACACACAACCGGACACATGATCCTCCCCAGGCTTATACGCCTGTTACTACCTTGCAAATTAAGACTTAAAAATATATGATGCATTGTCACGGATACAACTAACCAACGTAATATAAAGCAGTTCAAATTAGCACCACAGGCCCCAACAGTATAACGACAGTGGCTAAAGTTCACTTGTAACGGGAAAACTTTGGTATACTTATACTTAACCTGCAGTAGAAGATCAGAGTACTCTTTCCCTACTGTGCTTTTTGAAGTGCATATGTTATTAAAATTCGTTCTCCTTTTCTTTCCACCTCTCCCCCCTCGTTCTTTCCACTTCCTCCTCTCCTCCTCCTCCTTTAGGGGACCTTGTGGCCGGGGCCAGAACGCCCTGCTGCCTCGTAGCTTTATTGTTCCCATAACAAACCACAAGAGTCCAGGAGTCCCTCCCTCCCACCGCTCTGACTCTGCTTCTTGAAGCTTAGTGTAGCCCTCTTAGCCGAGTGTCCGGCCACAAACCAACGAGTGGAGACACATGAAAGGAACTCAGATCCGACCATAATACAACATGGAAATATATTATGTTACATGTCACACAACGTCCTGGTTCAAGCAAGCAATAGGGGTTATTTTTTATACTGCAAATAAGTCTGCTTATGTTCATATTTGAGACAGCCATTTTTAAAGATATACATCTTCAGGAGAAATCAATGGGCTTGGCGCGAGTGATACAGACTATGGTAGAAAAATGTACACACAGACTCAGGCCTCTGGTCCTACATTGTATTTAAACAGTGTTTGTGTGATTGTTTTCAATGAGAGTGAAGCGTTTTGCATACCGCTTTAGTGCCTTGCGTTGGAAAAAAACAAAAAAAAAAACAACAATTCTTTTTTTTTTAGCATTGTGGTGACTTTTACTGGATAGCTTGAAGACTTTACCATCCGTAGTAACCATGATCTGAACAGAAAACAGCTCGTGGCCAATAGTAAAAAACTCAAGATTTTGGGTAAGCAGTTTACATATTTTTTAAATGTACTATTAACTATTAGATGGCATCATTCATGGTTTGTGTAGCTAACGTTTGCAGTCATATATTTCATTGCCTGCAAGAATTAAAACAAAAAAAAGAAGCACCAAACAGCAAAAAGTTCCGGACGGTTGGTTATGATTTAGAATATCACCATCCTTCTGAAATGACATGTATGACCTCGCTGACTAAGGATATTTATATCCAGTGATTTCCTGGAATAACTTATCACAAAATGATCATTAAAGCCAAAATAACAACGACCAGTCTGATTCTGACACTGACGAATACTTCTCAGGTGAGAATGTGATCCTATCACGGTAAAGTGCTATTGTTGCTGGAATCCGACTGGTGGAGAAAAAAAACGTGTCCACCCCGGCGGATGGAATCCCTCCGAAAGGAGACCATCACTACGACAAAAGCCCGAGGGCCATACGCAGCCCACTCACTGCTCTCTAAACCTATAGTTCCTACAGTTGCCCTCCCTGCTGACACGGCACTACTGCTGCTGTGTAAAGCCAACTGTTACAGATGGTAATCCGGCTATCATGCACTGTAATAGTCTCGGAGCAACAAAATGGAAGCAATTATCTCAAAGCACACAACGATCGGTGGAACAGATCACTACGCATAACTCTTTATGGGTTTGGGGAGATTTACTTTCGCTCTCTCTCTCATGCTCTTTATGATGCCACTCTATTTAGGCTCTCCTTTTCTTTTGTCTATTGATCATTCTTCCTTTGCTTTTCTTGTAAGCCGTGCCCCCCCCCCCCCCCAACAAAAAAACAACAACAACAAAATAAAAACATTTTGGAGAACTAATGACGAGTTCTAATGTGCCACCACAGTTCCCTTCTTACTTCCACTCTTCTGTCCTTTACCTCTTCTAACTCCAACCTCTACTTCCTCTTTTTTCCCCTCTTCTGAGCAGGAGGGTGGTGATGACAGAGGAATGCTAACTAGCCTTGTCCTGACGCTGCACTCTCCTCCTCTTAGAAGTACATGTGTGCTCACGGGAGGGAGGGACTCGTTGCCCTGCCATTTGACCGACAGACTCCCCCGGCTGACTGGCTCGTTTCACCCAGCCGAAAGGCCACGACCGACTCACTGCTTTTTTCCCCCGCCTTTGCCGGCTGCTCTCACTCATCTTCCTCCTCTATCGTCCTGTGTATCAGTGGCTACAGCTGACAACTCTGCGCTCCTGCATGCTGCTCCAAATTAGACTCTTTCTCGGGTTATACGCCAAAGGGAGACGGACGCACGAGGCCCCCGCGCAGATGGGAAACATGTTAGAAAGAGCGGGTCGTGGAGTCACACACACCTGCTGTAGGAATCATTTTATTTAGGCTGACTTTACACTCCAAAAACATCTAGCAAATGAGAAATGTGCCCTAAAATTATGTTTGCATTCTTGAGATTATAACTTTGTACCAATTCCTGCTCGTATGCTTCAGAAAGAGTTAAAAAAAACATGTAATTCTCAGAGCACCCTCAAAGGGTGAAATGCATCCATAACTGTGCTCCCAGGCAAATATCATGCTGGTGCTCCTGCGCTATTTGCACCTATTTACATACGGTAACGTGCAGGAATTTGGTGCAAAATTGGTGGCAGTAAATGTTGTAACATTGCTGTAACATATTGTAACGGTTAAACATTACGAAACAGTCGAGACTACTGCTGTAACACATGTGAACGTGGTGAAACAGTCGAGATTACTGCTGTAGCGCGTGTTTAATGTGGTGAAAAAGTCGAGATTACTGCTGTAGCGCGTGTTTAACGTGGTGAAACAGTCGAGATTACTGCTGTAACACATGTGAACGTGGTGAAACAGTCGAGACTACTGCTGTAACACATGTGAACGTGGTGAAACAGTCGAGATTACTGCTGTAACACATGTGAACGTGGTGAAACAGTCGAGACTACTGCTGTAACACATGTGAACGTGGTGAAACAGTCGAGATTACTGCTGTAACACATGTGAACGTGGTGAAACAGTCGAGATTACTGCTGTAGCGCGTTTAACGTGGTGAAACAGTCGAGATTACTGCTGTAGCGCGTTTAACGTGGTGAAACAGTCGAGATTACTGCTGTAGCGCGTGTTTAACGTGGTGAAACAGTCGAGATTACTGCTGTAGCGCGTTTAACGTGGTGAAACAGTTAATTTGATCAAAAAGGGGCAAATCGCACTCAGCTGCAAAAGTTTACGGTCGGGTTGTAACATCATTAGCGCAATATCCTTTGTGAATCGGACCTTGAGACGAGGCATACAAATGATGTGGTGTGATGTTGGATAAATACCAGCACCAATTTCATCAGCAATTTTAATTGTTGGTTATTTAGTCATGAACATTTGATTTAATACGGTTTCCAGTAACCGTTCCTCCTGCTCTGCTTCATGAGACATTGTTCCAAAAATGTACGTGCGTCACATGAAACCAGTCTCTCAGACGTTCACTATTCTCATCATGGAAATAACAACCAGGAATGGTTTATATTTTCTGAGTTGTGAGATGCATATCACTGAAACTCCACTTTATGTTTTCCCTGCGATACCTCCTCGGGCAATACATTTCAGACACAGCGCAGGAGATGGATGCGTGTTCTGCGAGGTAGGGGGGGGGGACAGATACCGTACATTCTGCAACACAAATATATGTCGAACTAATTAAACAAAGTGTGTTTATTCTGCAGTGCACAGTGCGCGTCGTCATCGGAGGGAACGCTCGGAGCGGAGAAATGCCTTTTTCATTTTTTGGTCAACTGACGATTACTGTCATAAAATTGTAAAAGCGTTATGACCTCATGAACACAGACGGAGTGTAATTAGAATGTTAGGATTGACTGTGAACCCCGGCAGTAATTACGAGGGTGTCGTTCGGGGGAACCTGCATGTGAAACTGCGTCTAATCTCCAGCGAGCAGGGGGGAAGGGGGGGAGGGGGGACAGTTGCGGCGTGGACGTAGAGGAAGGGGGCCCACCGCCATCACCACCACCACAGTGCCCTTGTTCCTTTAATTACTTCCCTCTGCTTCACAGCTTCACTGCATAACAATTATCCGGCGTGTTCATTTGAAAGGGAGCAGACTCTCCTGCCTCATATCGTACAGTAATGGACAGACTCCGGCGTCAGCAACATCACTCGATGTACAGAGAACAGCAGCGGGAGACATTAAATTAGACTCGGGCTAATACAACTGTCTTTTACCTCTTTTCTGCCCCTCCCCCCCCTCCCTGCACCATAAACAAGAGGCAAAGTTGCCTGTGACATTGCTCGGTCCAGATGTGAAGTTTCAGGAGCAAAATGTGTGATAAGAGGAAACATTAACTGCAAAGTGATGTAATAATGAACTGGTTATAATCAATTGTTCTCTGCTGGAATGTTAGATTCCTCACCTTTTAGCCGTTTGGTTGTGGCTTTTGATGTGTTCTCACTTTCTGTGTCAACACAAAGGACACACACACACACACATGTATACACAGGCGGATGGGAAGGGGTTGGGCCTTCTGCAGTCTATTGGAGTCTAATTCAAGCAGATGTCTGTTTAATTGATCGAAACAAATTACCTCAACATTGATCCCTGTCCCAGGACTGATCGGCTTTTCAGAGGTGTACTGCGCGTGTGTTTGTGTGTGTGTGTGTGTGTGTGTGTGTGTGTGTGTGTGTCGAGGGGCAGGGTGAAGCTCCTCGGCTCCGACCCACTCGCAGAAAATGTATGACTTAATCGCTAAATGATAAATCGTAATTTGGTTTCTCATTATGCTGTGTGTTGTCTTAATCGATTCCCAGTTTCCTTTTGAACCGGTGCGCCATCGTTCTCACATTAAATCGCCGGGCCAATTAACTAATTGACTTTTAAGGCTTGTGATTATGAGTAATTCATTAGGTTTTCTGAAGTCGTTCATTATCGGGGCCTTATCTTTTTTTTTTCTTCCGTCTGTTGTCATCTTTTTTATTTTTTCTCTCTCGTGAGAGTAATTTGTCTGCCGCGGTTTCAGTGACACGTCTGCTGTACAGCACATGTTCCATCTTTAATAAGCCCGGCACCTTTTAACATAGCAGTTTAACATGAGCGCTTTGCCACTGCAAGCTGTGAAATTACACATTTACCTTGGCTTTAGCCCATCGCTGATGCTACAAATAAAAGCTGCTGCAGTGAGTCAATGCTCTCAGTACGGATAAGTTATGTCCATATAATGTGTACATGTTGGAAAATAGACAAATACTGACTCTTAGGCAGTGGCCCAAGGCCCCCTTTAGCGTCTGTAAGACACGCCAAATTACTCAAGTAACGCCAATGTAAACCATCCGTGTCAGTATTAGATGCAGAGCAGCTGATGGAGTATTTGAGCAAGAAAGTCTGCAAAGGGATGGAGGGCTGGTGGATGGGACAAACAAACACAGGACCAGCATTCGTGTCCAGTGCGAAACCAAAAGTGATATTTACTGACATTAATATGTCACGGTAGTTCACGTTATATTACAAACGTTTCTATTGTAAGCCACACCATGATGTTTTGTTTCAAACCTTAACATAGTGGTATAGAACAGGGTCCACCTTCAATTAGAGGATAAGCGGCTTGATCCTCTGCTAGTCGATGTGTCCTTGGGCAAGACACTTAACCCCAAATTGCCCCCGCAAGCTGTGTCTGTGAATGATTAGTTAGGGTCCTGATGGGCAGGTGGCACCTTGCATGTTAGTCCTCTGCCATCAGTGTATGAATGGATGAATGAGGATGAAATATGAATGCGCTTTGAGTGGTCGTAAGGCTAGAAAAGTGCTATACAAGTAAAGTCCATTTACCATTTGTTCACCGCGTGTTGCGTTAACTCTTAACAGTTTCAAAAACTTTAAGCCTGACCGTTTCATAACGTTATCCACGTTACAACTTTAACTCCACTGATTCACAATGTTAAATAACCACAAGTTACAGCGTTAATCTTTACTGTTTTATGACATTATTACAATGTTAACCGCCAACATTTCAAAATGTTAACTACATGTTACAAAATCTTTCACATTTACTGCCCAAGTGGCAAAATATGAGGAGTGGGGATTTGATCACAACATAGACAGCCAGATATATATTTATATTACATTGCACTACAATACACGTGGCGGTATATGTGTGTGTATTTTATGTGCCTGACTATTGTTTGAGGAATGACTTTGGGGAGATCAGATGTACATTCTTCCTGAGATTCACTTTAGAGACATAAACATAGAGGGGATATAATAGGCCGTGTCTGTGTCCTTGTATCAGGGCGAGACGACACATACATTACCACTCCACCGCATCTCTTTCAACTTCCATTACTCTTTACCCGTTATATTCCGTGTATATGCTGCTGATGCACACTTACTATAAACATGATTAAAAGAGAGAAGAAAAAAAACTCCTGACAATAAACTCTGACACTTAATATAAAACTGACTTTGCAATCTCATCCCTCCTTCCTGCACACACCTCCTCTCTCTGCCCTCTATCATGCAAATACAGCACAGGTGTACAGTGGATACATACATACCAATCTATAATTTTATGTTTTGTGCACACACACACACACACACACACACACACACACTCCTACAACCAGGACAAAGTTAAAGGCCTCAGCCACACTGTCCTCCATTACTACACAGCTACACTGAAGCCTCAAAGACTCACCGCTGATAAAAATGCAATAAACACTGCGTTGCTTCTTATTTTGCCATGACAAAATTACACCACAAATACATGCAATCATTAATTTGTCTACCCTAAGGTATGATCTTTCCATTGTATCCTGTATCATTAGTCTGATACAATATCAGCACCGTGAACAAAATCAAGAATTATCTGACTGACGTTCAATCATTTATTTTTTCATATTTGCTCAAAGTGTCACTTCACCCTGACAGCAGTACATGAGACAGATAAGCTGGCAGGAAATAGTGGCAAATATGGCCAAAGAAACTTATCATTAAAGTTACCAATGATTGAGATGTCCCTGGTAAAGGTACACATGATGACTAAATGATACAGGTGCTATGAACACTTGTGTGCCTGGTTGTACGCAAGGACAGCTGCTAGGCCACTGTCGATGCAACGACAGGTCTAATGAGTGGTGTGGCACTCAGCCCTTCATCCAGCCATGAAGATCGGTCCTGGAGGTTCAGGTCGCTTAACGCATTTTAAAGGCTTATGATTTGAAATAGTCACGGACGGGAGACAGTAGTAAGGTTACAAAGTCTTCTACCAGGAACATGCACTTGCTTGAATGTATTTTTTTGGCCAACGCAGCACTTTGCCGGATGACGTCACACGGCATTGCAGCAAAAGTTTTTAGATTTCTTTTTGTATTACCTCAGAAGGACGCGTACGCACGGCTTTATGAATCTGACAAAAGAATAATCATTTGTTCATGTAAAGTGGAGAACCTACAAAGAGTTTTTTTTCACCTGACCCCCTGATGTTTGGGGCATCTAAAGTGGTTCAGTGATTTTATCAGCGGTTGGCAGAGAGCGGTAAATCAAACATCCATTCACACGTACGTTCCCTCAGCTGCTTCGTAGGTTTTGCATTAAATTTCCACGTTTCCGATTTTTTTCGGGCGTCAGTGTTCCGCATGGCTGATCTGTATGTAACTGCTGCTAATCCCTCAGTGGGCCCGTGGATTACTAGCTTTGCATTTTGCCCTTGTGTGGACTCCCTGATGGGGGGGGTGCAACGACCAGTCAACCAGCCGGCTAACCCAGCGAGCCAGCAGAGGAGAGCAGGGAGGGAGGGCTGGGGCAGCCCCAAGAAGACGTCGGAGGTCTCTGTGTGTGTGTGTGTGTGTGTGTGTATGGATGGATGGATGGATGTCTAGTGCTGGTTTACTTCTAGCGGGACCCCCCCCCCCCCCCAGTCGGCCGGCTTTGGCTGTCTCAGCACGGTGCCGCAGTCAGCATTGTTGCATATTTAATGTCCTGATGAGAGCTTCCACCTGCTGACACAGGCAAAGTGACAGAACAATACCCGCCCAGCCCCCCCGCCGCCTCCCCCCTCAACACACACCAACCCTGAACGCCATCATCAATCCAGTCTCTCTCTCTCTCTCTCTCTCTCTCTCTCTCTCTCTCTCTCTCTCTCTCTCTGCCTCTCTAGCCTCGCCTCATCTCACATGTTCACTCGCCACAACTCTCTCCGCTCCGATTCCCACTTCGGTCCACGCCGCCCTCCCCCATTTTCCTTTTTGTCACTCACCTCCCTCCCCCTCCCACTCCCTCTCACCCTCAGCACCGTGCCCTTCCGTCTCTGAATTCTCCCACAGTACGACGACCTTTCCCTCCCGTTCTTACAAATCACCACGATAAATCCCTTCAACATATAAACACACACACACTTGACTCACAAACACATTTTTGTGTGTTTTGGCGCGGCTTTATGAATATGAGCCCCCCCCCCCCCCCCCCCCCCCCCGCTCTGAAGTCGGCATTCCTGGAGCTGGTTCATCTCAATGGCCTCTTCACGCGCCGACTAAGATTAGATCTGTCTCTCACACTGATGGTTAATTAGCTTTGAAAAACCCTCTGGCTGCATCGCATTGTAATGTCGAACAATGCGTCTTGGCACAAGACGCTTCTCCTCGTTTATGATCCCCCTGTTAACATTTTTTTTTTTTTTTTTATTCTTTTCAAATAAGATTGGCAGGAAGTGTAATCCAACTGCAGATCTCTGTCGACCCAGTGGTCACCACACCGGCACAACGACCCTCGGGGTGTGCACCTGATCAGGGCCAAATAAACTGAAACTGGCCCAAATAACACCTTAACAGGGACAGGTACACCCTAACTGGGTCACATACAATATTTATATACAAAGTAGGCCAAAATACATAGACTAAAAACCTGACACGGTTGTTGTACCTGCTCCCAAAGCCACACCCGGATTATTTGTTGCTGCACACATATACGTCCCATACCTACTTAATCAAAGCTAAAGAATATTTGATTGATGGAAAAGTGTCAGATATCATGTTGCAGGACATTGTGGGTTTGAACCAGAACCTTCGTCATAACTCAGTTTCTCATTCTTGCGTCCTATTATTCCTGACACTTTTGTATCCTTGAGCTATCTAGTAAACGCCATAAAACATAACCACTACTCATGAAAAGTTCTAGTTTTGTGAAAAATCGAGGTGGCAACATTTGGGTCTGAAAAGTGCAGCCAATGCGATAGTGCCTTAAACCTGCATTATTTTTAATGGCCATCAGGGGGTGAATAAGAAAATTACTCTACTTCTCTTGATTTATTCCCTCAGTAAACATTGTAAACATGAGTTTATGATCTCAATCTCTAGTTTCAAGTCTTCTTCAATACTGCATGATGTTCATTTTGTAAATTATGGTCCATTTAGAGTCAAATAGACAATAGAGTATGCTTCAGGGCGGAGCTACCTTGTGATTGACAGGTCTCTACCACTGCGTTGTCCGGTCTGGGAGATGTCTGTGTATTCGTTTTACAAATGTAACCCTTTTTACAGTGTGTTTTACTTTGCAAGTTTATTGTAACATTGTGGTTGCCTTAAAAAGTTGTTGTATTTAGCTCCACCCTCTCCTGTCACTTCTGGTTGCAAAAAACCAAGATGGCGACGGCCAAAATGCCAAACTCAAGGCTTGAAAACCGGAGTCCAAAAACCAATGAGTGAAGTCACAGAGACTACTTCCACTTCTTATAAACACTCTTTGGAAAGAATTACATAAAGCAACAGCAGCTAATCAGTGAAAATAAAAAAAAATCATATTTGTCCACCAAATCACCACGTTAAATATGAAGCGTTCACAACTCGAAGCTAGACAGCGCAACTACACACTCAGGCGTCCGAGCATAGTAATCTGTTGGAGAGTCCTGCAGGCCAGTCTCTGCCTCTTCCTCTCTCTGACCATCCTCTCGGACCTAT